>NC_134695.1:36075622-36399788 GCF_050947455.1 Rhinoderma darwinii
CTGCTAAATACGGTATTCTAAGAGGACTAGTCGAGGGCACAACCCCACTTGAATATTTAGCAGCAGCCATTTTATTAAGATACATTGATATAACTTCGGACTGCTGCAGCGTAAGTTACTCGGAGAAAAATCACAGTCAGTAGGGCAGAATATATTTAGCATATGATTCTACAATGATAGCTCAAAAGGCACAGAAAAGAAGCATTTTGGTTACATACGGTCTTTTGAGGTCTTCAGTTATGTTATTGGAGATGATGGAGAAAAAAGAGCTCAACTTCATAGGAGTATTCCAGCTTGTGATCTACAGCACTAGTTCTCAATGTGCCTAAGCCAAGTACTCCCTTCTCAAACAAATGACATCAAAGTACCCCCAAGGACATGATCACACACCATGCTGCCTATTAAAAGCACCGCGAGTGGCCTGTCTGCACATGACCTGTTCCCCATGGGTTTACCTGTACCATAGGTTGAGGAACTGCGGTCTAGAGCCTTTCTATACGCAGTTTCACAAATATTTGAGGACCACTCAGACTACATCATTCATCTACTTCTGGTTGATGGCTGATGCATAGTTTGTGAAACATTTTCTTTGATGGTGGTGCTTAGAGGTGGGAAATACCGGTAATGAAAGGAAGGAGGAGGGTAGAGAGGATGAAGTGGGGATTAACAGGAGCGAAGGTAGAAGAAAATGTGCACTCTGTATCCCTGCTTATACATTTCAAGCCTTCATGGCGATTAGTTTTAGCCTTATACTATGACTAAGAGCCACGCATGCTCGAAACGCAGAAGCACAGATATCTGTATGTACAGTATTTCACTTGATTGCTCAATATTTGGAAGATTTTTAATGCTATCGGAGTGCCGAACAAACTTCTACTGTTTTATGATTGAATCCACTTCCGGAACGAGCACTGGTGGAGTATCCTGGACATTGCTGTTTTTAACCCTATGGGGTGAGCTGAGAAAGCAGGAGATATTCTTGATGTACATGTTGTGTAATGAGTTGTAAGCTTCATGCCCAACGTTTATGGGCACAGTTTATGTAGTAATCCGGTCGTCTCTAGGTAGATATGTTCTGCTGTAACCTGACATTGGCAACACTGATTTTTTTTATCTGTCCTCAACCATATTCTTAATGAATGCAATCTGTTAGTAGAAAGCAAAAACCAAATGCGGTTTTTCAAGTATGTAAAATGAACATTGAGGAATAGCATTGGGTGATTTGAGATTGTATTCACTTGCCCCGCAATGTGCTCTTTTTCGTTGCAGTGCTTTTGAAGTGAGCAACAGTCAAGAACAGCAGCGAAAGTTGAGGGAGCAACAGCTGAAGCTCCAGATTGTCCAGCTGGAAGCCGCGCTTAAATCCGACCTTGTGGATAAAAACAATATTCTTGATAGAATGCGAAGAGAGCGAGGTATGTAATGCATGTAGTTCTAAATAGTACCACTACTCAGCGGGTCATTGTTTACAGAAAATTTGGGAGAAAATTGCCAGGTAAGTTCCAGCTCTATGCAAAGCAGGGGTGGACCAGACAACTGAGGGCAAAAACAGAGTGTGGACCCCCTTCCTCCAACATATCCGTAACTTACATTCTTTTATATTTCTAATAAATAATGACTATATTTTCTTACTGTTATCTCCCTGGCAAACAGATGGACTTAAAGGCTATATACACCTTTGAATATATATATATATATGTATGTATGTATGTATGTGTGTGTGTGTGTGTGTGTGTGTGTGTGTGTGTGTGTGTGTGTGTGTGTGTGTATCAGTGGGTTTGTTCAACTTTCCTATTACTTTTTATTAAACATTATTTTGACTTTTTGAGATACAGCTGCTTTGTATCCTGTATACAGAGCAGCTGTATCTAGCACTGAGACCTGAATCCGTCAAGGCCGGCGGGACTGACGGGTTCAGTGACCGAGGATCCAACTGTTATCGATCACATCTAAGTTATGAACTTAGACCATATCCAGTTGGCCACTCTTACATTACATGTATACATTCTACATTTTAGACCTTCACTTTAAACGTGGTATAAATATCGGTCCTGATCTCCCGCTGACTGTTACCTGACATATTTATGTTATACTTTTATGCATCTCTACATGTGGAAACTGTTTGGGTTTTTAGTTAGCTGTTTAATTCTTTGTATTATGCCTTAGGCAGTGATCGGCTCTACACTATGGTTCATAAATATTCAAGGAGTGTATACTTACCAGATACCCTGCTCGCTTTATATTGTTTTGTATGACATTAGTTTGTATGACATTTCTTTACTCGTTAACTTTCACTGTTCTAATTGACTTAACTTCTGATTCCTCTGACGCATTGCTATATTGAATTGCTGGTTTCTTTTGTACTTGCAGTGGACATGTTGTCTACACATCTCAATGCTCTGTATTTACTTCTGATGTTTTACAATAAACTTTATTTGTGAATTTAAAAAAAAGTTATGACACGCAGGACCCG
This sequence comes from Rhinoderma darwinii, assembly GCF_050947455.1. Classification (NCBI taxonomy): domain Eukaryota; kingdom Metazoa; phylum Chordata; class Amphibia; order Anura; family Rhinodermatidae; genus Rhinoderma; species Rhinoderma darwinii. The sequence continues at coordinate 36,078,096 of NC_134695.1, forward strand.
CTGACACTGAACCCGTTCGTCCCGCTGACCTGACGGATTCAGGTCTTAGCGCTAGATACATCTGCTCTGTATACAGACTAGAAAGTAGCTGTATCTCAAAAAGTCTAAATAACTTTTAATAAAAAGTAAATAGAAACTTGCATTAACCCTTTCCCGACATTTGATGTATCCATACGTCATAGCCGGGTAGGGGAAGTATGGAACAGGCTCATGGAGTGAACCCGCTCCATATGATGCGGGTGTCGGCTGTATGTTGTCGCTGGTTGAAGTCCCCTTAGGGGACTAATAAAAAAAAATTAAATTAGGAAAATAAAGGTTTTTTTTAATCTAAGAGAAAAAAACATATTCCCCCTAGAGAATAGTAAAATAAATAAATATATAAACATAATTGGTATCGCCGCATCCGTAAAAGTCTGAACTATTACAATATTTCATTATTTAACCCGCACGGTGTACGCCGTAACAAAAAAAAAAATTTAATTCCAAAATCGCTATTTTTTGGACACCTCATCTCCCACAAATTTTTTTATAAAAAGTGATCAAAACCTTGCATGTACCCCAAAATGGTATCATTAAATGCTACAGCTTATCCCACAAAAAATAAGCCCCGTAGCACTTAATCTACGGAAAAATAAATAAGTTATGGCTCTCAGAATTTGGCGACACAAAATAAATTACATTTTTTACACTTTGTTTTTTATTTGTAAAAGTAGTAAAATATAGAAAAAATGATATATTTGGTATCGCCGTAATCATATTGACCCGCAGAATAAAGTTAACATGTTGTATTAACTGCACAGTGAATTCCGTAAAAACGAAGCTCAAAAAATAGATGGAGGAATCGCTGTTTTTTTCATTTTCTACCCCACAAATATTTTTTTTCCCATTTCCTAGTACATTATATGGCACAATAAATGGCGCTACGAAAAACTACAACTCGTCCCGCAAAACTTAAGCCCTCCTAGGACTTTATCGACACAAAATTAAAAAGTTATGGCTTTTGGTAGGTGGGGAGGAAAAAATTAAATTGAAAATCTGAAAAATGCCTGTGGCGGGAAGGGGTTAAACACACTGATAAGACGTTTTTATAAAAAAAAACGATTTCAAAGGTGTACATAGTCTTTAATCTTCCCTGGAGCGATGGTTATCATTCCTGGTGGGCTAGAGCATTGAAGAAGTGGCCGCCTTCCCCATCAGGGCCCCTGTGCAGCTGAACAAACTGCACAGGCTAAATGTCCACCCCTGATTCAAAGCAACCTACATTTAAAGGGGTAGGCCACTTTATCTGGACTTATTTCTAATATGTGGCAAGCAGGAACATATTACACTTAAAGAGAACCTTTCACCTCCCCACACGAGTGCAGCATGTAATGGGGAGGGCTGCACAAACTCTGGGGCTTTTTTAAAAAAAAAATCTACCTCCCTCTGTTATTTAGATATCGGTGGCGTTATATTTGGCGCCCGATATTTAAATAACCCCCTGAACAGTCAATGGGGCTTGTACTGTCAAGGGGGCGTGTTACTATGGCTGTGACACTGTCCAATCAGATATGGACAGTGTTACATCAAAAGCGAGGAGAGAGAGCGTTCTCTCTCTCTCTCTCTCTCTCGTCACAGTGTCTTCTGTCTCTCTCTCTCTCTCTCTCGTCACAGTGTCTTCTGTCTCTCTCTCTCTCTCTCTCTCTCGTCACAGTGTCTTCTGTCTCTCTCTCTCTCTCTCTCTCTCTCTCTCGTCACAGTGTCTTCTGTCTCTCTCTCTCTCTCTCTCGCTCTCTCTCTCTCGTCACAGTGTCTTCTGTCTCTCTCGTCACAGTGTCTTCTGTCTCTCTCTCTCTCTCTCTCGTCACAGTGTCTTCTGTCTCTCTCTCTCTCTCGTCACAGTGTCTTCTGTCTCTCTCTCTCTCTCTCTCTCTCTCTCTCGTCACAGTGTCTTCTGTCTCTGGTCACACAGCACAAGAACAGCTGCTGCTACATGTAGTACATTACTATACTCCGTGCAGAGAGGAGGTCGTGCTGACCTGGGGAAGACAGAGGCTTTTATAGGGAAGTGATACTGGGAGGGAGATAATACTGAAGAGGGATGACACTGGGGGGGAAATACTAAAGGGGAAGAGAAATTACACTGGGGAGATGATACTGTGGAAAGTGAGAGGATACTGGGAGGCAGGGAGATGATACTAGATTATATAATGATAATTAGTTAAAAAAAAAATATATTTATACTATATAATCTCTCTCTCTCTCTCTCTCCCTCCCCCCCTTCTCTCTCTCCCCCCTTCTCTCTCTCTCTCTCTCTCTCTCTCTCTCAAGGCTATATAACTTTATTTACAGATGGGGCAGGGTGAATCTTAACATTTTCTTTTAAACTTTCTTGGATACTGTGAGGCACAATTTATACAACTGTAAAATGGCAGCAGAGCCGCTGGTTGTGGTGCTGCGCTCACAATTGGATGACAGGCAGGCAGGGTTGATTTATGGGATTTTTAGTTTCCCTTTCCGGAAGTCCCTCCCCCACAAGCCTGCAGGAGAGATCAGTACTATGGGGGGAGCATGGTAAGGTGGAGAGGTTATAGAAATTATCTATACATACTTCATTTTACTAATACCAGTTCTTTTGGGCTCTGTTTATTGTCTGAGGCACTTTGGATATTTTATACGGATGGTGGCCAACCCCTTTAACGTAGCTGTTAATGTGAATAATACGTTTGTGGAGCTCTCCGTTTTAGGATAAGTGTAATACATGTAACTTAGACTTCTAGGTGTGGAATTCAGAGCGTAGTATCACTTTCTCAGAACATTTCCTCATTTAAAATCGTGCCCGTTTCTCCCTTCGCAGCAGACTCTAATCTACTCCTTTGTTAGTAATCACTCTTTCAGTTTGTAATCTGTTGCTAAGAGAAACTTTCAAAGAGAGGAAATCTCCGCAATAATCTACACTTTGAACTGAACATATGCAGTTACACTGTAGGTTATAGGTAGCGGCAGTTTTTACCCAAAATTGCTGTTCGTTGCAGCCTCATGGGTCTTCACTGCATAAGAAAAACCTAGACTAAATAGATTTTTCCCCATGGGCAGATATAAAGTAGGAATTGTTACTCCACCTCCCCAATACTGAAATTAAAGAGGCTCTGTCTCCACATTATAAGTGCCCTATCTCCTACATAATGTGATCGGCGCTGTAATGTAGATTACAACAGTGTTTTTTATTTAGAAAATTAACTTTTTGACCAAGTGGGCGTTGTGGAGAGAAATGTATCACGCTGACCAATCAGTGACCAATCAGTGTCATACACTTCTCTCTATTCATGTCCTCAGCACATAGTGATCTTGTGCTGTCACTTACACACACATTTAACATTTGTGCGGGACTTACAGCACAGCACATTGAGATCAGGCTTGCTGTCATTGAGTCCCACACAAACGTTACCGAAGTGTCGGGATTGTGAATAGACATCGCGTCCTGGCTGGAGGTGATGTCTATTCACTCTCAAGGCACTTCAGTAAAGTGAATGTGTGAGTAAGTGACAGATCACGAGTACATGAATGGAGAGAAGTGATGACTCTGATTGGTCAGCGTCATACTCTTCTCTCCACAACGCCCACTTGGTCAAAAAGTAAAAACAAACCCAGTTGTCTATTAAGAAAGTCATTTGCATAAATCTAAAAAAGGTCATAACCCATAACGTCAAAAATGATCGTTTTTCGAAATAAAAACCACTGCTGTTATCTACATTACAGCGCCGATCACATTATGTAAGAGATAGAGCACTTATAATGTGGTGACAGAACCTCTTTAAGCAATAATTATATTAACTACTTTTAATGCTACAGAAAATGAACTAGTAGTATCTATGTTTAGTAATTTAGTAATGTTTTTAAAGAATGTTCGGAGAACCTTGTTTTTCTTGCTGTCAAATAATATTTGATGTATTCTTCAAGAAATAATTCTATATAAAGGACGTCTACAGATGACTTGTTGGCGCGCCTTGTATTATTAATTAATAGTAGTTCCCACACAGTGACGTACTACTACGGTGCGGAGATTGTTTGAGCACAACTGCTATAAGGAGCGGGTTGCTTTTTTGGTAGTCAAATCCCTTTATGAGATAAAAAAATAATGTAATAAAAATGGTTTTGTAAACTGGGTCAAAAAAAAGTCGCAGAAGGTGGTGTGCAACAAATTTGCTGTAAAATTTGCTTCTTTTCTCATCGCTTCTAAAATTCGGAAAGTGACTAGAAAAGTGTCTGTGACGTAGCTTAGGCCACATGTAATAAAAATAGAAAAAAAGTGCAAGACTACGTCGTTCTTATTTAGGCCCTGTTCACACTGGTATTTTGCAGGCAGAAAAAATCTGCCCCAAAATTCCTTCAAGAATTTTGAGGCAGATTTTGATCTGCCTCCACTTTCTTGCCGCGTTTTTCATCCGCGGCCATTGAGCACCGCGGGCAAAAAACGCTGCGAAAAATGCTTCTTCTGCCTTCCATTGTTATTAATGGGAGGTCAGAGGCGGAACTGCGGCAAGAAAGGACATGCTTCTTTCCCACGAACGGCTTAAAGCCGCTCAGGAAAAACTCCTCCGCCTCCTATTGAAATCAAAGGCCGTTTCCACATCAAAATCCGCGACAAAAAACTCTGTGTGAAGTAGGCCTTAATCTTCTGACTGTTACAGAGTTAAAAATGTGCTGAATTTATTAAGAGAAAAAAATGTACTTATACTATCTCCTTTACTTTGACTGCTGTATCATACGCCAGTCTTACTAAATGTGGGCAGATGTGTTTTTTTTTTTCTCTAAATATACACCACAAGGCACCCAACAGTGTAGACCTATTTGATCTCTATAGCTATAACAGCCTATACAATAAATTCATTACATATATATATATATATATATATATATATATATATATATATACATTTATTTGTGTTGATCAGTGAATAGTGTAAAATAAAAACGATGCCTGAATTTTTTTTCTCTATTTCACCCATAATATAAATGTAATGCTAACATATATGAACCCTAAAATTTATTTTGGTCCCATAAAAAAAAAAAAGGCCTTACGCAGCTAACTTTGGCATACGCGAAATAAAGATGTGACTGCCAGAATGGCAAGAGATAAAAAAATAAATGTTCAATGGGGTTAATAGAGTACGTGGTTGTTAATTGGTTAATTGTCTTAGTTGTATAAGACCGATAGGTATTAACTAGTCCATAGTGGCAAAAAATATTTAGACTGTACATTTTGTTTGGACAGGTATCCCTGCGGCCGAATCTGTTTCTGCTAATCTGTGTTTTGTATTTGTGCATTTATGTCTTTTTCACCTTTACATCACGTGTATGCCTGTGTTTATATACATATATATATATATATATATATATATATATATGTGTGTGTATGTCATGATACTATTTCCAGTCTCTTTATATTATTATATTAACAAAAGTTTCAGGTCTAATTTATAGCACATTTGCAGCACTAAATGCTTACAGGAAGGCTATAAGGGATTTTATGTCTTTGTGCACAATATTAAGCTGTCAGACTTGTGATCGCTTTCCATTTCCCTGGCACTTTTTCATATTACATTACAGCTTCTCAGAAGTTGAGAAGACTTGACAGGTAGAGGAAGTCTTGTCGTTTTCCGCTGCTGTTTCAGCTAATGTGTCACACTCGTATGAAATTAGTAAAAATCAAGTCAGTTTACACTAAACATGTCTTTTTAATTACATTTCAATAGCAGTCTAAATATTGTAACTCAATGCCTTGACGTTGTTTCTTCTTTTAGAACAAGCGGAGAAACTTGATGAAGAAAATAGAAAACTCCAGCTGCGTTGTCTAGAACAGAAGCATCAGCTCGATGAATTTCAGAACAGGCTGAAGTTCTTCACAAAGGTAATATAATTATGGGAAGTCCTGTTTATTACATGTGGAGGGGGTCACACCAATGTCTAAAGTCTGTGACTCCACTCCACCATACTGTATGTCCACATTTCTGGATCAGAGTATATTCTCGCTACAGCTTTTATTCTGTAAAGTTTAGCATCCTTAGTGTTTTAACATATTAATGATTATTCCCATCTAAGACATTTGTAGTATATCCACGGGTTATGGTATAAATGTTTTATAGATGCAGGTACCTGCTCTGGTACCCGCACCTATCTACACCTAGATGCGAAAGCCGCCACATTCAGGCGGAGAATCAGTGGAGAGTTAGCTGAACAAGTGGGTTCAGCTGTTTCCGTAAATCCGATAGAAATCAATGGAGGGAGCCACGTGGCCACCATTCCATTAATTCTTCCCCTGAAAGCAGCATCAGGCCAGTATGACGACACCGGTGATATCAGAGATGGAACCCACATTTATCAGACATTTAAGGCATATCCCTTGCATATGCCACAAATGTCTTAGATAGGAATAACCCTTTAATCAAACCATAAATATGTGTTGTACAACCTGCCATATAGGGTCACATTAGATTGTCTATTACAGGTGAATTACAAAAGGAATGAGTCACTCCACTTCGATTTCAATTGGCCAGCATCTAGTACCAGCTGTAAACTTGGTGCCATTTAGTGTTAATTAAACCATGCCACACAGTGCCAATATAGTACTCCTATAGAGTGTCCGTTTAAGTGACCCCGGTTGGATACAATATGGCTCGGAGCAGCATGCAATATGTGGTCCTTTTTCATGTGACTCCTAACTGCCCAACTCCATGCCAAATAATAAGTGTCCAGGAATCGGTAAGACAATACTGTTTTTTTAGTTTGCTTTTCTTAGACTGCATTTCTTTGTGCTGTATGAGAAAGCTATGTTTAAGTGTTTGCTGATGTACTTCTTACATGTAAGGTCCTATTACAGGTGGGGCATGACCCTGGATGAAATAAGTCGGTTGTATTATAGAGGAACTGTGACTGGCACATTTATTTGGGTAATTCTCTGCCTAACATATTTGTACAGCTACAACTCTGTGTGCACTACTATGTGACTGGAACTATTTTATATACACTGCTATGTGACTGGAACTATTTTATATACACTGCTATGTGACTGGAACTATTTTATATACACTGCTATTTGGCTGGCACAATATTATGGGTAACTCCAGTCTGGCGAGCACAATGATATGGACAATTCTGGGAACAACACTGGGTAATTTCTGGAAGGTAACACCATTTTGTGGCTTTAGTATAGGTACAGTCTAACATAAACACTACAATTTAGTGCAACCTAAAGCACCAATTGTTTCACTAGCTCTGGGCACTTAGGTAGAAATAAAGGATTATCTGTGGGTTATAACTAGGAATTATTTTGGAGGCATGGCCAGGGTAAAAAGAAGTAGAGATAGGGTGAAGCTTCAATCTGGAACATTTTCTTCTATGATTGAGGTTTCTGAATGGCAGATAGAAATACCTGTGGTTTCCAAAGGGCAGTTACCTGTAATAGATGTATAATGATTTATAAAGTACCAAACTGTGCCACTTCTATTATACACAGTCAAGTCACATTATTATGACCATCTCCTACTTTTGACGTCCGCAGCGTGTAGCCTATGATGTGTCGTGAACTGGTGGGTATATAAGGTGTGCGATAGGCTGCCTGAACACAAATCACTCGTTGTCATAGGTAAAAGGGGAGATTTATCAGATTGTAGAAAGTGATGATTATTGGCTTTCGGGACAAGGGTGTCCGTATTTCTCAAACACCATAGTATGTAAACTGTTCGCGTGCTGCTGTGGTGAAAGTGTGTAGTGAGTGGACAAATGGCGCAATTGGGACGTGGAAACTGCGGAGAACACAAGCCATTGATGTGAGGGGTGAACATGAAGGTGCGCGAGGGCCGAATGACACGCTACAGTGGAGCAGCCCACCGTGAAAATCAACCAGGGGGCTACCAGACGTGTCTAAAACAACAGTTCAGCAAACCCTACTGCGTATGGGGCTCCGGAGCAGACGGATGGTCATTGCTCCAATGCTAACAAAGGTGCATTGGAAAAAAAAAAGGCTTCAATTTGCATGGCAGCATCCGAAGTGGACTACCGATTATTGGCAAAGGGTTGCCTTCTCTGATGAGTCACGTTTTCTGCTTCATCGAATGGATGGACGTTGGCGTGTCAGACTAGTAACAACAGAGAACAAACACCCTGCAACCATTGCTGGAAGAACGCAAGCTGGGCGCGGCAGTGTTATGGACTGGGGAATTTTTTCCTGGCACTTTCTGGGCCCACCCATCCATGTGGAAGTCACTGTGAACCGATTTGGGTATGAATCCATCGTTGCAGATCATGTCCACCCATACATGCAGCAAGACAATGCGACACGTCACACGGCTAGAAATGTCCGACAGTGGTTGGAGGAGCACGACCAAGACTTCCAAGTCCTTCCCTGGTCCCCTAATTCGCCAGACTTGAACACAATTGAGCATCTGTGGGACCTCGATCCTCTTGTTCGCTCTATGGATTCTCCCCCATGCACCCTCCAGCAAATGTGGGATGTACTGCAGTCAGCATGGATCTAGATACCTGAGACAACCTACCAGCACCTTACTGAGTCACTCCCAGCCCGTCTAGCTGATGTCCGTGCTGCAGACAGCGCTTACTCTGGATATTAGCGGGTAGTCATAATAATGTGACTCGACTGTGTATAAAGTACAATATAGCACCAGTACAAAAGTGCCATAGACTGCCGATAGAGTGGTCCAGTACCATTAGTAACATAATAGTATCACCCAGGGATGAGGGGGATGTCACCCCGGGATAATTTAACAGAGCCAAAATCATAGCTATATGCAGTAACGTATGAGTGGGGGCTGGTCTTGTTTTTGGTCCACTTTTTGCTAACACAGAGATCAATACAAGTATAAGACTATTCTGTGATAACGTCATGAGCTTGAGTAATGAACCCACAGCGGGCATCTCTCCTCACACTCTCCAGCCGTGATTGTCATGCCACCACCACTGCTGGCTACATTTTCTCTTATATAGTGGAAGGTCAACAACCTATAAAACACAGTAATACAAATCAATTCAGATTAGCAGCCTGTTTACTTGTCACTTGACTTAACAAAATCTATTTGACAAAGTCCCCATTAATTTCATGTACCAAGCCTGTTAAAGATCAGTCACATAAGCAACATCTACCTGTTACTGGCACGCATCAAACCTGTGAAAACTGCCCACCGCAACTGCTGAAAATCCACTCTGACCACATGAAACAAAAATGTCTATGTTGAATTACAATTTTAATATTAATCCTGTTGTATATAAAAAGAAGATGTCTGGTTGTCTTTATTATTTAGAACCACTCCGTGTACAACCAGTGTCGTGACGTTTGTGGCTGGAGATGTACATCAGAGTTACTTCTGCTTATCTGATCAGCTTTCTTTCTATTTCCACTCACAGGAGAGTGATGTCGATGTGACCGAGCTCAGCGAAGCCCTGATGCTTATAAAGGTACAGTACTTCAGTCTCTTACCTGTATCTGAAAATGTCCTGTCAATTCACACAAGCAACATATGGAAAGTCACTTCATATTCCACATGCATTCACTTAGATGATTTGCATTTTTCATCATTGCATCGAAAGTCTATGAACAGCACAGCATGTTCCCAGTTTCACAAAGCCCACTTTCTCTAACTTATTCAAGGTCATTTGAGTAGCTGTCTTGTTTTATTGTGTCGTATTCTGATCATCTCTCGATTGACTGTTTTGATTTTCCTGTAGAAAAAAAGTCCCTATTACACCGGCCGATTTTGGCCGTTGCAGCGAGCGCTGATCAACAAGACAGTTCGTTGATCGGCGCTCGTTTGCTCCTGTCACAAGGAGCTATGGATGGGGACGAGCGGTCGTTACTCCGATCGCTCATCCCGATGCATTATTATCAGGCCGGCAGCGCATCTCCCTTTTTATACATGGAGATGTGCTGCTGACCACGATAATATTTAACTTTTTTAAAACTATACGATCTGCAGATGATCAAACGTTTGCTCATTCATCTGCTGATCGCTTGCCCTGTTTACACAGGGCAATTATCGGCAACGAGCGTTCTATGAACGATCATTTGCCCAATAATTGCCCACTGTAAAACCCCTTTAACCCCTTCCCGCTCCTGGACGTACTAGTAGGTCACGGTAGCTGTATCGTTCGCGCTCCATGACCTAATAGTATGTCTCGGGAGTAACGGCCGCTTCGGCCGTCCTCCCGACACATACAGCAGCTGTCACAGCTCCTACAGCGGGGACCGATCGCTGTGTCGCCTCTGATTAACCCCTTAAAAGCCGCGTTCAATAGAGATCGCGGCTTTTTAGGGGTTAAGCTGCCATCGCCGGCCTGCTACACGATAGTGGCCGGCGATGGTGACTATGGCAACCGAACACCAAACATTGGCGTCCGGCTATGCCATAGACGGAAGCCTAGTGTGTCCTGACAAAGTCAGGACCCACTATGCTTGCTGTCAGTGAGTAGCTGACAGTTCTAATACACTGCACTACGCATGTAGTGCAGTGTATTAGAATAGCGATCAGGGCCTCCTGCCCTCAAGTCCCCTAGTGGGACAAAGTAATAAAGTTAAAAAAAAGTAAAAAAAAGATGTGTAAAAATAAGAAAATAAAAGTTTTAAAAGTAAAAATCCCACCTTTTCCCTTATCAGTCCTTTATTATTAATAAAAATATATAAACAAACAAATAAACTATACATAATTGGTATCACCGCGTCCGTAACGGCCTGAACTACTAAATTATTTCGTTATTTATCCCGCACGGTGAACGCCGTAAAAGAAAATAATAATAAACCGTACCACAATCACAATTGTTTGGTCACTTCACCTCCCAAAAAATGGAATAAAAAGAGATCAAAAAGTCGCATGTACCTAAAAATGGTCCTGATCGAAACTACAGTTCGTTACGCAAAAAATAATTATTGATGGAAAAATAAAAACGTTATGGCTCTTAGAACATGGTAACACAAAAAGTGAATGATTGTTTACAAAACGTATTTTATTGTGCAAACGCCATAAGACATAAAAAAAAACTATAAACATCTGGTATCGCCGTAATCGTATCGCCCCGCAGAATAAAGTGAATATGTCATTTATAGCGCACAGTGAACGCTGTAAAAAAACTATAGTAGAATTGCTGTTTTTTAGTCACAACACCACCTAAAAATAGAATAAAAACTGATCAAAAAGCTGCACGCACCCCAAGAAAACTACAATGAATTCCTCAAGGGGTCTAGTTTCCAAATTGGGGTCACTTTTGGGGGGTTTCCACTGTTTTGGCACCACAAGACCTCTTCAAACCGGACATGGTGCCTAATAAAAAAGAGGCCTCAAAATCCACTAGGTGCTCCTTTGCTTCGGAGGCCGGCGCTTCAGTCCATTACCGCACTAGGGCCACATGTGGGATATTTCTAAAAACTGCTGAATCTGGGCAATACGTATTAAGTTGTGTTTCTCTGACAAAACCTTTTGTGTTATTAAAAAAATGGTATAAAAAGGATTTTCTGACAAAAAAAAAATGTAAATTTCACCTCTACTTTGCTCTAAATTTCTGTGAAACACCTAAAGGGTTCATAAACTTTCTAAATGCTGTTGTGAATACTTTGAGGGGTCTAGTTTCTAAAATGGGGTGTTTGATAGGGGTTTCTAATATATGGGCCCCTCAAAGCAACTTCTGAACTGGAACCTAAAAAAATAAATAAATTAGGCAATTCTTCGCTTCTTACATTATACTGATAATGAGCCGTGCCCACCCCGAGATGACCCCAGTTTTGACCGTTTGTATAAACGGAGACCCCTATTAGACCGTTTCAGTGCCCGGTTTTCCCAAGCATACACCCCGAGAAGTGTATTTCTGGTGATGAGTCCTTGGTACATTTTAAATGGAGGGTTCAGTTCCGCGAGTACCTGCCGGGTAAGAGGGCAAGGTATGGCGTGAAGATGTATAAGCTGTGTGAGAGTGCATCAGGGTATACCTACAGATTTAGGGTATATGAAGGGAAGGACACCAGTGCTCAGCCCCCAGAATGCCCCCCCTTACTGGGAGTTAATGCAAAAATTGTGTGGGATTTGGTGCACCCACTGCTGGACCAGGGTTACCAACTCTACCTGGATAATTTTTATACCAGCGTCCCACTCTTCAACCGCCTCGCTCCCAGGCGGCATGCGGCACTGCTAGAAGAAATCTGAGAGGCCTCCCTAAGACTCTGCTTGGGCAAACACTCAGAAGGGGTGAGAGCAGGGCACATTCTAGCAGCAACATATTGTGTGTCAAGTACAAGGACAAGAGAGATGCCACACCAGTACCCATGTACCAGTACAGAGACCCCCAAACCAGACTGCATCCTGGACTACAATAGGTACATGGGAGGGGTGGACTTGTCAGATCAAGTCCTGAAGCCCTACAGCGCCATGCGGTGTGGTATAAGAAGTTGGCCGTGCACATCATACAGATGGCATTGTACAATGTGTACGTGCTACGTCGATGTACAGGCCAGACGGGAACTTTCCTGGAATTTCAAGAGGTGATTATCAAGAACCTAATCTTTAGGGACCAAGAAGGGGGGACAACCAGTACTTCTGGAAGCGAGGCCACACGCATCGCACCAGGGCAACACTTTCCAGGAGAAGTTCCCCAAACTGGCAAGAAGGGAAAAAGTCAAAAGAGGTGCAAAGTCTGCTATAAGAAGGGGATAAGGGAGGACACAATATACCAATGTGACGCGTGTCCCGAAAAACCAGAGCTCTGTATGAAAGAGTGTTTTAAAATTTATCATACATCCCTTGGTTTATAATTTACCCCAATTTTACTTACCCTGATGCACTCCGCACAGCTTATCCCCCCTCGTCTTTCCCCTCTGGGCCCTGCTGTGTGCCCAGGCAGCTGATAACAGCCACATGTATGGTATTGCCGTACCCAGGAGAACCCACATTACAGTTTATGGGGTGTATGTCTCCGGTCAAAATGCTCACTACACCTCTAGATGAATGCCTTAAGGGTGTCGTTTTTAAAACGGGGTCATTTCTTGCGGGTTTCAACTGTACTGGTACCTCAGGGGCTTCTGCATACATGACATCGCACCAGAAAATCCCCAGTAGGCCAAATGGTGGTCCTTTCCTTCTGAGCCCTCCCATGGGCCCAAACGGCAGTTTATCACCACAAATGGGGTATTGCCGCACTCCATACAAATTGGGCAACAAAATGGAATATTTTATTTCTTGTGAAAATAAGAATTTTTGAGCTAAAACGACATATTATTGGAAAAAATATTTTTTTTTAAATTCCCAGCCCAATTCAAATAAGTTCTGTGAAGAAACTATGAGGTCTAAATGGTCACATTACCCATAAATGAATTCCTTGAGGGGTGTAGTTTCCAAAATGGGGTCACTTCTGGTGGGTTTCCATTGCTTTGATACCTCTGGGGCTCTGCAAATGCGACACGGCACCCGAAAACCAAACCAGCAAAATCTGGACTCCAAAGAACAAATAGCGCTCCTTTCCTTCTGAGCCCTCCCATGGGCCCAAACCGCAGTTTATCACCACAAATGGGGTATTGCCACACTAAGGACAAATTTGGCAACAAAATGGGGTATTTTGTTCCCTGTGAAAATAAGACATTTTGATCACAAATTACATTTTATTGGAAAAAATGACATTTTTTTAATTTCACAGCCCAATTTAAATAGGTGCTGTGAAAAAACTGTGCGGTCAAAATGGTAACAACAACCATAAATGAATTCCTTGAGGGGTGTAGTTTCCAAAATGGGGTCACTATTGGGGGATTCCTACTGTTTTGGCACCTCAACACCTTTTCAAACCTGGCATGCTGCCTAAAATATATTCTAATAAAAAAGGGGCCTCAAAATGCACTAGGTGCTTCTTTGCTTCTAGGGCTTGTGTTTTAGTCCACGAGCGCACTAGAGCCACATGTGGGACATTTCTAAAAACTGCAGAATCTGGACGATACATATTTAGTAGTATTTCTCTGGGAAAAGCTTCTGTTACAGAATTTTTTTTAAATATAATTTAAATTCAGCAAGAAAAATGAAATTTGCAAATTTCATCTCCACTTTGCTTTAATTCCTGTGAAATGCCTGAAGGGTTAAAAAACTTTCTAAATGCTGTTTTGAATACTTTGACGGGTCTAGTTTTTAAAATGGGGTGTTTTATCAGGGTTTCTAATACATAGGCCCCTCAAAGCCACGTCAGAACTGAAGAGGTACCTTAAAAAAAAGGCTTGAAATTTTCTTAAAAATATGAGAAATTGCTGTTTATGTTCTAAGCTTTGTAACGTCCAAGAAAAATAAAAGAATGTTCAAAAAACGATGCCAATCTAAAGTAGACTTATGGGAAATGTGAACTAGTAACTATTTTGGGTGGTATAACCGTCTGTTTTACAAGCAGATGCATTTAAATTCTGAAAAATGCTATTTTTTCAAAAATGTCTCTAAATTTTGCAATTTTTCAGCAATAAACACTGAATATATCAACCAAATTTTACCACGAACATGAAGCCCAATGTGTCACGAGAAAACAATCTCAGAATCGCTTGGATAGGTTTAAGCATTCCGACGTTATTACCACATAAAGTGAGATATGTCAGATTTGAAAAATGGGCTCTGAGCCTTAAGGCCAAAACTAGGCTGCGTCCTTAAGGGGTTAAAAGTACTTTTACACCGGCCAATTTTGCCCATAACAATGAGCGGCAATTAACGCGACAATTCGTTGATTGGCGCTCGTTTGCTCCTTTCACAAGGAGTTATCATCAGTAATGCATGGGGATGAGCAATCGTTACAATGATCGCTCGTCCCCATATATTACCATCAGGTCGGCAGCGCATCCCTCTGCCGACAATGATAATATTTTCTGCTGCATAAACGATACGATCACCCGATGAACGAGTGTTTGCTCATTCGTCGGCTGATCGTTGTCCTGTGTACACAGGGGAATGATCGGGAACAAGCGTTCATATGAACGCTCATTTGCCCTACCATTGGCACGTGTAAAAGGGCCTTAAGTGTAGCTCCACCTTCATTCAATATCAGAAAGTTTATTTTCTAGTTATTCCTAATATAATATTATTGGCTCAAATACTGATCTATTTAAATGTTCGCTTTGGCCACCTACAGAAATACAAAATTTCTGTGACTGCCCATCCGTCTATGACTACAGACTGTCAGCACACATTTCAAGCAAACTTTAGTCGGCTCATGGGTATCTGAACGACAGTCGTTGTATAATAACTAGTGTGTATAGTCTGGTGGACAACCAATGGAAATTCACTTGATTCAAGTGGCTCTGTTTTTGACACAGATCTTATTTGCTAATGCATGTACTGTAGATTAGGCAACTGCTTTAAATGCAATTCTCGAATATTTAGTGCAAAGTCTAGATCTTGTTTGGCAAAGTAAGAACATTTCTGGGAATAAGCAGTAGGGAAACTGCTCTCAGCAAGAATAGGGCATAACATTTACAATGCCAGTTTGGTTTCTGTACTGAGATTTAGGCAACCACACTGTATGGACATTGATGGTGATTTTTTTTACACATACACATCCATGCAGTGATTCTATGAACAAGCTGTGGGTATTAGGGGTTGTCCAGTTAAGAAAACCCATTTTCACATACCCTATTGGGGAACGCTGAGTTAATAATAGATGAGGGTCCTCTGTTTAGGATCATCATCTCTTAGTCGGGGAGAAGAGCGGTTACAAAGATCGTCTTTTGCTCTGGAGGACCTGTCCTGCATTACAGAACGAACATTGATGTAAACGGGCACTGTGTAATGATCAATTTCCCCTGCGGTGGTGCTGCAGGGAAATCGAACACTTACCACCAGGTTTCCCTGCAGATCACCGCTGATCACTGGGGGTCCCGGCATGGAGACATTATGTGATCTGCTTATTGTCAGGGGTCCATACTCAGAAGTAGGGATTGTAGTGATATACAGGGTTATAAGCTAGAATCAGTGCTTGAAAGAAATACATTTCTACAGATGTCTGAGAGCACATTATTTGCTTCATCTTTGTTTTCTGGTATATGTGTTCATGAAAAGTACCACAGAGGGGGAAGACCTCACAAAAACAGCAATTTGTGACAACTCCAGTATCTGTTCCATATCTGTGTGATGTCTGTGGTATGCAGGTTCTGTGTCTCCTGCTGAGCTTTGCTCATCAGCCATGGAACTCCCTATAATCGCCATGTGCAGTTTGTCTACATAATTGGTTGTGGCTTGAAATAAACCTTATGATGCATGTGGCCCAGACCTAATTTTGGCACTTTAACAATTACAAACAGACTGGACCAATCGCGCAGGCCAAAATATACTCATAATAAAGTCATAATTACTTGGCATTAAAAATGGCTTTGTTAATCATCAACATTTGCTGCTTTGGGTATTATTAAGTACTACCTTTTCCAGAAACTAAAGTCGGTTCTCCAAGGTCCTTTAACCCCCTATATGCACAATGTCAGAAAATGACCAGGACATTGGATTTGATTTAATACATTCATTAACCGCATGTAAAAGGTAGGATCCATTAGCCAGAATAAAACAATATTGACTTTTGTAGGCTCGCAAGCAGCGAAAGAATGGAGAGCTAATGTTTCTGGAAAAGGTGGAGGATGATGTCAACAAAGACCTTGAAAAATCATTAAGAAACTTGCAAGCAAACTATGCAGAAACTGTCCAGGAGTTGGAGAAGACCAGAAACATGTTGATAATGCAACATAAAATCAACAAGGATTATCAGGTAATCTAACACTGGGCCGTGTATTCAGTGCAGAAACAATGGTAACAATGCTATAGCCCAACTATAATGGCTCGTCCACACGTAGCGGAATTGCTGTGTATTTTCCGTATGGAATTGCGGACGGAAAATACGCAGCAGAATACAGTAGCAGCAAAGTGGGTGAGATTTAACAAATCTCTTCCACACGCTGAGTAAAAAGTCTGAGCAGAAATTCACCTGCGGTGCGAATTTTTGTATCGCAGCACGTCAATTCCTGCTGCGGAAAGTGGACTGAATTGCGTTTTTCAAAGTAGATGTCACCATCTCCCAACATTGAGAAAAGTGCAGCAAAATAAGCACCATTTTCTGCAGTCAAAAACGAATGGTGCGTTTTTTCTGCAGCAGAATGTCTGCAGCAATTCCGTTACGTGTGGACAAGCCCTAATGCCTCTTGCACACGACCGTTGTGCCACTCGGGCCGTTTTTGACAGCATCCGAGTGGCAGCCGATCGTCTTCACGGACCCATTCACTTTAGCGGGTGAATCGGGTCCGTGAAAAATGGTCCGAGTTGCCAATCTGAGGAAAGATAGAACATGTCCTATCTTTCCTCGGATCCCTGACGGGACTTGGACGGCGGACTCGGTCGTGTGCATGAGGCGTAAACGAACATGTGGGTTCCAATTTACATAGAAATCTTCATTTTCTTTACGTTGTAATTTCGGTCCTCCCCTATATAATAAATGTCACAACTCCCCCCTTTTAAGTAAAGCTCGGGGTGATTCATTTAACTTTCTTCAACATTAATTGATAAACGTGGAGTGTTGTACCAAAGTAGACAACCCTCAAATTTCTCTTCTGTGATTAGGTTGAAGTGGAAGCAGTGACACAGAAGTTGGAGAATATGCGTCGAGATTATGAAATAAAGTTGGAGCAATACGCGCACCTTCTAGATGTCAGAGCGGCACGGATACGCAAACTGGAAGGTACAAATAATTGCTTAAAAGGAATGGATCACCTAGATTTTTTTTCTAATTAAAGTGAAGCTGTCAGCAGTTTTGAGGTCTCAAAACTGCTGACAGAGCGATATAGGGGAGGGCGTGTTAAACGTACCTTTTCTCTCAGACATGCAAGTTGCATGACCCAGAAAATTCTGTTTATTTCCCTTGGCGCGCCAATCGGAAGTGCCTCCTGAGGGGGGTCTTGATGTGCAAGTTTTGCCGCCCCTCTGCTCTTAGTGACGGCTCTAACAGTCTCCTGATTAGCCGCTAAAGTATAGATCAGAGGTTGCACTTATCATCGCCACGCTGGGGTAATCTAATACAAGTTTAAAATACCCTACCCCTCCCCTTTATCACCCTGTCCGCAGTTTTGAGGCCTCAAAACTGCTGACCGATTCTCTTTAAAACCAGATAGTGAAACATCATTTTTTTTCTAATCCGTTTTGTTTTTATTTTTTGATTTGTAGATTTTTTTTTGTGCTATTGTCTGTTCATGATTATGGGGGCAGCCATCTTGCCTGAGCTGCTGTTAACAGAGTTTAGAGATATGCTTTACAGCAGCTGGATGGACTATAGGACCTGTGAACAGGAGATGTTCATTGACTTCTATGGGAGAGTTTTCTTGGCATGCTCTGTGATCTGTGCAAAGGTCATTGTTCAGGAGGGCAGCAGTGTCCATCACCTATTATCAATGGTGGATCCTGTGTTATCTATATAAAGGTGTTACCTGTCATTGTAATCCTGCCTGTGGTGATAATGAGATGACTGCTGAGAAGTGATCTCTACAGAACAGGAAGGGTTAGTCTATTGTGAGGCTCAGTGGCCAAAGTGAAAACTGCAAGATTTGGGATTATTTTTTAATTTAAATAATGACATAGAAAATGAAAAAAAAAATAATTACCAAACATTCTTAAAAAATGTGATTTAAACAATAGGTAATTTTCTGATTAAATTTTCCCTTTAAAGGGTAACGGCGTCCCTTCAGCTCTTCTCGCAAAGGGGTGTAAGGGCATTTCTATGGCAGAAGCAATGTTAGAGATACAGAGTTGTTAGATGTTGTATAGTGGCTTATTCTAAAAACACAACACATTAAATAACTAAATATCGAAAAGTTCTGCAGTTTTCTGATATATTAATTTAAATTCCCCACCATTTTCAAGATCTCTGGTTGCTGTGAGTGAATGTAAACATTATTGTTTGTATCCAGAGACTAAAAATACATCCTGACCATGTACTGCTTACAGGTAGGCAAGAGCTGCTGATTTATCCTATAGAGAATCACCTAGGTTGATACATCCTATTAGTTTGAGAAGAACCAGGGCATCTTTTCAGCCTCAGAATGTTTACAAAAATGGTTCCATTCACTGACTGTAAGCATTTATCTTGAAAATGGTGAGAAATCCAAACACAAAATGTATTACAAAGTTGCATAACTTTCTATTTGACCATAATTTAAGATTCTTTGTCAGATCTCCTATTCTATCTATCCAAGCATAAGATAGAGGGGGGAGTGGTTGTGCTCAAGGATATATAGTTTTCTATGATTTGATTCAATATTTTTACGTAAAAAGTTCTTTAAATGTTAGCAAGAATTATTGAAAATGAGTCCCGATCCCCTCCACGCGCAGAGTGCCTGGCAGATTTTCTAGTATCCCTTTATAGTGTATGTCTATTTCATTTAGGGTTCTACTATAAATGCACTTTTTATCCCTTTTTGATTTGTGTTCAACCAGTTCTGAACTTTATCAATCTGTTTTGCAGCTCAGTTAAAGGATATTGCATACGGCACAAAGCAGTACAAGTTCACACCAGACATAACACCAGATGATGACGTGGAAGAATTTGATGAATCCTTGCACTTGCAAAGGGGTGAAAATCTTCTTGAGATTCACATATCCAAGGTGCTCTTCTCTCCTGCAGCTACCAACAGCTTTGGAGACCGGGAACCTGCTACCTTCTGCACATATGCTTTTTATGACTTTGAACTCCAAACGACACCAGTTGTACGGGGTTTGCAACCAACCTATGAGTTCAGCTCTCAATATATAGTACGAGTTGATGACTTTTTCCTACAGTACTTGCAAAAGAATACTGTAAGGTTGGAGGTTCACTTGGCAATTGGTACTGATTATGAGACGGTTGCGGTTTGTCCGCTGAGATTCCATGATATTCTGGAGAAGACTGGGAGTATATATTCTAGCGCGGGGCTGGTTGGTAAGAACTGCAAATTTATATAGCTTGAATGTTAGAATTCAGTTCGACATGAGTTTAATGTTCTCTTTTTCTTTTAGGAGTTGACAATGACATTAATAATTATGGCACAGTGGAGTATTGGGTTAGGTTAAAAGTGCCCATGGAGCAAGCCATTCGGCTTTATAAGGAACGAGCTAAGGCCCTTGGCTATATTACATCAAATCTTAAGGATCCACTTCAGAATGATCAGGTAATTTCTCTCTTCTTCCTTACTCTCTCTAGGCAGTTAAGGCCCTTTTACACGGGCTAATGATCGGGCAAACGAGCGTTCATACCAGCTCATTCCCGACCATTTCTTGTGTAAACAGGGCAACAATCAGCCGAAGAATGAGTAAATGCTCGTTCATCGGCTGATCTGGTCGTTTATGCAGTCCCCATACATAACCAATCGTTGCTCCTTGTGAAAGGAGAAAACGAGCGGCGATCAACGAGCTGTCTAGTTGATCAGCGCTCATTTTCATAGCACATATCGGGCGTTGTAAGACCTGTAGTATAAAATAATAACGTTTAGATCAGCCAAATTTTCGGAAGATGTTTTGAATTTTGGTGTCAATCTTTGTCCAGAATGGAGTGCTGCAAGGAATGAATCTAGTAGTCTGATTGTGAAAACTATTTATTATGTAGGCCACAGATAAACGTATACACCTACAGAATAATGGGACAAAGCACCAAGGTTCTAAAGAAAATATCAAAAAATCTTTATTGACAAGTACAACACAATTAAAAATGGAGTCCCACAATGGGCAAGGCGACATCACCGGCAGGAAATATACAGAGACAACATATGTCCAAGGCAACGTGCTGAATGCTAAATAGTGGCATAGGAACGTGTCCGATATATAATGAGTAATCACAAAAAGTTTCAAAAGTATATAGGGACATATGTAACTTGTATGTTGCCTTTTACCGATGTCCAAAGAGAATTACAACAAGTAATGTATCGTGCTTCAATACATACCCATCTATATAGGACAAACCGGGATGGCGCCATTATTCTGTAGGTGTATACATTTAGGCAATACGGGATGCACCCTTCACTGGTCCTCATGGAGTTGCGTGAGTAGATTTATAACTGTTATATCTAGAAATTATTGCATGCTTATTAGTTATCTATATTTTAGCACAGATAAACATAGCATAAACGGTTTTAGGTTATTTTTTGTTGCTCAGCCTGGCCAGTATTCTTGTACGGCCATTGCACCAGCATATATTTGACCACACTGGAGCTATTTTGTTTTATTTGTTATTTATACCCCAACCACTTGAGTTTTTGTTCCTATGTTGTATTGTTGTCACTCTAATTGAAATGTATTGTTATTCTTGTTCCTATAGGCGTTAGCGGCAAGAAAAATTGACCACTTTGGTCTTAAAGAAGACAATCTCAATGAATTGTTCATCACCATAAATAGTTGCAGTAATTTACAATTCGGGACCAGTTCACAGCAACCCAGCCCTTATGTGGCTTATACCTTTTTTCACTTTAATGACCACTACACCCCTATCATCACCAGCAGCAATAATCCTCAGTTTGAAGACCGCAAATGCTTTCCAGTACCAATGACTGCTGATTTAGATCAATACCTAAAATCTGATTCCCTTGTTTTATATGTTTTTGATGATGAGGAAATGAGCGGTGCATACCTGGGTAAAGCCAGGGTCCCTCTCATCCCCCTTGCTCATGATAAGTGCATATCAGGTATGACTTGTACTTGCTTACAGAATTGAAGAAAGAGTGTTTTTTGTTAAATAGGTTGTATAATTTCAGAAATCGATTTTTAAATACCCTATTAGGGAATTGTGAGTTAATATATTTCAGTCTCCTTTCTTAACGCTTCTAATAGAAAGGATTGTCCAAAGCCAACCACCTCTTAAAACATTATCATTCAGTTTTGCTTAGAATTTCTGATTTCCATATAGTGACAAGTTACTTTATATATTTTTAAAGAAGCACTCCAGCAAATATTTTTTTGGGTATATAGTGCAGCATAGGCTATTATTAAAAATAATGTAGAGGCTCCTGTGTATGCATTGTATTCCTATTTTAGTTGTGGTGTGTGCCATTTATGGGTTGTGCGCCATCTTGGTTCCTTCTTCCCCTCTTATATGGTTCCCCTAATGCAGACTACGGTTCCCATGATGCATCTGGCAGGGGGGTGGGCGGAGTCTCATCACACTGCACTTGCTCTGCTCTGAGTCCTATCTAAGTGCTTGAAGTGATAGATCAGTGACATTGAACTGCTGTACTCACACTGCAGTCTCGGTGTATTCTATGTGATGAAGCTTCAGCCTGTTTTCTCTGCATTGTGCTAGTAATATATTTCTCCATGTCAACCCTTACAAGCAGGAGACAGTGAGGAGCAGCATCTGATAGAAATACACTGGACTGTCTGCACACAGCACGCACAGATAGTATAGACAGTCAGTGTGAATCAGAGGAGTTTTATAACTCTGCAGCTAATCATTGTATAGACTCTCCTATTCTATCACTGCGCTCCGGCTTGCTTAGGGCAGAATGATCTCTTCAGCAGCACTGTATGCATCGGGACATACAGAGGAGCAAGGGGAGTGGAGCTGGTGGGGGATGGAAATGGTGTCCGTGCTGCCAGGAGGGGTTTGATAGGTGATGATGTAATGCTGTAGTTCACGGGAAGTCCTCCACACAGGGGAAACTGACCTGTCTACGCATGAGAGCATGGTCTATTCTGGTGGTCAGACTGAGATCACATGATACAGCTGCCTTTTATAAATGGTTCAAAATGTATAGATGCAACTGAGCTGTGAAGAAACAAATGACATTAAGGCCCCATGCACACGAATGTAAAAACGCCAGTAATTACGGCCCATAATTACGGGCCCATAGACTTCTATTGGCCATGGGTACCTTCCCGTTTGCTTACGGGAAGGTGCCCGGGCCGTTGAAAAATATGAAACATGTCCTATTTCAGGCCATAATTACGGCACGGGCAGGCCCATAGAAGTTTATGAGGCTCCCGTAGTTACGGGTGGCTACGTGTGTGCACCCGTAATTACGGGAGCGTTGCTAGGCGACATCAGGGGATAGTCACTGTCTAGGGTGCTGAAAGAGTTAACTGATCGGCAGTAACTCTTTCAGCACCCAGGAAAGTGACTTCCGCTGGAGTTAATAGTATTAAAAGTTAACTTACCCAGAACTCCAAGGCCAATTTCAGGCTGCAGCGGTCACATGGACTGCCGCGTCATCCAGGGAGGTCGGACTGGATGTCAAAAGAGGGACGCATCACCAAGACAACGGCCGGGGTACGTATGAACTTCTTTTACTTTCAATCGCTGCGGAAGCTCTGCCCGAAAGGGCTGCCCCTTCTCTCTATCCAGCACTGATAGAGAGAAGGGGCTGCCGATTAGTGCAGGGAAAACGGGTCCGTAAATACGGGTAGAATACTGGTGACAACGGACCCGTATTTAAGGGCACGAGTCCGTAAATACTGGTTGAATACGGGTCGAATATGTGTGACAAAGTACCTGTATTTACGGGGGAAAAAAAATAAGTGCGTGTGCATGGGGCCAAATAGAATATTGCTGGTGAGTAGACATTATATGTGCAAAAAAAAATAAAAAAATTGCCGGAGTGCTTCTTTAAAAAAAAATTTTGTACTAGCTATGAATTGATATAGTTTATTTTAACATAATATACCTATACCAATATGATTGCCTTGATAACCCTAAATGTCATCTCATATTTTGTATTTTTTGATATCTCTTTAAAGGTACATTTCAGCTTACAGATCTTAAGGGGAGTGAAAGAGGAACCATTAAGGTCACATTAAAGTGGAAATCCACATATTTGCCACCAAGAGAAACAATTCTGACAGGACCATTGGTGGATGAGCTGCCGAAGGAAATACCAGTACCTGTACGCTTACTTAAAGATGACGAAGTGCAGGCGCCAAAGCTGAAAACCTTAGCACTTGATCCTATTGTAAGTACAATTTTTGTATTTAACCATAATTATATATTATTACCTTGAACAGAATAAGTTGGCAACATTGGAGCTTGTTCCGCTTTGTCTTGAATTTTGACCATAAAGCTTAACTTCTTAGTTTTTCTCGGGCTTCCTGCTGCCTGAATGTGAAGGACTCAAAGCCTGTGTAACATGAAGAAATAATATATTGTTAAAGGAGTTTTCTAATTGGCCAAGGTAGGAGGGATGAAAAAAATAAAAAGAACCATTACTCGCCTCACGGATCCTCATAGTTCCAGCTTCGCCTCTCCGTTCCTTGTTCCTCCCCAGCGCTGATTATTGACATTGCTGCAGGGAAGACGTTCCCGTATACCCACATGATCGCTGCAGCCAAGCACTGGCCTCAACGATCCTGTGCCATATACCCACTGAGACCAGTGATTTGACTGCAGCGATCATGTGAGTATACAAGCACATCATCGCTACAGCTATGTCAATAACCAGCAGCTGCGAGGACCGGAAGCGGCGGCACTAGAACGACGGGGAACGTTGAAGTGAGTAATGGCTCTTTATTTGAATTTTTTTTGCATCCCTCCTACCATGGCCAATTTTTTAAATAACTTGTCAAACCCCTTTAAGGATGAATGCACACGTTGTGTATTTTGCTGCGGAAAATACGCAGCAAAACCGCAATAAAAAGCACCTGAAGCTGATGCGTTTCTCGGTGCGGTTTTTACGTTTTGCTGAATAAATCGCAGCGTTTTCATGCTAGTTTTGCTGTGTATTTCTGTAGAACTAGAGGTATAGAACTCGCATACGAAATCGCAGGATAAATTTACACGCTGCGGTTCCGAAAAAATGCACCACTGTTCAATTTCCGTCCCAAAAAATACTGCAGCGTGGACATGAGATTCCCTGTAATCTCATTGACTATGCTGGTACTGTATTACGCTGCCGTTTTGCCGCACGCAAATATGCGTGGCAAAAACGCATGTAATACGCATCGTGTGCATTCAGCTTAAAGCAGAAAGAAATTCCTGTGACCGCCACTGTTCATAACTACATGTACTTTATTGCTAGTCATCCAGACAGGGTACAAAGTGGTAGCTAGCTATTTCAAAACTAAAATAGAGCTGCAAATAGAGAAATAAGCATAGATTGTGGAAAGGTATGTAAAACTAACAAACTGTGTGTTAACACTTTTAGAGTCACTCTAGTCATGAGCTTAAAAAGGATATGTAAGCACCTGCACTTGCTGTTTGTTTGCTGTTTTAGGGCTTGTCCACACACAACGGAATTACCGCAGAAAGTCAAAGGATTTCTGTTGCAGCAAAAACGCACCATTTCCTGCTGTTTTTGCGGCAGAAAATTGTGCCAAAATTGCTGCGTTTTTCCCAATGTTAGGAGATGGAGACATCCCCTATGAAAACGCAGAAATTCTGCACACTTTCTGTAGCAGGAATTGACATGGTGCGGTCCGAAAAATATGCACCGCAGGTCAATTTCGGAAATTTTACGCAGCATGTGGATGAGATTTGTTACATTTCATCCACAATGCTGCTACTTTATTCTGCTGTGTTTGTTCCAGGCCCGGAAAAAACGCAGCAATTCCTAACTCTTCTGCATTAGGTCATAGCAGTGATCTGTGACTACAGCTTAGCAACATTGCTTACAGGGAGTCTGAGATCCACCTCCGGCCAGGTGCCTGAACTTTACTACATACAGAATATTGTTATTTTTTTCAGCCATGTAATAAGATTTCCCTGTGTATTTTGTAGCCCAGCCCTGCTTGAAAAGGGTTAATCTCCTAGAGGAGGAAGAGACAGGCACTGGTGAAGGGTTAATCTGAAGATGAGGCTGAAGTAATGTACACACACTGCCCACCCACAGTCCCCGTGTCCCCCCCCCCCCTCTGTCAGAGTTGCCAGGTATAAATTCACAAACCAGCCAAAGTCAATCTGAACGATCGGCCAGAAGTCACCCGATGTTTACATCGCCAAGACTCCCTCCCAGTACATGGAGCATTTTATTACTTTATTCAGGATAGACCATTCGTGGTTTTAACAAATAAATTAGTGACATCAAGATGTTCTCAAATACACTGATAGCCACAGTGACACCCAATTACAGTGATGGTCACCGTGTCCCCAAATACAGTGATGGTCACCGTGTCCCCAAATACAGTGATGGTCACCGTGTCCCCAAATACAGTGATGGTCACCGTGTCCCCAAATACAGTGATGGTCACCGTGTCCCCAAATACAGTGATGGTCACCGTGTCCCCAAATACAGTGATGGTCACCGTGTCCCCAAATACAGTGATGGTCACCGTGTCCCCAAATACAGTGATGGTCACCGTGTCCCCAAATACAGTGAGAGCCACATTGTCCCCAAATACAGTGATAGCCACCGTGTCCCCAATCACAGTGATAGCCACAGTGTCCCCAATCACAGTGATAGCCACAGTGTCCCCAATCACAGTGAAAGCCACAGTGTCCCCAATCACAGTGATAGCCACAGTGTCCCCAATCACAGTGATAGTCACAGTGCCTCCATATATAACAACCAGTGTCCCCAAATATAGTGACAGTCACAGGATCCACATGTATGACAACCAGTATTCCCAAATACAGTGACAGCTACAGTGTCCTCAGATATAACTACAGCCACAGTGCCCCCAATAGACCCCCACTAACCAACCCAGCATAATTCACCTCCTAGTCCTGTGGGGGAATCCTGTCTGAGCAGGAGGAAATATTACTAGCAGAGCAGAGACTCTCTACTGGTGATGATGTTACCTGCTGTGGCTGTACTTTGTTTTATATATATTTTTTTTTTAGCAAGTGCAGCACTATCAACCCAACCAAAGACCTACAATGGCCAAGCTAGGTTTGGGTGGGTTGATAAGATAAAAAGCAGCCCAATTTGGCGGTAAACCAGTAAATCTGGCAACCCTGCTCCAAGCTTAGAAGCAGAAAGTCTCACAGAGCTGTCAAAATCTTGTGAGACGTGGACTGATCACTGCTGCTGTCTTCGCTTCTATGGGGCATTTTATTAAATTTTTCAAATTTTATATATATATATATATATATATATATATATATATATATATATATATATATATATATATTAGACAGAGGTCTTGTAATTAGGTCTCCTACAGCTTTATGAAGTTTTCAAAGAAGTGATTGGTCCTCTTTAAAAGGGTTAACCATTGAAAAGAAAGAGAGCGCTATTTCAAAAAACTTCTCTCTTTCTGGAAACTCCTTTCATTACATGGACGCCCATTGATTTAATTGGGTACCATCTAATGTTTAACTTTTGTGCTTCACCGAGTGGGTGCTCCAGTGATAAAAAATAACCAGGTGACCTGCCTTTTGGAGAGCGGTTGTCCAAATCGGACAGTCCCTTTTAAGACCTTGTACTTGTACTACTTTGGTAAGTAATGACGGAGCATATGGCAGTAACAATCGCCATTCAATATACAATATATTCCTCATGCTGACATTTATAGGAATTTGTCAGGGTGGATTCAGTGATTACTTTGTATTAAGCTATGCATATGTCAAGTGTATTCATAATTAAATATTACTTAGTAGCCAATATTTTTTGCATTAAATCTGGTCAAAATTAGAATTTTTAAACCCCTTAATCTTCTGTTCTCATCAGTGTAAAATCAAATCAATAAACATGAGTACAGTAACAATTATGTGAAAAAGGTTTAATACTTATTACAAATTGCAAAAGCAATGCACTGAAAATGCCAAAATTATATTTCTATAGCCATAAAACAGTTCATACAAGTTTTAGGTTCCTTAGGATAGGCCATCAATGTTTGATTGGTGAGGGTCCGACACGGCCAAACAGAGTGAAGTTGCTAAGGTTCTCCAGTGAGTGACAGGCACGGCGGCTTGTCCATACGGGCGGCTGTTCAGAGTATGGCAGCTGAATCTCATTTCTAGCGAATAGGACTGTGCTGCAGTACCAGGCACAGCCACACTCATATTGACGGCGCTGTGCCTGTGTGAACATTGAAGAGGACGCGGCGCTGCTCCCTAGAACTTCGTGATCCCTTCATTCTGCTGATCGACGAAGGGTCCCGGGTAACGCTACCTATCAAACATTAACTTCCTAGCCTAAGGATAGACCATCAAAGGTTCACTTATGGAGAACTCCTTTAATACATAATGGAGATCTACTTAACCTCAGATCCACCATGAATAGCACATATGGTTCTGCAATGCAGTGAACGTGGTGTTTAAACAGTTAGTGTTTACAAATGGAACTCATAAAAACTTGGTCTGAGGAGCAGATCACATGTGTCCTACACATTGTGCTGACTGCGACAACTCTCACTTCCAAAATATTTGTAAGCCAACACATTTTTATGTGGCAATTGCAGTCACACCCGAAATAGTTTTAACAGGCTGATAAAGAACATCTCTTCTACCCAGAAACCAGATGAATTTTATTATACTTCTTTATACGCAGGCACATTTATATATTTTATGTCTATAGTGAAGGACTGGAGGTTTTCAGTAAGTAACTCCCAGGTTTTGTAAAAATTAAATAAGACCTTTTATCGTCGTTCTGATATACAATTATAAAAAGGGAAAAAATACTGTTGTATAGTTGGCGGTCCGTGAGCTGAAAACCCCACGGTCACTACAAGGAATGGACCATGGTGGTCTATGTGCATCACGGTTGCTTTGCTTTCATTGTGGGCACCATTCACACAACTGGAATATTGTGAAATATCTGCGTTATGCCATAGGGGCACACACAGCCCATTCATTGTAACTATCAGTCCTCGGCATTATACAGTTCTAATGGGTGGCAAAGTATCCGCTAGAACTATGGTAAATTTCGCCTGATCTAGATCGTCAGTCTGATGTTATTGAGGCTGGTGTAAAATGAGAGGAGGCTGTTCCATATTAGGGTCAATAGGCATAAACCTTTCTCTACATATGACATTTATGTTTTTTTTTCTCCATTATCAATGGTTTTAGGCCATGTCTATGTTGACCAGTTTATGTGTGTTAGTGCTATCGCTAAAGATTTGTAATACCTTTTGTAACTTGTTTAATTCCTTCCCGATATCCGCACTAATCTGCCTTGCTCTAATGGCCCGGATCCGAGATGATCCTGGCAATTTAACCACTAAGATGCCGGGGTCAATAGCGACCGCATCATCTAAGCCATTAGACAGGGGATGTGGGCCACCGCTGTCATCCCATCGTGCCTCCGCAATGTGATCGTGGGGTGCCAATGGGTTGTTATGGCAGCCGGGGGACCTGATAAATTTAATTTAATAATGTTAAAAAAAAAAAAACTTCAAAGTAAAAAAAAATCCTTTTCCCATTTTTTTTTTATGTAAGATAATGTAAATAAAATATTAACCTAATTGATATTGCCACGTCCGTTACGATCCAAAATCTTAAAATATAACATAATTTATCCCGCACGGTGAACGCAGTTAAAAAAAAAAATAGAAATACCAGAGTTGCTGTTTTTTGGTCACCCCATCTCATCAAAAGTGTTCAAAAAGTGATATGAACCCCAAAATGGTACGAATAAAAACTGCAGCTCAACCTGCAAAAAGTAAGCCCTCAAACCGCTCCATTGACGCACAAATAAAAACGTTTTTGGTCCTGATAAGGCCATGCAAAACATTTTTTTTTAAACTAATTGATAATAAAAATGTTTTTATTTTTGTAAAAGTAGTAAAACATAAAAACCATATAAATTTGGTATCGCCGTAATCGTATTAACCCGCAGAATAAAGTTAACATGCCTTTTTTACTGCACGGTGAATGTTGTAAATCAAAACCCCAAAAACAATGGAGGTATTGCTGTTTTTATTCAATTCCAACCCACAAAACATTTTATAAAGTTTCTCAGTGCATTTATACTGTACATAAAACGCTGCCGTTAAAAATTACAACTTATCCAGCAAAAAACAAAACCTCATATTTAGACAGAAAAATATAATAGTTATAGCTCTTAGAAGGTCAGGGATGAAAAAAATGTAAATGAAAAAACTAAAAATGGCAGCGGTGGGCAAGGGTTAATATGATAGATTTGTAACATTTTAATTATTGTGTATATTTTAGGCACCAAAGCCAAAGCCAAGGACACGGAAATCTACAGCGGATAAGAAAGTCTCTTTTATTGATACTAACGTGGAAACCCTGGTAAGAACTTCTATAGTATTACTTCTATGCTGAGATATGATTGGGTGAACTTGCCGATCCCAAGCCTAATGCTGTGCTCCTGATCGATTCTGATGACAACACTTCCTGTTCTGATTTCTGTCAAGTGTAGTGTTGTCATGGGGACCTTGTGTGGATTCAACTCACCGAATACACTCATGTCCCCCCATATATGGCGCACCCTAGGTCTGCACTATAGCAGCAATTACCCCACCGCCCCTGTATAAGAGGATCCGAGCGGCGGGCTGAGCTACTGGACATGCCTGTCCACCAGAATGGGACACATTATGTAGACGTTTCGAGAGGGAATCACAATAAAACCAGAACTTTTATATACCGTGAGGAATTTCTATAGAAAGTATATTGGAAAACGGTATAACGTTTCATTATACAAGGAATAATATTTATTTGCTCAAATTAGAATACCCCTTTAAGTTCTGAACAGAAAATTATCACTATATAACCCATCAGGCTTCCATTCGGCAATTTAGCAAATATAGGCGAGTACCCCTGTGAAAGCTGAACTAGTGGCCATATTGAATGCCAAGGAGCCATCCCAAAAACACGTACAGCTAAGAAATCGCTGACTATAATTTAGCAACTGAAGAAGAAACCGGTGATTCAGTGGTTAGCACTCTTGCCTTGCAGCACTGGGGTCCTGGGCTTAAACCCCACTAAAGATAACATCCGCAATGAGTTTCTATTTTTTATACTCTGTTTGCATGGGTTTCCTCTGGGTGCTCCAAGAATATACAAATCGGGTATTTACATTTTGATCCCCACTGGGGACAGAGAATGAGGACAACTTCTGTACAGTGCTTCAAAATATGTTGGCGCTATATAAGTAACAAAAAATCTTAAAAGGGTTGTCTGGACATTTTTTATTGATGGCCTATCCTTAACATAGGTGATTAATATGAGATCCATGGGGGTCCGACCTCGGGGAGCCACGCTTCTCAGCTTACTGAAGGGGCTGCAGCATTTTTCGCCGTGACCTCTTCAGTGTTTACCAGACACCGCGACGTACACATTAGTAGAATCTGTGCCTGGGATTGCAACTATGTCCCATTCACCACAATGGGACCGGAACTGTAATCCCAGTCAAGCTCCTCTGGATATGTACGGCGCTGTGCCTGTAAACTAAGAAAAGTCTAAGACAATGAACGCCGATACTCCTTCAGTCAGCTGATCGGCGGGGCTCCCGGGTTTCAGATCCCCACTGATCTCATATTGATGATCTATCAAAAAGATAGGCCATCAATAAAAATGTAAAAATAGCTTAAGATGCTGAAGAGCTGCAAATCATATAAAAGCACAAAGATGTTTCACAGCCTATGAAACTTTCAAATAACTCCTGTTATTCCCATGATTATATTATATAATACGTGGGAAAAACTGCCAGTGTGAACAGGAGTCCTGGCATTGATGCATGGAAGGAGGACTGGTTGCCCAAAATCACTCAGATTGTTGGACTTTCATGGTCCACAAGGATAATAGCAACTTTTTGACAAGGGATCAGCCATGAAGAAATACTTCATTTAATAATAAAGTGCTTCTCCCTGTGACTATGGAGCTTATGCTTGCATTGCAGGTAAGGGTATGTTCACACACACAAGTAAAAACAGCTGAAAATTACGGAGCTGTTTTCAGAGAAAACAGCCCCTGATTTTCAGCCGTTTTTCAAGCTGAAAACGTTTTCTGGGATGATTTTTCTAGACGTTTCTCTATTGACACTTTGAAAAAGAGTAAAAGAAAACACCCTGTCTGAGCATAACGCCGGTTTTGCCATGAATTTCAATGGGCAGATGTTTGTAGGCGTTCAGCTACCATTTTTTCAGGCGTATTTCGAGGCGTTTACCCCCCGAAATACGCCTGAAAACGCTGCATGTGAAAATAAATCTAAGGCTAGATTCAGATGAGCATTGCGCATCTCGGACGTGAAAAAAGGCAGTTTTTCACGTCCGAGGTGCATCCGTGCTCTGCGCTGCGGGAATGCGATATCACGCATTCCCCATAGACTAGAGTCTATGGAGGGATGCGTGAAAAAATAGGACATGTCCGTTGAACCAACGGCCGTGTGAAAGGTCACATTGAATAATATAGATCCGTGTGACGGCCGTTGTTTCGTCTGAATAATGCCTATACCTATATAATTCAATGTGGCCGTTCACATGTCCGAAATGCGCAACGCCCATGTGAATCTAGCCTAAAGGTGAGGGTCTAAGGATGCAGCCTCCGGACTTCACATACGTTTATATGCAAATAAGGGGGTTTTGGTCATTTCCTCTCCTTCGCCTTCACAGCAGCACCTTGATGCATGTTCAGACTTTCTCCAAGCCATTCTTCTGTCTACAGCTATTTTTTGGTTTCCACAACAGTCATGTGTGGCTTTTGTAGGACTTATTTAGGGTTTATTGTATAAATCGTATTACGTGAGTTGGTCACAATTTAACCTTTAAATGTATTGCATATTTTTGTGTGATTTCAGAATCCAGTCGATCATACTATTGATGATGAAAAGTCAAATCTCAATAGAAATCCTGTAACAGTCTTAAACATTTCTGAGGTACACCTAAATATTCGTGAACACTAATAATTATACTTAACATATATGTCCTCTGCAGTAAAATGTTTATCGCCTCCCTTTGCATATATTGGGGAAGACAAAACAATGTACTGAGGGCTATGTATAACCGTGTAACTTACCATGATGTGATATATAGATATCACATAGACAATCACTCCCCCATCTTAGGTGCCTCAAAATACCTCAGTGTATAGATAGAATTCAGCAACTTGCTAAATAGTTTTTAAAAATATCCTACCGTTCTTTTTTTGCTGTAAAG
This sequence comes from Rhinoderma darwinii, assembly GCF_050947455.1. Lineage (NCBI taxonomy): Eukaryota > Metazoa > Chordata > Amphibia > Anura > Rhinodermatidae > Rhinoderma > Rhinoderma darwinii. The sequence goes on from NC_134695.1 coordinate 36,111,068, forward strand.
GTCTGTGCTATTCTTTACGGGGCTGGCTGTGCTTCTTCTGAAATAGTTACACACAGCTCCTATCTGCTTTATTGAGCGCCTGTTGTCTGCTCTTCCCCTCCCTCCGGCCCCATGCACACGACCGTATTTTCATCTATCCGTAAATACGGATCCATAGTCCTCTGTAACTTATCCGCATATACGGAACTTTATACGCAAATACGGTCCGTAATGCATCTGTATTCGATCCGTATATACGGATCCGTAAAAAAAAAAAAAAAAGGGAGGCTGCAAACTGTGTCACCAACATGTTGCATAGCAACGCTTCCATAAATACGGATGGTTTACGGATGCACAGCCGTAGCTGTCCATATTTACGGAAGCGCCCATAGGCTTCTATGGGAGAGTCCGTTCTGTAATTACGGACAAGAATAGGACAGGTTCTATCATTTTTTTCAGCATGGACACCGATGCGTAAAAAAGGTTTCAGTGGCCAATAGAAATGAATGGGTCCGTAATTACGGATGAAAAATACGGCCGTGTGCTTGGGGCTTCAGTGTAAGGTCAGTGGGAGATACCAGCAGGAAGGTGAAGAGGCTGCCCAAAGCAGAGCTCTTCTCCATCTCCCTACTCTAAGTCTGAAGGCAGGGGGCATCGGTGCCTGCACAGGGGAGGGTAGATCACATAGGTGCTGTATCAGTGTCTGCAGAAGGGAAAAGCAGTACAGAAATAAAGCTGTGCTGATACATGAAGGCCGCAGCATGTTGGACTTCCTGACCTCACATCCAGTATTTATTATGGAGAGGGACATGCCCACAGGAGAAAACTCTAAAACTAGGAGCAGGTTGCAAACTGAATTTCAGGGGGTCTGAAAATGGCTGAAGATTGCAGCCTGAAACTTAGAGTAATTACACTTTCAGCAAATTTTTGATATGTCATAGAGGCAATGTAAACATTTTGGACCGTTGGGGGTCCAGGTGCAAAGACCCCCACAGTCACAGAAACCAAGGTGCAGAAGCGCACAGATTCGCACCCTGCATCTTTGACTGTGATTGGCGCTCCTTGTTAGGCTGAAGACGGCTCTCATAGACTTTTATGTCTTCAGGCACCAAGACCCCCACCTATCCAAACTTTTGATATGTATCTATGACATATCAAATATTTGCTGAAATTGCAGATACTCTTTAATGCAATTTTTTTACTGAAGGTTACCACTGGCATATGTAATTATATATACGCATGTAATATTAATATATATGCATTTTTTTCTTGTTAAAGGTGTAATAAATATGTAAAGCATGTAAGGGGGAATTGGTCCTTAAAACATGTATATCACTTGGATGGACCCTGTGTGTGTGTGTGTGTGTGTGTGTGTGTGTGTGTGTGTGTGTGTGTGTGTGTGTGTGTGTGTGTGTGTGTGTATGCGTGTATGCAAATCCTATGTGACTTTGTATTTTCATGTTATTTCGTGAACCCAGTCATTTGTTGCAGTTTGGTAAATGAAAACCTCATTGTTAAATGCTTCAATGTTGGAGACTCACTAAACGAATAGTTCATAATGATGTTTTGCTGAAAAAGCTCGGAACTGATAAACTACATCTGTATCTTAACCTTTTTAAACATTATTATTCTTTACAGGAGAATGTACATATTAGTTATATTCAGTGTGATGGTTGTCAAACACCCACGAGTCTATAGTAATGCTGCTCTGCTTCATACGTACTCTCTCTTTTCTACTTGTCAAGAATGCGACTAGTCCGTTTATCTTGGGACAACCTGTAGGTGAACCTTCCAGAGGCAATTTACTTTTCACTCCGTTCATATGAGCTATTTCTTTATTTCTGTCAGTTCTCACTGTGTAATTCAAGTGTCTAACTAGCAGATTTATTATTAATAGCATAAAAAGTTACAATTGCTGTTAGCACAGCTATATATATTATTGTAATATGCATTTCACACGTAGCAGAGCACAAATGAAATGCAGCACTGTTAAATGTCAAGACGTCTGTTAAATTTGTCATAAAGAAATTTAAAGTGATACACATCTATATATGTTTATATAGCTACGCAAGCTAAAGTAGCGGTTAGCATATCAGATGGGCCTATTTGCAACATTCATGACATGAAATCCAAACTAATTTAAAGGGGTATTCCCATTTTAGAATAGTATGGCTTATCGTTATGACATGCCGTAACATTATAATCTGGGGTGGGGTCCACCTTGAGGTCTCTTGGCAATCCCAAAAATGAAGAGAGGTCACTTCAGTACTTCTCCTGCACAGCGGCGCTCACGGCCACCGGCTGTGCAGGTAACTGCAGCACAGCCCCCTTCAAGTGAACTGGACTGTGTTGTGGTTCCCTGAACAGTGGAAATATCCGTAAGGATATCTTCATTTTTATAACCCTGAGTCAATGGGCACGTTTAATTGCAATTCAGTTCATCATATCAATGTGTACTAACACTTTAATGACCACCCAGTGTCTTTTGGCGGTGGGCGGTGCAGGTCCTCTTTCTACGAGGAGCGGCGCAGTAAGAGCTCATGATCTAAGAACGGGTTGTTACTAACAGCTCCTCTTCATAGAGCTGCCTCCTGTATCCGACCGGGATCAGAGGAACCTCTGATCCTGGTCGTTTAACACTTTGATTGCCAAGGTACTTGACTGTGGCATAATAAAAGGGGACTCCCACCTTTGATTGGTGTACAAGTTTTCCCAGTGAACCAATCATAGACTGGGGAGGCTCTCTGAAGTCTGTCCTGGGGACCTAGAAAAGTACCCCAGGGCTGTCTGTCAAGTAAGCCTGCTGGTAAGACACACTACGTGTTGCCATATCAAAAACCTGTTTCATAGTGACATAGTATAATGTATTAGCATACAGGAGTAAAATGTCATAAAAAAAAAAAAAAGTCTGCAAAAACAATAAATAAAAAAGTATTTAGTATCAAATATATTTTATTGCCCATGCATTACATCAAAACAATAATTAAAAAAAACAACATATTAGGTTTCCATATGACCTGAAGAATTAATTGACCAGGTTATTTAGTGTGAAACACGACTGGTATAAAAAATATAAAAATGTCAGAAATCACTTTTTTTTTTCTATAAACACACCGCAAAAAAAATTACACGAATTACCCAGTAATTTACTTGTACCCACAAATTGTGGCAAAAAATATATCATTTCTCCCGCATAAAAACAAAAAGGCTTCATATAGCCATACAGAAAAAATACAAACGTTATGGCTGCTGAAATGCAGAAATGCAAAATTAAAAAAAATTAAGCTAGTGATTAAGGCCCTTTCAGACCTGATCATTAAGGGGTTAAGAACATGACATACAAAGATTACATGTATGTCTAATAGATGACAACACTGCCAATGACCCAACAGCATATCAGAGCATTATTGTCTAAATAGTGACATTCCCATCCCATTAAAAAATACACATTCTCAAATTTCACAGCTGGTCGTTCGTCATTGGCTGGCAGGAGAAAATACAGACAATGCTGAAAGACGAAAAGCCAAAAAAATCGAACATATCCATTGTAGGTTTCCTGGATATAAAGTGAATTTTCACCTTTTATCAACATGATGTTTTTTAGTTCCATAAATCTGTGCTGATCTCTTTATAGCGCTTGGTGCCTCAATTTTCTGATTTAGAACTCCAAATCACATGCATAGACATAGTTTGAAAAGATAACATGCTGGCTACCCTGCAGCCACCACTAGAGGGAGCTTAGGAGCTTACTGCATACTGTCTTATAATTGTGTTCAATAATACATGAAGTGTCTTGTTCTAGACAAAACAAGTTAAATATGCCGAAGATGAGAATACTAAAGAGGTATTGAAGGAATGTGTACAGGAGAGGTCTCCACTTTCAGACCGGCTACATGAAGCTCAACGTTTTGACACGTCAGAAGATGAAGTAACTGAAGATTTGGAGACAGAAGGTATGTGTTCTTTAAAATATAAGGACCTGTTCACATCTGTGTTGGAGGCTACGTTAGGGTCCTCCTTCACAGATCCGGTCCAAAATACTGGAACCACTAGCGCAGAATGCTGCGCTTTTGATTCCGGTAAAACGAGGGACACCATGACGGAAACCCGATGGAACCCATTAAAGTCAATGGCTTCTGTCGGGCGCTGATGATGTCCGTCATGCAACCGAAACTTTCTGTATTTTCATTGTTCTGCTCCTGTAATGGAGCAGGGCAATGGAAACATCAAACGCAAATTTGAAAAGGCCCAAAATGATTCCTTTGTATCTGTTACCAATCAATAAATATTTGAAATTGTGGGCTTTTGCTTGAGATTTACATTTAGTGATATGACATCACAACTATGTAAGCATCTGAATATCACATCCATAAGTGTTTTATTGAACATCTCAATATCCGGGCATTATTATGCAGTTGCTCTCTCCTCCTCGGCTACTATAATCGCTTCCGCTGTTCTGGATAAACTTTTAACTAGATTTTTAAGTGTGGCTGCAGTGAGTTGTATCCATTCAGCTACCCGATAAATAGTGAGGTCCGGCAGTAATGTGAACAATAAGTTCTGGCCCGCTGACGGCATTCTAATTCTGTGGAGATCTCCCACATACACTTCACAAACCATTTTATACAAACCTCATGTCTGAAAACAGGGCAGGACCTTCCCCCGAACTGTTGGCACCAAGGTGGAATATGTCATTTTTTAGATTATCCAGGTACAATGTACAATAAAGTGGCTCAGCTCAAACCTTGAAAACTGATCCTAGACTTTTTATTCCTCCATTTGCCAAAATCCAGATTCATCTGTCCGATTGCTACACTACTGCAGCTCACATTTGACTTTGCACATAGGGATCTTAAAGTGTCACTACCCCTTCACTCTCCCGATGGCGAGTCTTGTGTAAAGGTCCAATTTTATTTAATAGGACTCATGCATGAGACTCATCGGGCATCGTAAGGCTGCCTCGGTAACTGTATTGCACAATGTCCTTCCTGTGCCTCTCCACCACTGATCAAAGATCGGGTGGGAAAGTGAAGGTGCAGTGACTGTTTTTTTTTAGCTTCTATGTAACTAGCCGATTATAATTGAATTGATTTATTTGGTAAAGATCATGATGGACGACAAACAACAGATGGAAACGAATCGACAGAAAATGATAGTGATGACTGTATCATCCCCGCAACGAAGGAAGTGAAACCGGTAAGAGCGCTAAAATATTTTGATTTATTTACGGTTTGCCATCTGGTATAACGAACGTGTTAACTTTATTCTATTGGTCGTTCCAATTACAGCAATAGCAAAAATATATTGTTTATTTATTTTAAGTACTTTGGCACAATAAAAGCATGTTTTATGGGAGAAAAAGAAATTTCTGCATCACCACACTCCAAAAATAGTGTTTTATTTTTCCACCGATGCAGCCGTATCAGGGCTTTTTATTTTTTTATTTTTGCGGTATAAGTTATATTTTTAAATGGCACCATTTTGGAGTACATATAATTCACTTTATTACTTTTTATAAACTTTTTTTTTTTGGACGGGAATAGAAGAAAACTAGCAATACCTTCATTGTTTTTTACGCTATTCACCTTGCTGCATAAATAATGTGTTTCCTTTATTCTATGGGTCGGTACAATTATGGCGATACCAAATATTTATTTCATTTTTTTATGTTTTACCACTTTTTCACAATAAATAAAACTCTAAAAAGAAAATAATTTGTGTCGCCGCACTCCAAGAGCCATTACTTTTGGATTTTTCAATTGATGTAGCCATATGTGGGCATGCTTGATGCAAGATGTAGTTTTCATTGGTACCTTTTTGGGGTACATGGGACTTTTTGGGGGGTGTTGGGAAAAAAGCAATTTTTTTATTTTTTTTACAGTGTTTACCATACGGTTTAAATAATGTGTCAACTTTATTGTTTACGATTGTGGCAATATCATAGATATGTTTTTTGGGGGGGTTTACGCCTTTTTTTTTTTTACTGTGTACTTATTTTTATATACTTTATTTTTCTACATTCAATTGTTTTTTTTAGTGCCACTAGGGGACTTCACAAGGTGATCCTTTGATCGCTGATATAATGATTTAGTATACATTGTATACCAAAGCATTACTGTCTGTCAGTGTAAAACTTACAGGTAACCTATTAGGCTATGTCTAACAGGCATACAGCCATGACAGGCTTGGGGGACTTTGTTTGGCCCCTGGCTGCCATGGAAACACATCGGTGGCCTGCGATCATGTTCGTGGCCTTGGATGGGTGTCAGAGGGAGCCCCCTCCATCTGTCAAACAATTTACATTAGATAACTTTTACAGACCCTAAGTTGTGTCCTGTATTATAGTTCAGAGTTGCATTTTCAGTTATGCAGGATTCAGCGCTAAAATCTCCCAGCATTCCTTGCTGACCTTAATGGGCCTCATTTTTGAAAACGGTCTAACAGAAAATCTTGCATTGTCGCCCATCGCAACCAATCACATCTCTGCTTTCATTTTACAAAGTGCACTGTAAAAATGAAAGCTACACTGTGATTGGTTGCTATGGGCAACAAGGTCTCGTTTTACGGTTTTACACTTTTTATAAATGAGGCTCACAGCACCAGGCACTGAAAAGCAATCCAATATAGGAGAAAATCTCCTGTCCCCCTGCATTGTAGGAGCTCAACTAAGCTGTTAGGGATGTGCCTGACAACTTATTTTTTAATGACAACCAGCAAAATTGTGATTTTAATTCTGAGCTCAACCAGTACAAGGTAGGCTTACCGCTGCAGGTACGGCCCCTGACACCCCCATTAAATAGCTGATTCTACCGGGAAAGATTTGGCCGCCTGCAGGAGATATGTCGTCGGCCATCCATGTAATACACGAGTCCACTCTTAATGACATCCATATGCCCGAACAGAGCATATGGACAGCGGTTGTTCTGATAAGACAACACGTTTTTACTTTTTATGCTTTTATATAAATTGCAAAATGATGTTCAAAGTTGAACTGTCGGCCCAGGAAGGACGGTTTTGCCGTGGTTTCTGCCCAGTCTCATGTTGTTTCCAAATAGCTATGACCAGAACCTATTCAGTTATTCAGCTTTGAGCTTCCATAATCCTCTTTTATCTTGCGAACCATTTTATTCTCACCCCAAAAAAAATAAAAATACAAATCTTGGGAATTCCTGGTCACATGCAGAACATGGACTAATAACCTTAACCTTCATTTCACTGTCATGTGTGTTTTATGTCCCGCTGTGATACACTTAGGAAGTTGAGCATCTCTGTGCCTGTGATTTAATGTTTAGTGGAACAGAACCTGGACAAGTGAATGGCACGGCAATTACAATACTCTCCATCACAAAATCATTTTGAGAGGTATACTGAGCATGTAAAGAGTTCCCAGGATAATGACTCCTCGCCCCTTTACTCCCACATCCGCAGAAACCTCGGAGGCATGTTAATTACGGGGAGAGTGCTCTGTGTTAGACAATGGGTTATGAATTTTTCATACATTTGAATACTAAAGAATGAATGCATAATCTCCTGATTAAAAGAATATTCCCAACTGGCAACACTTGTATTTCCAGACCTTCCACTGTAAAACATTGCAAGTCTGTGTTGTAACCACGTTAAATGTAATCACGTAATCTGCTGTTTTGTAAACTTCTACGTCTTGATCTCGCCCGCTCTACTGTACCCTCACGCGTGCTGAAATGCACTGTTGTCTTACTTTTGATTTTCAGGAATAAAACAATATAAAAGGATAACATGGATGTGTCAAAAGGATTTGTCATAGTGACACAAGTTAATTTAAGAATGAAGCTTGTGTCCCTCTGAATTAAACGGATTATTATCAAAAAATTGATGGCCCTGTAAATCGCTGACACATTTGTAGCGGTGGTTCACAGTATTACAGCCTTCTCCCATTAAAGTTAAAGGGGTTTTTCCATTCGGGACATTTATGACTTATCCACAGGATATGTTATAAATGTCAGATAGGTGCGGGTCCCACCTCTGGGACCTGCACCGGTCTCTAGAACCAGGCCCCCTAAACCCCGTTCTACCGCTCTGTGTTGCGACTGAAGCGTGATTTCTAACCATGAAGAAGAAAATCGCTGAGCTACGCTGTTTCCGTAAATCCCATAGTAGTGAATGCCAGTTTCGGAAGCAGCGTAGCATGTGAGTTACTCTGTTTCCGTAACTACCATTCAGTTATATGAGACTTACGCAAACGGCGTAGCTCAGAGAGCTATTCTGATTTCTTCTGCATGGTCGGAAATCTCCTGCTTCACCACCAACCAGGTAGAACAGGGTTTAGGGGGCACCGTTCTAGAGATTGGTGCGGGTCCCAGAGGTAGGAGCCACATCTATCTGACATTTATGACATATCCTGTGGATATGACATAAATGTCCCAGATGGGAAAGCCCCTTTAATGGGAGAAGGCTGTAATACTGTGAACCTCCGCTTCAAATGTGTCGGGAATTCACAGTGTGAGCAGGTAAGGAAATCACGAGCGCTGCGGCCTATTCAAAACAGCTGATCGGCGCGGGGATGCTGGGAGTTGGACCCCGACCAATGAGATATTGATGGTGTATCCTGGGGATAGGCCATCAATTTCTTAGGGCTGGACAAATTTTAAGGACATCACTACATATACCACCCCACTGCTCGAGACCTTCATGGGCTATATCCTTATGACCGCACTATTGTAAAAGTTTCTTGCACATATATTGCTTATGCTCTCTAATACAAGCACCGTCTAAATTTTGCCTCGAACAGCGGGTGTGGGTACAGGTGACTGAGGAGGGGGACACGGGGGAAGATTTACTATTCAAAATGTGCCAGAATTCTGGCGTACATGCTGTGCACTACATTTATTAACGATTTTAGACTTTTTTTTTTACACGTTTGACAAGGGAGTATGGCTGAGGGTGTGTTCACACGCTTACTAAAAAACGTCTGAAAATACGGAGCTGTTTTCAAGGGAAAACAGCTCCTGGTTTTGAGCCGTTTTTTTAGCAACTCGCGTTTTTCGCTGTGTTTTTTACGGCCATTTTTGGAGCTGTTTTTCTGGAGCTCAAGAAATGACATGCAGTTATTTTTCGCTGGCGTATTTTTACGCAGCCATTTTTAAAAATGGCCACGTAAACAGACGGCCCGTTTTTCTCATTGAAATCAATGGGCAGATGTTCGGAGGAGTTCTGCTTCCGATTTTTCTGCCCGAAATATGGCAGAAAATAAACCGTGTGAACATACCCTTAGTGGAAAGGAACCATGGCTTAAAATGCATCAAAATTTGGCCACAAAAACTGGCATTAACTAAGCTAAACGGGAGGTGGTATAAGGAAGAGAAAAGTGTCTAGCATGTCTAGGTAGATGTGCCAAATTTATCATGCAGCATGCACCTCCGTGATAAATTGGGCCCATTTTCTCACTGCCTAGTCAAAGTTTACACTGTCTAAAATAAAACTTTGGCAGTATTAGTAAATCTGTCGCAGAGTATTTTCAGCCACGTCTTTTCTCACAGTTAAAATGACGGAGATACATAGAAATCTGGGGAGAGCTGTTGTTCGCGCCAAACTTTGATAGAGTATATATGGTAAAGTCTGAGTTATTAGAGTACGCCATTAATATCAAACCTGACACCACTTTTTCTGACCCAAATTTTCTGTAAAAAAGCAGCGTGGTGAGTAAATCGCACAGTTCCCCATCAGCATGCGCTGTGTTGATGAATACGACACTCTGCATTAATATTCCATATAGGTGTAATGCTTGGTAGTAGGCCAATATTAGGAAATATGTCCCAATTTGTTCTCACGTTGGTTAAAACCAGTTTGTGGTTAGTGTTCTGCCTCCTTCCATTCATTGCAGATTAGTAGGATAATTATTTATTACTTATGTTATATAGCACCAGCATATTCTGTTGTGCTGTATTTTTCTCTTGCTCTAATGGGGCTGACAGCCTAAGCTCCTATAGACTCACGTACTGTAGCCAGCTTTAACAGAAGCCAATTAACTAAAACATGTTTTATAGATGATTATTTCTAATTTATGTAAGTCTTTAATACTGGTTTTGACAGCATAGACAAACCGCTGTAAAATTCCACACGGTCAGTAATACCCTTGAACCAATACAAGTTCTAATAAGTTAAGCTACTTGTATATAACACTTCTTGTCGAACTCCAATATGTTTTACAAATGCAAAAAAGTACAGTATATATTGTACCAAGATGATTGGTACTGCACAACATTTATTAGTCATATCCATAAATGTGAATGGAGGCTAGTCTTCTTTAACCCCTTCCCGACCACCCCACGTAGATTAATGGGCTGCAGCACTGGTCCTTGTGCCTACAGCCCGTCAGTCTACATGTGCTCCTAACAGAGCACAGAGGAGCTCCCCGCAGCCCGGCATCTCCCAGTACAGGCTGCTACTAGCAGCCTTAGTACTGGGGGACAACATCAGGTCGGATCACAGAAGTGATCCCTCGCCGATTAACCCCTTAAATGCGGCGGTCAATCGCGACCGCCGCATTTAATGAAACTGTTATTAGGAATCGGTTTACATCGATACATCAGTGCTTTATGACATGTTCATTATTAAAAACTTCAAGTTCCCAATCTTTCTCAGGCGAACTGTTTGATCCAGAGAAAGACTATTCAAAACCACTGAGCAATTGAATCCATAGGCACAAAACGATCGAAGATTTTATCATTGATGTCTTCGGCTTGGTTCACATCTGCATTCAGTGTTTCCATTGTTATGATTAGTCAGAGGAGCAGAGCAACGAAAATGCTGGAAGCAATGGATCCGTTGTATGATGAACAGCAACGGCACCCGAAGAAACCCATTGACTCTAATAGGTTCTGCGGGTTTGCCATTATGGTGTCTGTCGTTACATGCTGCACTATTTTGTCCGGAATTTTTTTACCATATTCTGACGCAGATGTAAACAATCTGCGCTAAGTTTTCTATGTTCCATCATAGGAACGGAAGAACGAAAAAAGTTCTGAAGCCATTGCATGAAGGATACTATCAGCGCCCAATGGAGGCCATTGACTTTAATGGGTGCTGTCGAGTTTCCGTGAGGGTGTCCAGTCCATTTTACTAGAAGAAATAGTGCTCCACGCTATGCTATTTCTTCTGCCATTTTTCACCGGATTTGCGACGAAGGCCCCTAACGTAGCAGATGTGATCTCCGACCCAGATATAAACAGAGCCTCATTCAGACGTCCGTTGTAAAACGCTTCTTTGTTTTATCAGGGGGATAAACTGACGAATTTACATCAGAGTTAAATCAGGATTGTGTCAAAACGTGTTCTGTTTGTCAGTTTTTTTACATTCGCATGGCATCAGTTGTCATCAGTTTTCCATGTACGACAAAAAAACTGATGCTGCTCTGGCAGTACTTTCTGCTTACTTTTCAGCATTGGCTGGCAACCCATCAGTAAAAACATGAACTGCACTCGGATGGTATCCATGTACTGTCCATTTTTTTCCACTGACGCATTGACTTGAATGGGCGAGTCTAGTGCGAGAATCGTCCCAAAGTAGTGCACATTTCGGTTTTCTCTGCCGGGATCTAACGGACATGTGAATTGGCCTATTGACTTTAATCTGTAAAACTGTTCAATCAGTGTGCTGTCTGTCCTACACTCGGAGAGCACGTGGACATGAACAACGCTTGTCTGAATAGGCCCTAAGGCTGTTTTTGCAAATTTGTTTCATTTTTAATTTTCAATAAAAAGAAATAGTTGTGAAGGTGTACACGGCCTTTAAAGGGTTATTCCCATCTTCATAAATCTAGCTATTAAGCTCACCCTTCTAAAGTTATTACTTTTTGTAAATACCTTGTTTTATCCCACTGATGTAGTTTTCTTGATATTCCTTCTTCGTGCCGCTGTCGGTCCCTCTTTGTTTGTAGCTCGTTGTCGAGGGATCCGGCCACCACTATTTACCTTTAGCGGTGGCCGCGCTTGCGCAATGATATACTCTCCTTCCTTAGGAGAGGATGTCCTTTCTCTCGTGAACGCGCATATCGGCGCATGCGCATTAGATGCCGGCCCGGCCACCGTTCGTGGGGATACATCAGCCGTCGGCTCCAGGTACTGCGTGTTAGACATGCAACTGTATATGATGATAAAACATGTTATGCTTAGATACAGTGGACAGTTTGAAAATCATCTACTGTTCCACAAGGAGGGGAAGTGGGTTACATAGAAGGGTAGCGGGGTGTTGCAGCGAGTAGTGGGTGCATTGAAATTCACGGTGTGATTGTCTCAACCAGGCTTACCATGCCTGGTTGAGACGATCGTTCTGCCGATGCTGCTAGAAGTACATGAGCTAGCAACGTCGGGTGCACGCACAGTGCAGAGCAGCTTGATTGACATCGAGCCGCTCACACCCCTTTTTATAAAACAACCAGAACTAGGAAGTTATCAAGTTTAAAACAAAAGGTAGTTATGGAATGAATTTTTTAACAACAATTGATTTATCATTTCATTTCTGATTTAGAATTCATTCAAAAAAAATTTGACACAATTTGGGAATAACCCTTTAAGACTCCAACAACAATATGCTTAATTCTTCACCTATGCTATACCTATTAGGCAACAGTGTATATGGTAAAGGGCTGGACTCTGTCACCCTAAAAAGATACTGATTTTCATTAGCAACTTTTATTTTTCCAGTTATTTCAGGTATTGGTATAATGTGCAAAGATCTACATGGATGAAATTTGTGAAACGCTATCTTATAAAAGAGGCTCCTGTAATTGTATTATATCCATGATCACTTCTAATCTATCTTGAGTGGAAGCTTCTAAAGTAGAGAATTCCATTCAGATCCTCGCTTCTTTAAACACTTGACAAATTCATTTCGAAAGGGACATCAGGGTCCCAGTTGAGTTTGTCAGGTTGATTTAAAACCATTTTGTTCATAAAATACTCCTATAATTCTGCCTTGCCATAACAAGCCTTCTCAGCATCATTAAATTTTGAAATACTTGAACTGTTTTAAATATTTATGAGTCTTTTAAAATACTGGAGAGGAAAAATTCATCAAGATAAAGCAGCGTTTTTCACTCTAATTATACCAGATATATGTAACTCTCCGAATAATGACATTTATCTGACGCTTGGGAGTTTAGGGGAATGCATTGTACTCTTCACTGCAGTTCATTGGATATGTGAATGTATTTCATTTGCTCTGCATGTAGCAAGAATTAGAATTTCATTGAAGCTCAAATGGAAATTATATACTGGAAAAATGTGTTTTTAGGCAAATATTGGTGTATGACATTAATATGTAACATGTGGCTCTAAATCTACTGATCTGTATAATTCTAAAGGTAATTTAAACAATATGGCTTAAAACATACACATAGTGAGCGTAGAAATTCATGGTGGACTGTATATGGTCCCTGTGTGTTTTTTGCGGCCAAAGGAAAGAGGGGTAGTCATAAAGCAAGGTGTTTATTCCATATTGTCTTTTAGTGTCATAATGTAAATTAATCAGACTGAGGTGTGTAAATATATACAGTACTGTGCAAACGTTTTAGGCTGTAGTGGAAAAATGCTGCACAGTAAGAATGCTTTAAAAAATAGAAGTGTTAATAGTTTTTGTTTTTTTCACTTAACAAGTTACAAAGTAAACGAACAGAAGAAAAATCTAAATCAAATCAATATTTGGTGTGACCACCCTTTGCCTTCAAAACCGCATCAATTCTTCTAGGTACACTTGCACTCAGTTTTCGGAGGAACTCGGCAGGCATGTTGTTCCAAATATCTTGGAGAACTAACCACAGATATTATGTGGATGTAGGCTTTATCAAATCTTCCCATTTCGAAGGGAAGTAAGCATGATGTGTCTTTGATCTGCTGCACTAAGTTTCCTTGGCTGACCACTGCACCTACGGTCCTCAAGTTTCTTTGTACTTCTTCTAAAGGGCTTGAACAGCACATCTTGAAACCCCAGTCTGCTTTGAAAAAGAGCAATGAGCCCTGGAAGTGATGATATGGCCCCCACAGAGCCCTGATCTCAACATCATCGAGTCTGTCTGGGCTTAGATGAAGAGACAGAAGGATTTGAGGAAGCCTACATCCACAGAAGATCTGTGGTTAGTTCTCTGAGATGTTTGGAACAACCTCCCGCACGAGTTCTTTCATAAACTGTGTGCAAGTGTACCTAGAAGAATTTATGCTGTTTTGAAGGGAAAGGGTGGTCACACCAAATATTGATTTGATTTACAGTTTTCTTCTGTTCATTTACTTTGCATTTTGTTAGTTGATAATAAAAAACTATTAACACTTCTCTTTTTGAAAGCATTCTTACATTGTAGCATTTTTCTACAACTGTCTATAACTTTTGCACTGTAATGTATATTGAAGTATGTTGTATATATTGAATCCACATCGTAAAGAGTTCATTAGTTAGAGAAACAGTTGGCATTCCAAAAGTTTAGAGGAATGATAAGAAATAGGATGCTGGGAATTTGTCAAAAGTTGGCCTAAGTCTGGCATCAGACAACCCCCCTCAGTATGGGATATCCGAGAAGTTCCGTCCAGCCAGATATTTCGCAGCGGGCACAGAACAGGAAATGTAGTATTACATGGCTGGCATACAGATGATTGGCTGTCCATATAATACACAGACTGCTAAACTCCGCCAAACCAAGCGCCATTGCTTGTTAGCGGCTCCGTTCTAGCTGATGAAGGGGGTCTTCTTTCTGTAATGTTACATAAATAATTTTGTTAAGAAGTATTTCATAGCTGCTGTGTATAGATTATTATATATTTTTATTATAACATTTTTTTATTTTTTTTTACACAATAATAATTCTTCGGGTAGAGAAAGGCCAGATGCAAAAAGCAAAAAGTATTAAATCAAAATAAATGCAATTATTATATTAACTGACATGTATTTGCACACACAAATACATACATATTCAGTCTGCGTTTGTGTTAGTGTATATTTAATAAGAGCACCCCTCCCCCATTTATACATATAATGTACGTGTGAGTATGAGCTGCAGGCAGCAGACGGGAAATCCGCTCTTTCATCAGCCTGTTTGGAAATTTGAATATGAAAAGCACATTGCAGTCAGAGTGTCACCTTAATGGCATTTGGCAGTCATTTGATTTATTAGGTTTTAGAGTAATAAAATAATAAAAAAAGAAAACCTTTTAAATATTTCATCAAACTATGCTAATCGCGGTAATATTGCCAGCTGAAGGCTTGTACCTGTATGCATAACGACAGAAAAATGTGGTTGCCCTAGTAAAATTTCCATGAACCTAGTGAATAATGAAAGAACCTTATTGAAATATTCAGATTTGGGGGGTTTGGGTAACGTGTGTTAGGGTACAAGATGAAAGGAAATGTCTCATTTATAGCAGAGGAGAAGTCTGCACACATCAAATATTCAGTCAGCTTGACAGCTGTGAAAATTGTCGTTTTAAATGGGTACTCAGTCTTAGTCCATATAATAAAACCATTTCCAAATAAATATTCTCAAAGCCGCCTTCTATTGTAATAGTCGAAATCTGCAAACTGTCACAAGCGGGATTGTATATGAGCCAAACAAGTTTGATGGGGAGCTGTTCATTTTTAGTAAATATCAATTCACTTTTAATTAAATTTCCGATGTTGATTTTTACTTTTGCTGTAATATATTCGCGTAAGTTAGGGATGTTTACAAAGTAGTAAGGCAAGTACATCTTACTATAAAGGACAGAAAAATATTTTGGTTATGTTTACGAATGGGCTGCATGATATTGATATACAGGTTTCTTTTTTGTCCCCTCCAGTAACAGTTCTGATTATTAGCCTGGCCAAAGATGTGCTGTAGTTTGGAAAGGGTGCTTTCATACAGCATATCTTTTATATACTGTACGTGTGTGTGTGTGTGTGTGTGTGTGTGTGTGTGTGTGTGTCTGCGTGTATGTGTGTGTGTATATATATGTGTATATGTAATATTCGGATGTAGCCATCTTTATCTTGACTCTGATCGCTTGCTGCAGCGTGATATCACCGACAAAAGCCAGTGGAAAGTCACTGAAAAAGTCAAGATAAAAGATCTTGCCACTTTAGTTAATGCATTAAAAGTCAAGATAAAGACGGCTACATGTGTGTTTGTGTGTGTTTGTGTGTGTGTGTGTGTGTGTGTGTGTGTATATGTATACAACAGGGGGATTGTAAAGGGAAGTGTCTCATATATATATATATATATATATATATATATATATATATATATACTACCGTTCAAAAGTTTAGGGTCACTTAGAAATTTCCTTATTTTTGAAAGAAAAGCACAGTTTTTTTCAATAAAGATAACATTAAATTAATCAAAAATACACTCTATACATTGTTAATGTGCTAAATGACTATTCTAGCTGCAAACGTCTGGTTTTTAATGCAATATCTACATAGGTGTATAGAGGCCCATTTCCAGCAACCATCACTCCAGTGTTCTAATGGTACATTGTGTTTGCTAACTGTGTTAGAAGGCTAATGGATGAATAGAAAACACTTGAAAACCCTTGTGCAATTAGGTTAGCACCACTGTAAACCGTTTCGCTGTTTAGAGGAGCTATAAAACTGACCTTCATTTGAGCTAGTTGAGAATCTGGAGCATTAAATTTGTGGGCTCGATTAAACTCTCCAAATGGCTAGAAAAAGAGAGCTTTCATGTGAAACTCGACAGTCTATTCTTGTTCTTAGAAATTAAGGCTATTCCA
Organism: Rhinoderma darwinii; assembly: GCF_050947455.1. NCBI lineage: Eukaryota > Metazoa > Chordata > Amphibia > Anura > Rhinodermatidae > Rhinoderma > Rhinoderma darwinii. Next base: position 36,127,774 of record NC_134695.1, read on the forward strand.
TGCGAGAAATTGCCAAGAAACTGAAGATTTCCTACAACGGTGTGTACTACTCCCTTCAGAGGACAGCACAAACAGGCTCTAACCAGAGTAGAAAGAGAAGTGGGAGGCCCCGCTGCACAACTGAGCAACAAGACAAGTACATTAGAGTCTCTAGTTTGAGAAATAGACGCCTCACAGGTCCTCAACTGGCAGCTTCATTAAATAGTACCCGCAAAACGCCAGTGTCAACGTCTACAGTGAAGAGGTGACTCTGGGATGCTGGCCTTCAGGGCAGAGTGGCAAAGAAAAAGCCATATCTGAGACTGGCTAATAAAAGGAAAAGATTAATATGGGCAAAAGCACACAGACATTGGGCAGAGGAAGATTGGAAAAAAGTGTTATGGACAGACGAATCGAAGTTTGAGGTGTTTGGATCACACAGAAGAACATTTATGAGACGCAGAACAACTGAAAAGATGCTGGAAGAGTGCCTAACACCATCTGTCAAGCATGGTGGAGGTAATGTGATGGTCTGGTGTTGATTTGGTGCTGGTAAAGTGGGAGATTTGTACAAGGTAAAAAGGATTTTGAATAAGGAAGGCTATCACTCCATTTTGCAACGCCATGCCATACCCTGTGGACAGCGCTTGATTGGAGCCAATTTCATCCTACAACAGGACAATGACCCAAAGCACACCTCCAAATTATGCAAGAACTATTTAGGGAAAAAGCAGGCAGCTGGTATTCTATCTGTAATGGTGTGGCCAGCGCAGTCACCAGATCTCAACCCCATAGAGCTGTTGTGGGAGCAGCTTGACCGTATGGTATGCAAGAAGTGCCCATCAAGCCAATCCAACTTGTGGGAGGGGCTTCTGGAAGCATGGGGTGAAATTTCTCCCGATTTAGCTCTGCAAATTAACAGCTAGAATGCCAAAGGTCTGCAATGCTGTAATTGCTGCAAATGGAGCATTCTTTGACGAAAGCAAAGTTTGAAGGAGAAAATAATTATTTCAAATAAAAATCATTATTTCTAACCTTGTCAATGTCTTGACTATATTTTCTAGTCATTTTGCAACTCATTTGATAAATATAGGTGTGAGTTTTCATGGAAAACACAAAATTGTCTGGGTGACCCCAAACTTTTGAACGGTAGTGTATGTGTGTGTGTATGTATATATATATGTGTATATATGTATATATATATATATATATATATATATATATATATATATATATAAAAACAAAGCAGAAGCAGCACCATTTTCTTTAGTATCGGGTGCACAGGTTCTTGTTCAGACACACGACCAGTGTCACAAATAGCCAGCAACAAATCCAAAAGACAAGACAGCACTCCAAGTTCAGTGATAGATAGGGTCACTTTAATCACCCCTTGCGACGTTTCAGCCCTACTCAATTTGGCCTTTCTCAAGCCTATATATATATATATATATATATATATATATATATATAGATAGCAGACAAAGAAATGGCGACAGCACACTGCGAACACCGAACACTAATGCCACCTAAGCCACTAAATATAAATACATATGCATTACTGCCAAATCTACTTGGAGATTTAGTAGTAATGCATATTTATTTATATTTAGTGGTTTAGGTGGCATTAGTGTCGCAGTGTGCTGTCGCCATTTCTTTTTCTGCTGTATATTTGCAGTCACAGGTGTTCCTGCACCTGCATACACGTTTTGTTGGAATGTGCTGTTCAAACTTTTGTTGTGTTTATGTGAGATATATATATATATATATATATATATATATATATATATATATATATATATATATATATATATCTTTACAAGTTTGGATGCATTCTTCCATTTCCCAAAAAGTATGGACCCTTAACATGATGCCCATGGCCTGCTATGAGCCCATATTGTACCTCATTGTGCCTTCAGAGTACAGAGGTACTCTTTGAGGATTACAGAGGTATGCATTTTGAGGAGACTACGGTGTCTCACAGAGGCAATATGAAGCGGTACACCCATTATGTCCAGGATCTTGATCTAGAACACTGTGTGAAGCAATACAGGGTTCATGCACACGGCTTTACTGTTTGCATAAGCTCTAAGTTAAATTTAGACTATGGACAAAAGCTGAAACTTCATGCCGGTTATAGGTGCTAAATTCCTCTGTGAGGACATAAGCTTGTCAGGGTTTGGGCAAAAGTAGCACCCTTGACATATGTATGGCATTGTTCCTCAGTAAATAATAAAGGGGTCACAATAGGCCATCAATAATAAGGTCCTGGAAAGCTCCTTTAAAGGGTAATTCCCATCTGAGAAATTTGTAGTATATATGTGGGATATGCTATAAATCTCTAATAGATGCGCAGCTCTGGGGCCTACAGCTATCTCCAGAATGGAGGTCGCCCCCGCATCCAGGCGGAGAGTTGATGGAGGTGTGGCAACGCATATGTGTGGCTCTTTCCATTGATGCCTTTGGGTGTTACGGAAATAGCAGAGCAAACGGGTTCGGCTTTTTTCCGTAATTCCCAAAGTAATTAATGGAAAGAGATGCTCACATGCGTGGCCACCTCTCCACGGATTCTCTGACTGGGAGCAGCGGACTGCGATTGCCTCACCATGTGGAACGGGGGTCGGGTGGCCACCATTCTGGAGATAGGTACTATCCTGGTGATATACCATACATTTATAAGATGAGAATATACCTGTAACCTGTGCAAAAAAAAGTGTAGTATGAGTAGTTCCTGCTCCTATCTGATATATGAAGGGGTAGATTGACAATATGTCATTCAGTGAGTGTAGTATGGCATTCATGAGAACCCTGTTTTACCCTCTAAAAGTCGACCCTACACTTGATATTTAAGTATTATACTTGTTGCCTCTACTTTTCTTTGCTTTTTTCCCAAAGCTTGTGAAATTCCACTTCATTTAGCTTCATTTCTATATGTTCTCCATTGAAGAATTTATTTCAGTAGTATTCTGCTTCGTGCTCGAGATCCTCAGTTCTTAGAAAAGTTCTTGGCAGCGCTGTGATCATTACACACCAGGAAAGGCTCCTATGTTTTAAACTAGAAACCCACAAAAAAGAATCTTTGACAACGTATCCATTTGCTCTGTAATTATTCTAGCTTCTTGTGTAATATGATATCCGCTGCAAATAAATGATCATACGCTCGGATTCAGCCATACCATCTCCATATTTCCTCAGGACAGCACTGGAAAGGGGCGGCAAGTTCCATCCACATTTTATCCCTCTGCTGAATGTAATTCTTCTAAAACATTCATGAAGTTCCCCAGAAATTCTATATACTGTATTATATACTATTTTAAGGCAATATTCAGACTCCAGATTTTCTTCCGCATTAAAAGTGACCAACAGTTAACAAGTAGATTGATCAAGGACAATGAATTGGACCATCAATTAAAACAATTTGGATGTTGGAAGGAAATCAACGACTTCCATAAATCAGATCTTTTCCATTTCACAAGCTCTTTCTTGCCAGATTGTGTGCACTTAAAGTCATCTGTCAGTCTCTGCATTGTTCTCACGCAGAGGGTAGCTGGGGAATTATGTGTCCCAGGTGCTACATGGGGGTCCACCAAACTTCTATGCCTTGCCCAGGGTTTTTAGATACTAGGGCAGTGACCCAAATCTTTGCCCCGGTGAAGAAAAGCCTATCTACACTCTGTCTTATGTAAAGTCTTATAAAAGTCTATGCATCCATTTCTATCTTATATTGTTTTTATTATGGTAACAGATGTTGGCTGACCTCAACATTACCGCCGGAAGGTTGGCAAACATTTTCTATGACCCTGAATGATCTAAAGCTACATAGTTATGGAGAGATACATGCCACTATTCAGTCTCTCCTACCATTCTGCCTGGGTGTCCATCTTTACTGTAGTTCTAATATAAATAAATAAAATGGAAAGTGCTCCATAGTGCAATATGTATTAAGCAACGGATAGAAATAGTTCTCTAATTGGACGTGGCCGCGCTCGCCAAAAAGAGTTGTGCAACGAACAGGCACAACTCTGGGAAGCATGTGTAGGTGTAACGCCGTTCCTACGATTAGCGTGGTTGCTGCTCCACTTGAAGACCTCTTGTTTGAGACCAGTATAATAATTCCAAGATAAAAAGGGGGGGGCAGGATCAAGCGGGTCCCACTAGTGGGTTTACAAAGAGCGAAGGGGCATGCGATCACAAAATCATAGGGCTAAATCTGTTAGATTAAATACATAAACAACTAGACCTGAAAGTAATGAGACACTGATCATATGTAAAAGCAGATGTTATTTGTAGTAAAAGAAATACTTTGTTCTTTCATGTTCAAACATACAATATAGCTGAATGTATTATATATATTTTTTTCTCTATTTCCTTTTTTTCTATTATTAGTTTTCAGAGCGAATCGGCATTCAAATCATATGCTTGAGTCTGGTTGCTGATTCGGAAGCCGTACAAAATAACAACATAAAAAGATTATTTGTGGAATATAGATTGTGCAACCTGCCAGCTGAAGAGACCCCAGTTTCCCTCCCGAAACCCACCAATGGGAAACAGATCCACTACAATTACACCAGCGGTAATATATCCTGGATCCACTTGAAGCAGATTGTGTTGCCTTTGCTGTGACCTGCTATGCCATATATTAAATTATTTTAATATGGAATAAGGATAAAAATATATATAAGCAGCTTTCTCTTGTTAAGTATAATATCGCATTTTCTTACTTAGTAGATTGTTAACTGTAAGCAGTGATCATGGTGATTTTGTTTTAGAAAAAGTTTCTTGAATTTGTTCCACTTTTAAAGAGGACTGAGTCAGTTCTCCTATATCAAAAAAGAAAAAAAAATACTCCATAGAGTAATACAGCTCCCACTGAGAATATCATGCCACGAGGTGCCCTCACTTGGACAGTTGTGCACCCTTGTCATTCGGGGCTGTCCTTACGCAGTCTGACACTGTAAGCAATGACTGGACAGTGTTGGAGGGTATAGGGACAGGGCACATTAACAAGGGAAATGGTAACACCCAGTTGTCTATTTCTTTATACATTTCCAGATAAACTAACAAAGGAACGGCACAACACAGAGATCTAAGAAAAGATGCTCCAGAGTTGTAGTTTCACGAGGAATACAAGTATTTACTGAAACAGACATGTCAGGAGAGCTGACGGGTCTTCTTTAATAAATCATTAATGCATCTCATCAAAGGATGATGTTGGAGCTGTGACTTTTAAGGCTTGCTTTCCTTGTGTGTAAGCCTGTTTGTTTTAAACCCCTACAGTGATTCATCTGGATAAGTCAAGCCATCAGTCAAATCGAGACTCAATAAGATCTGTACTACAGGATCCTAACTCCAGCAATGCCAGGTAGCAAATCGGGTTTTTTACTGTATCCTGTTACTTGTGTACCTCTAGTTATACGGTGCTCTCCGCTTCCATCATGAGGTTGGGCAGGGAGAGTGGGCAGTTCTGTATCTGTACCAAGCTGGAAGCTTCTACAGATCAAGTACACATACACATTTTGTAACTATACTATGTGTGCAGGGAGCACTATTGCATTATTAGCCCTATCACATCGCAGATCTGTAGATCTTTGTTGGGAAAGGGTCTTTAAATATGGTTCCCGCTCAAAAGCAGAGCGGGCGCCATAGCCGCCGGGTCTCTGCTGTGTTGTACAGCACGGACCCAGCGGCAATGCATGCGATCAGGAAAATTTCTGATCACAAGCATCTAACCGCTCAGATGCCTGTGTCAGATGTGACCACCGGCATCTGTGGGGTTTTTACTGCCCCTTTTGCTTCGGGGCCGATCACCGGCTACAGCATGGCGAGATCGCGGGAGCTGGTGTACTCCTATAGCAGCTGGGAGCCTTGTGAACGCTCCCAGTCCTGCTATAGGAAGATTGCTTTTGAGACCTGCCTGTGGCAGGTCTCAATAGCAATGCAATGATTTTGCCATAGACTGCAATATTGTGATATTGCTGTCTATGGCATAAGCGATCTAATGATCGCAGGTTCCAGCCCCTTGGGGGGGGCTAAATAAAAGAAAAAAAAGAATGTAAGAAAAGTTTTTTAAGAAAATATATTAAAATTCAAATCACCCTCCTTTCCCTAGATCACATATAAAAATAAATAAACAATAATAAACATAAACATATTAGGTATCCCCGCATCCAAAAATGCCCGAACTATAAAAATATTTATCCAATACTGTAAACGTCGTAGCAGGAACAAAAGTCAAAATGGCCGAATCGCAGTTTTTTTGCCACTTCAGCCCCCCCCAAAAAAATTAATAAAGAGTGATCGAAATGCCCGTCATTCCCCAAAATAGTATTAATAAAAACTAAATCTTGCCACGTACAAAAAGACGCCTTACACAGCTCTGTACACAGAAATATAAAAAAGTTACAGTGGTCACAATACGGGGATGTAAGAAAATTTTCGTTACTTTCAAACGTTTAAATTTTTTTAAAGGTACTAAAACATACCAAATTTATGTCGTTTTTGTTATCACCGTCATCGTACTGGCCCGCAGAATAAAGATAACGTGTCATTTGCACCGTACATTGAATACCGTAAAAAAGAAACCCATAAGAAAATGGCGCAACTGCTGTTTTTTTCCAATTTCACCCCGTTCTAAATTTTTTACCAGCACATCACACATAATATTAAATAGTACCATTAGAAAGTACAACACGTCCCGTAAAAATTATGCGCTCATATGGCTGTGTCAATGAAAAAATAAGAGTTATGACTTTTTGAAGGCGAGGAGGGAAAAACAAAAGCATAAAAACAAAATTTAATTTGGTCCTGAAAGGGTTAAAGGAACTGATGCATGGTGATATGCCAAGTGCAGGGACTATGGGGGGGTTCATGGCACGAAGTTTCTCTCTTTTTTTTTTTCCTTTGAATTCCTGTGTCATGCACCGCCCCCTCAAAAACAACACTCGCAATAATAAAGAGTCATCATCTTTGACCAGAGTGTAAATATACCACGGGAATGCTCATATTTCTCACTACTAAAGATGTAATTTTAGCTCTCATTTCTGTATGTTAATACTTAAAGCGGTTGTACCAGAATCGACAATTACCAGCAGTGGGACCCCCAGCGATCAGACGATTACTACCTATCCTGTAAATAAGTTATAACTGTTGATTTTGGTACAACCCCTTTAATAGCAGTGAGATTGTGTAGAATTTTTTTATATATTTTAGTTTAATCATATTGTCTAAAAATGTCACTACTATACTTGGAACCAGACTTAAATAAAATGTACATCGTAGGTCTTTGAATCTCTCTTTACTATTTCCGATCCCTTCTACTATTCACCAGTAAGTGAAATCTAAACAGCACAAATCTAATAGCTATAAAAATCCACCATGAGTAGTCACCTGCATTAGGAATTTAGTTATAATTTATGGTTAACAGTAGTTATCCTCCCGTCGTTGTTTGTTGATCGCTGTAGAAAATCACTGGCCTCAGCGGTCCTGCCATATACCCACTTAGGCCAGTGATTAGCTGCAGCGATCACGTGGGTATATGGGCACGTCATCGTTGCAGCCATGTTAACAAATGTCAGCGGGAGGAAAAGCGCTGGAACCCCAGGGAATTTGTCGGATGAAAAATGCTTCTTTTATTGCATTAACACCCCTTCCCCCCTTGGCCACTATTTTATTAACTCAAGATTATCCAAATAAAGTACATGGGGAGAAATAATGCAAACAATCAATAAAGAATGTTCATTAACGATGTGTCAATGGGTTGATGTTTCATTGATTTGTTTGGAGAATTTACTCACCAAGATAAATTAAAACGTAAAACTTTATTAGTCGTCATTAAAACCTAGCAATTGTATTCCCCTAATCATAGAGATACAGGAAAGAAAGGCACTGTCAGACTGATTGCGCCGCAGAGTTTAGTCAAAGAGTGGATAGAACATAGAGATCGCCTGAACGGACTCTAAAAGGGTTCTAGTCTTGGTGCACTACAATGGCTAATAGGCTACTGTTCTTCCGTCACTAACAAAAAATGCAAAAATTAATTGCCTACATAGCTATTCTAACATGAATAAATGGGTTGACGAAGGGTATGTCCATATCTGCATTAGAGACTGGGGTTGACGAAGGGTATGTCCATATCTGCATTAGAGACTGCCTTAGGAGCCTCCATTGAAGATCCAGCCTAAGGCCCCATGCACACGACAGTAGTTTTCATCCGTAATTACGGATCCATAGTTACGGATGAAATTTCGGACCCATTAATTTCTATTGGTCACGGACACCTTTCGTATATTTATGGATGTGTGTCCGTGCCATAGAAATGATCCGCAAAATATGGAGTATGTCCTATGCTTCTCCATAATTGCTGATCCGTATTTGCGGACAGTAAAATCCCTTATGGTCATGTGCATGAGGCCTAAAATGGCGGAAAAAAATAAAATGACGGAAACCCGATGGAACCCATTCAAGTCCATGGGTTTAGTCAGGCGATGCTGGTGTCATCATGCGATGGATCCGGTTTGTTTTTTCCAGATTGCCGCTATGAACCCAGCCTTAAGCAAGCTAAGAAAGAACATCAATATCAGCAAAAAAAAAGGTTAAGAAAGAAAGAAAGAAAGAAACAAGAACATAATAACGTGACATTATGTTTCATAGTAACAATTAGAAAAAACCCTAAAGCATGTAGTCAATACATCAAAAGGTAAATGTCTTAATAATATAATGCTATAAAAATAACAGAAATCTCCTCCTAATAATAAGCTGATCACAGGTGTCTTGCTTCTGGAACCCCTAACTATCAGAAGTAATGTTTGGGGGAGCGAACTCAGAAGCAAGTGTTTAATTTCCCTGCAGCGCCACCAGAGGCGAAATGAAGTATTACACGGTTTCCATTGTAATAATTGGGCTTTCTGTTTAATGCATGGAAGTGATGGGTCCTCCAGAGAGAGAGAAAGAGGCGCTATTTGTAGCTACTCTCTGCTCTAAATGATGCATAAATGTCCCGAATGGGGGGGACCATCCTCTATTAACTTAGATTTCCTTAAAGGGAATGTGTCGCTAGAAATATATATATATATTTATTTATTTATTTTTAGTTAAACAATTAGTATTTGAGTGATAACACATTGTTTTAATTTTTTACATTTTTTCACAAGTCAGGAAATATTAAAAATTAGATTCTAATTTATAACATTTCCATGTGCTGGGCACTAGAGGGAGCAGTTCCCAAAATTGCAGCATGGTCACTGTGGTAAAGCAACCTCATTGATTTATGCTGAAAATTTGGGGTGGACACACTCGCTCTAGTGTGCTCACACAATCCCCCCTCCCTTATTCTGGCTAGTGCCAGGAGAAGAAGGGGTTTGAATCTTCAAACCTCCTACACTGTGTGCCACCATTTTCTGAGCGACTGCACAGTGTAGGAGGATTAGATACAGTGCTCAGCAGACAGTATAACACGAACATAATACACACATCACATACACGAACATAAATTACCTGCTCCTGCCACCGCCGCCTCCGCTCCTATTCCTTGCGCCAAAGCTTCCTTGAAAATATGGCCGGAAGCCATGGCCGGAAGTAGCCATCTTACTGTCCGGCAGCAGTTTCCGGTCCACATGAAAATTGCGCCGTTCCCACACAGACGGCGTACGCTTCAGAGAATGGAACGGCTCCCATTCGCATTCTCTATGGGGTTGTATGTACCGTATTCCATCTCTGTATTAATCGACATACAGAGATGAACAAAAAAAATGGCAGCCCCCATAGAGAAGTAAAAGTAAAAACACAGTATAATGTAGAACATGAGAACACAAATAAATAAAATTTATGTTAATATCATATTAAAAGCAATATGATAAAAAAATAACATTTCATGACACCTTCCCTATAAGTGGGTATATAAAAATGGGTTTCTCTAAAATAACAACTCTTAAGTTCCTACAAATAACTGCTCGCAGGCAATTTATATAACGTAATGGAAGTAGACCGCATTGACCGTAACCATTTTTGAGGGAAAACGGGCATCAAATGCACCAGTAGATATTATAATGCATATTCAATACGATATTTTTAATTACGTATATAATAGTTAACCCATTAGAAAATGATCATTCATTTGCAAGTTGAGATTTTACATATTGACCTGGGTAATGCAACTTATGCAACTTCTACTAATAACTAATGATGACTTCTCAATGGTTGTTTCACAGTGAACTATTTATGTAATAATATTGTTTGTTACCCTGAAAGATAAGAAAACTATCTAGATTTAACCAAATGTGACAGAAATTAGAACATTTTCTCAGAGTAGACCATTTGTGTTACTTTACTCAGAAGAAGCCAAGATCCACTTTTAATATAATCAAATGAGGTTTATTCCGAACCTTAAACCAGTTATCTTTACAAGCAGATCATAGTTTGATCTGTGCTGCCAAGAAACATCAAAATCCACCATGTCTTGCGTTCTGATCCCAGAGCCAGCCCAAAATGGAGTTTGACTGTTACACAAACCACAAATTCAAAGCATCTTGTGCATTGCCCTACAATTAAACATTTTAAAGGAGGAATAAAGCTTGGCCACGAAGTCTGGATGTTGAAATACAGCTTAAAGAACACATACATCTTTCTCAGTCTTAAAAGCCCTTCTTAAATTTCATAAGCTACCAAGGGTGTGTGTTTTCCACATTTTACAGAGGAAGCAGCATTTTACTGTGGTTAGTTTTGATCCACAGTCGGGTCACAGAAGGGTTTGTGGGACAGATTTTCTATTAATCACTTTGTCAAAAAAAAAAAAAAACAACAACACTTTTTGTTACCTTTTTTTAGGGGGGGACTGTAATAACTCCTTCATTGAGTAAAATAGTTTATTGTTAGGTAACTATGGAGAATGTTGATCCATTTGATCTGTATGGTTTGGTATCACTGCTATGCAATCATTTAGAGACAGATGTGTGGAGATTATAATACAGTTAATGTATAAGTTCATTTATAGTAGATGACTTGATTGAAAAAAGGCCGTGAACTTTATCAGTAAAAAGTGGCAAGAAAAAGAATGGTGGGATGGACTTTGGTGCCCCAAGCAGACAGATAACTGTAACATTAATGGGAACATCCAAGTTGTGAGTCAATGGTGGAACCTTTAAAGATGACCGTAGATTTTCTACAAACTGCAGGGATTTCTTCAATAAGTGAAAGAATGAGTCTCCATCATATACATTTTATGTGGTTGCATGTAGAGGCTGGAGGCAGCAATGGCGAAGTACCCCTTATAAAGATACAAATATAATGGTGGTTTATCTTGGCTCAAATACCCACAAAATCTCTCTCAGACCGGAGCAGGCAAAACTAAATTGGGTATGATCCAACAAATACCCTAAATGACATATATAAAGTACAGTTAAGTTTACCGCTCACACGGCACTGGTAACAGTCCAATATCATCCAGTATGGACACTCTCTCCCAGAAAATTCCAATGAGGGTGTGGATGGTAATTCTTATCCTTGTAGTTCCACCAAGCTCCTTATCGTCTCTCTCCACATTCAAAGAACTCCTGGTAGGAAAAGGATCTTCTGTCTCTAATAGATGGAAAAAGGAAGACCATAGAGCAACACCCTCTGAAAAAAGATTGCTCCACGCCAAGTTTAATCCATACTCACAGAAGTAACAAGAAATAAAAGCATCAAGGTAAGTAAAAATCTTTACAATTTCTAGGCGGCACGCCAAACACTCTCGCCCTCTCTAGGGCGAGAGTGTTTGGCGTGCTGCCTAGAAATTTTAAAGATTTTTCAGAGGGTGTTGCACTATGTGTCTTCCTTTTTCCATCTATTAGAGACATAAGATCCTTTTCCTACCAGGAGTTCTTTGAATGTGGAGAGAGACGATAAGGAGCTTGGTGGAACTACAAGGATAAGAATTACCATCCACACCCTCATTGGATTGTGGATTGTCCACTACATTTGTCTGGGAGAGAGTGTCCATACTGAATGATATTGGACTGTTACCAGTGCCGTCTGAGCGGTAAACTTAACTGTACTTTATACCCCTTATAAAGAGTCTGTCACCAGATCCTGCACTCAATGAGTGGCCTCCTGAGCTCCCATTCAAAGTAATGCTAAAAAGTGCACCCAGTTTATTGAGCTTTACGCTCGGACGTGATTTTAAATCTAACCTTAAAAGTTCCACATGGTAGGGCTTTTGGTTACAATACGGAACATTCTATTTGAAAGTGCCCGAAATTGAGGGTTTAGGATCGGGGTGATAAGTGGTTCTAGTTTCTTAAGGTGTTTCAAGATGTCGTAAAAAGATTATTCCCAGAATCAACATGTATGGCCTATCTAAAGGACCCACCGGTGGGACCTCTACTGATCACTATAACATCGGTCTGCAGTGAGGCTAACTTTGGATGTATCAGCTGTCGAGCATGCGCATTTGCCGCTCCATTCAAAGTCTGCGAGACTGATGGAGACAGCTATAACTGTTTCAGTCAGTCCCATAGACATAAAATGGAGCGGCAGGGCGCATGCTTGAGTGCGGTTTCATTCAAGCGCCTCCTCACTGCGGAGGGTGCAGTAAGAAGTAACAGGGGCTCAGTATCCCAGCGGTGGGTCCCCCAGCAATTGGACACTTATGACCTATCCTGTGGATAGGTGATAAATGTCAATTCTGGGAATACCCCTTTAAGTTAAAGGGTCTGCTAAAGCAAAAATTAAATGCTGACACCTTGTGTAGTACGTAAGATAATAATTTAATTTAAAAAATGCATTTAAGTGGCTAGAAAAGACCGATTAAATCCAGTAATGTTTGATGTATGTCTGAAGATCTCCTCATTTTAATGTGTCTGGCCCAGTTGTCCGGTCCCTTTCTTATACCATTGCTTTGGATCCAGTTAAATGGTATACTATGGATGTGTCCTGTGTAGTGCATCGATCCTAGATCTTTTTTGAGCCATGAAAATATTCTGGGTTTTGAAAAATTCACAAAGCATTGAGCACCCATATCAAACACTCCTTTTCACCCCTTTGTGAAGTTTTTGTGCTTTTTCATGCCCGCACTACTCACAATCTTACCATCTTCTTTTCTGTTGCCCTCGAATACCTAAAGTTTAGTCCATCAATGAGTCTGAAAACTAGACACATGGCATCACTAATAGCCAAACTCTTATGGGATTCTTTTCTTTTGTACGTCATATATGATCTTTTAGTGGTGAAATTTTTTACTATGTTTAAATGGTCAAATGTTTTGTTTCTAGTGTACTCACTCATTCACTCGCTCGCTCGCTCACTCACTCTATTGACTGGATTGTTGTCAAGTAAAACCGTATCCTAAGACTGCCAAGTTACTTTTAAAATGTTAAACTTCTTGAATGTTTATGCTTATGATTAAAAAAAAATTGTTTTCTATCTGTCAGCGTTAAATTTACGGTGGTTAGTGACCCGCCCGAAGACGAGCAGGACCTGGAGTGTGACGACATAGGCGTTTGTAGCGTCAGCCTGAGAGATATATTACAGACGGGTGAAGACATAATCAACAGAAACCTTGAAAGTAGGTGTCTTCTCCATGTCTCCACCTGAACATCCCAGGCTTAAATCTTGATAATATGTAAAAGTAATCACATTTTAATACAGGCAATATCTCACTGAAGCTAACTAGCTGTAATGCAATAGTAACCAGAGCCGAAGACATGTGGAAGCAATTTGCTTTCTACTCGAAGATAAAAATGCTTTAATGTTTGCCTAAGCCTCTTCCCAACTTTCCCGTCAGTTTAAGTTTAATCTTCTGCTGGCTTCTGAAATAGAGTTTGACAACCTACTGTATTTACACAATTTCAGCATATTTCTTTCCCATCTGTTAATGGAGCTGTATAGCGACAATGTAGTTCAACAGGTTAAACCGAGTTAACAAGCAAATGCTTGTTTGTGAAGGTTAAGTCTGCTTGCTTCTAAACTGCCTGACGGGGAGTGTTCATCATGATCACCTACGGATATTTACTTTAAATTTAGCCAGAAAGCTTCGGCTTCTTAGGTCCTTTCCTGGGAGCTATGTGTCGGGAGGACCCCCAACGTATACCTCCGACAGAAGGCTGCAACATATACCGCTGTATAGGCATACGGTACACAATACGTCGCACTAACCTGTGGGCAGAGCGCTACCTGAAGCACTGTGCCCGGGGAAGCTCCTGACGTCACTATCTGTATACGGACAGTGATGTCAGGAACAATACAAAGCCGCGGCCCCTGGGGAAGCTCTTGATGTCACTATATATGGACACTGATCTCAGGAGCTTTGCATTGACAAACACCCTGACTTGAGCTTCAGAAGTGCTCTGGCCAGAGACTCCAGACCGCACAGCAGTCTTATATCCCCCGGGACCACGAAGTGGGGGTCCATCTACTACTTTATTCCATCCTTAAAAAAAAAAAGAGGTATACCAGCCTGACAGAGGCCAAAAGGAACTTTCCCAACATACATGTTAAACGTAGGTCTAAAATGCAGTGTGAAAGAGGTCTTAACAGGAGGCTTAAATGACTCTGTGATTGTAAGTATATATTCAGGAAGAGTTACAAATTAAAATAGTTTCTGGTATTAAATCCTGCTGCCAAGGCTCTATCCACACTTGTGTTGTGGTTTCCGTTTATAACGTATACTAGCGGTGCAGATTGCATGCAATGCTCTTTTTCACGGAATTTGCGTTTGAGACTCCAACACAGATGTGAACATATCCTAATTTCTAGATTTCTACTATATAGAGTGGTTACAAACAAAAATATTTCGAACAGTTTATAAATACAAATTAAAAATGAAAAAATCTTTCCTATGTGCTACAGTGTGCAAAATGTGTGCAGATATTCCTAAGGAGGTTCTGTTATCAAGGTTTACGTAAGGACTTTTAAAGCTATAAAAATAAGTTTAAAGCTAACCTCCGGTGAAAATTAAAAACGTTATAGTGCTTTTAGATCCTTATGTCCAGTATCTTTGTAAAGCCTTTGCCTTAAAAGCTCAGCTGTTTGTGCTGCAGACCTCTCCTTCCTAATTAAAGGGGTTTTCCCATGATCAATATTTATCACCTCTGTCCACCGCTCCATTCATTTTCTATGGGGCTGATGGACACTATCTCTGGCAGCCCCAGAAGAATGGAGCGCTGGCCGAGCATGCACAGTACCGCTCCATTCATATGGTACGCACAGGGATGGTCAGGTCAGCTAGTTCCCAAGATCGGTGTGGGTCCCAGCGGTTGGGCCCCCACCGATCAGTCCTATGGATCGGTTTTAAATACTGATTGTGGGAAAACGTTTTAAACACAAAGTTATTATCATTGTATGCCAAGTTACAGAAATAGTGGAGCTGCAGCCGGTCACTTTGTCTGCAATCCTACTAGTTAGCTTTACATTTGCCTGTAGTCACAACTCTATCACACAGCAGCATCAGCACTGATTCAAGCAGAGAGAAACTGCCTACTTGATTTAGTGCCGATGCTGCTTTGATCACAGGACTTTATTAGCTAGCAAGTACCTTCTACAGACACAAACACGCTTGTGATTCTCTGTTTGGGTAAGATATTCAAGTTATTTCAGATGTATCTCTCTCAGCATGGAGGAAGTAACAGGCTGCAGTAATTCAAGTTCTCTCCTAAATGAGTAGTGTGCAAACCTGTAGGTGAATGTAGGTAATAGACCGCATGCTACACTTACTTTTTAAATTTTTGAATTAGAAACTTGAATTTAACACTGAGTTGCGTAACATAATGCCCAATGCACACAACAGTGTGCGCCAGCCAAATCCGGCTAAAGACCTACCATGTTTTCACAGACCCGATTCACCCGCTAAAGTGAATAGGTCTGTGAAGACTATCGGGTGCCACTCAGATGCTGTTAAAAACGGCCTGAGTGGCACATCGGTCGTGTGCAACTGGCATAATAACTTTTAAGTGGATCCCTGGAAGTATGCTTTATTTGCACCCTTCAAGCACCCCCTGAAATATTAATCTCCCAATATAGTGAACACTCAGCCAACCAACACCAGGATGGCTTATTAAAGGGGTATAAGTTATATAGGGGGTTGATTTTTGGTAGAGATGTAATATCTTTCGTATGCCAGATTACCTAAACTACATACAACACTTAAAGAGCACACAAGGGTATGTGCACACACACTAATTACGTCCGTAATTGACGGACGTATTTCGGCCGCAAGTCCCGGACCGAACACAGTGCAGGGAGCCGGGCTCCTAGCATCATACTTATGTACGACTCTAGGAGTCCCTGCCTCCCCGTGGAACTACTGTCCCGTACTGAAAACATGATTACAGTACGGGACAGTTGTCCTGCAGCGAGGCAGGGACTCCTAGCATCGTACATAAGTATGATGCTAGGAGCCCGGCTCCCTGCACTGTGTTCGGTCCGGTACTTGCGGCCGAAATACGTCCGTCAATTACGGACGTAATTAGTGTGTGTGCACATAGCCTAAGAGTTCTGAGAAAAACATATAAAGTGACAGTAGAATAAATTATAAGAATTATTTCACATATACTGTATATCATTAGAACAGCGTATTTCTCTCAGTATCACAGGACACAATTTCTACTTTTATTTCAGCAGAGTAAGGTCTATACCTCCTGAGAGTCTTCTGCTTCTTCTTCTCTGGGAGATACCAACTGTGAATGGGGGGGGGCTGATTCTATACAGCATCTGAATGGCAAAGTAGAGCCTTGTGCTCAGTCCAGCTTGTCAGGATTCTGGGTGAGAGAATCAGTTGGCATAGTTGTTGTTTTAATGATTTGCTGGTCCATAGAATACTAGGCGAATTGATTCCCCTATTTTTTTCTTTATACATTCGCTAGAAGCGAATCTCAAAATTGGGGAATTGATTCCCCAATCATCATAATGGGAGGCGAATCCGCAAAACGCAAATTGGGCTCTAGTCAGGTGCCTAAACTTTACCTCATACAGAATATTGTTATTTTATCGGC
Source organism: Rhinoderma darwinii (assembly GCF_050947455.1). Taxonomy (NCBI): domain Eukaryota; kingdom Metazoa; phylum Chordata; class Amphibia; order Anura; family Rhinodermatidae; genus Rhinoderma; species Rhinoderma darwinii. Next base: position 36,144,711 of record NC_134695.1, read on the forward strand.
CATGTAATAAGATTTACTCGTGCATTATACAACCCAGCATGAAGAGGAAGAGATCGCTGCGGGTAACGGGTTAATCGACTTAAACAGGAGACAGCCGCTTGTAAAGCGTTTATATGCTGTAAGAGTATGATACAGCAGCTTGCAAAGGGTTAATCTGCTAAAACAGGAGATCCCTACTTGTAAAAGGGGTTATATGCTAGAGCAGAGGTCAGCAACCTGTGGCACCAGTTCATCAGCCAGCACGCCGGGTACGGTTGGCTGGCACGCTTCCCTCTCCCGGTGTTCAGCGCCATTGTGTGCTTAGCAACGCTGAACATAGGGAGAGAGGGCGGTGCTTCTTTATTCACTTGGCGCTAATCACAAGGACAGAGAACAGTGCTGGTGTTCAAAGCCTTAGATGCACCACAGATATAATCTTTACAAAGAAAGTCAGGGACAAGGGTCACGCTGAAATGTAAGTTAAATTTCTGATTAATTGGTTGATGTCACAAATGTGGTAGTAGTTTGTCTTATGACTCTCATGTTTGCATGGCACACTGATTACTTCATCATTCATTTTTTATTTTATTGGCACACCATACAAAAAAGTTTGTTTACCCCTGTGCTAGAATATGAGAAGACTGCTGCTTGTAAAAAGGTTAATGTGTTAGAGTAGGATACAGCTGCTTGTAAAGGGTTAACCTGATCATTCCACTAAATAAACATTCAGAGCCAGCAGCAGTCACACATTGAGGAGAAAGCTGTGACGGGATTTATCTCGGCTGCTGCTTCTTCCACCCTTCTCCTCCTCTAGCTGCTACCTATTAAAAAAAAGTAATCCATCTTATATTGCTGCTAATATAACAACATCCAGCATGAAGTGAGATAGCACCACAGATCTCCCCTGTACACATGCTGAACAGTAAGGGTAAGTTCACACGTAGAGTAAATACTGCGGATTTTCTGCAACAGATTTTGGTGCGGAGAATCCGCAGCATAATACAGTAGCAGGAAAGTGAATGAGATTTGAACAAATCTCATCCACAAGCTGTGTAAACGCTTAGAGGATAAAACGCTCAGAAATTGACCACCTTGTTTTTTTTTTAATCCGGAGCACATCAAAATTGTTTTTGCGTATATGCTGCTTATTTGTTGCAGGTTTGCCCCATTGAATTGAATGGGGAGGTAAAACCTACAAACAAATAGCAGGTGTTGCGTTTTTTTGCGGCAGAAAAGCAACGATTCCGCCGCAAAAAACGCAGCTCATAAAAAAAAAAATCTTATACTTACCCAGAAATCTGTTTCTTTGTCCAGTCCGGCCTCCTGGGATGACGTTTCATCCCATGCGACCGCTGCAGCCAGTCACATGCTGCAGCGGTCACATGGGACGAAATGTCTACCCAGGCTGCAGGACGTCGGTGTGACGCGTCGCCATGGTAAGTATATAGTTACATAGTTACATAGTTAGTACGGCTGAAAAAAGACACATGTCCATCAAGTTCAACCAAGGGAAGGGAAAAGGGAAGGAAAAATTTCTACACATAGGAGCTAATATTTTTTTGTTCTAGGAAATTATCTAACCCTTTTTTAAAGCCATCTACTGTCCCTGCTGTGACCAGCTCCTGCGGTAGACTATTCCATAAATTCACAGTTCTCACTGTAAAGAAGCCTTGTCGCCTCTGCAGCTTGAACCTTTTTTTCTCCAGACGGAGGGAGTGCCCCCTTGTTTTTTGAGGGGGTTTTACAAGGAACAGGATTTCACCATATTTTACAGGATTTCACCATATTTTATCCTTTTTTTTTTTTCAGTGCAGGATTTCCGCACCGGACATTCCGGACGAAAATCTGCCCCGAAATTTGGTGTGGTTCTACGTCTGGAATTCCCAACGGCCACCAGGGTGGATATGCTGTGTGCTTTTACACATCACATATGCCCTGTGTGAACATAGCCTAACAGTCTCCCCCAGCACAGTGGGCTCTCCCAGCTCAGAAGCAATATGTCTCACAAAGCAGTCAAAAACTAGTGATATCTTGACCGCTCACTGCTGCCGGTGGAGCTGAAGTTATCGCCCTTTCGTAAAGGGCCAGAGCATTTATGACTAAATTAGAGAGTACAAGGTTTTCTATTTCGGTTTCCTATTACTTAATGTGGTTTCCCAGGAAGTGATGGGTCCTCTTGAAATCTTTTACCATTTAGTGCTTCACTGTTCACTTTGAAAGCACATAAATAGGTAATGCATTGGAGTATATGTTATATATACATATCAAGTGGCTGTTTGACATTCATCAATATGAATTTTTGTTGCTTCAGGACCAGTTTTTTGATTGGTGGCCAGTATCAGAAGAAACATAGCGGGATCTTTTTTTTATTGAGTGTCTTTTGCCAAAGGCAAGAAGCACTTTTCATGCTCTCCCAGTCCATCTGTCTTTTATATATACACAATAAACAAGCGTATGTCTCATGGCTTATTCTGAAAGTGTTCCATGATGGAATCCACAACATACGGTGCAGGAAAGCATGCCAAGCCATGAGGGTTACCTTATATAAGAGACTTTTATTATTGGTAATTGGTATAATCATTGATAATGCATGTTTGGATGACACAGGGGTTTATTATAGATAACCGGCCTCATGTGCCTTAAGAGGAAAAAGCCTCCAGCCAAATTTTGGTTTTGTTAACTATATTTTTTTTTTTTCTCTTTCCCGATCCAGTTTATGATTCAGTGTCTGGAGAGAATATAATTGGTAAGATGACCGTGACAGTGGAAGCTGCAGCGGCGCTTCGCTCGTTGATGCAGGATTAAAAGGACAGGGCTATGTATGTAAAACGGATTGCAGAACTTTGTTGCTTCCTCCAGATTTGTTCCGGTTTTGATCTTAAAAAAAACAGCTTTTAATATGTTGATTATGAAGTGAATTTAATAGAGGAATCCAGGCCGCATATCGCATACCCTAACCCACGTTTTTCACTTTAATAATCGCATTTTTGTTGTTTTCAATCAAAGGCAAAATCACGTAAATATTTAACAGTTTCTAAAAGTGCATGAAATACTTGGCACATGTTTATATTGCAAGAATGTGTTCTAGAATGCTAGCTTTTATGGTATGTAGAAAATTATACAATCACAGTCCTTAAAATGAAAGTTTACCCTGCAGAATATAGTATAGGTTTGAAAAAAAATAAAAATCATGGGATTTCTTTGTCTATTTGCATCAGTTTATGGTGCTGTTTTATGACTGTAAATGATACATGTACAGTTTTTAAATATCTGACCAGTAATACACATTGTTTTTGCTTTATTTGAATATTTTTGATGATCAGAATATTAAAATATATAAATTTTCTATTAACTATGTGCTGGTGATTCTTTTACATTGGGTTGCAACACACATCGAATTCAAACAGTAACAAACAAGTGAATCTTATAGGAAAATGATTTCTGTTCTCATTCAGCTTCGTTAAAATGTTTTTAAGTCCCCATTTATATGAATGAATAGCATACGTTTTTTTAAATTATGCTGTAAACATTTAGCAAATATGGATACCATGGGTGCATTATCTATGAAGTGGGATAAGCACTTTGCTCTGGCACCATCTTTCTTCTGAAGGCTATTGGAGCAGCATTTTGGCCGATAGGTTTGTCCGTTCCCGGGTTGCACCCTCACATTAGGAACAAATATAAGCAGCGCCTGAAAAAACGGCTCCATTACACCTACAAACATCTGCCCATTGCTTTCAATGGGTTTTATGGTGTTCTGTACCCACGAATCTTAATTTTACGCGTCGCTGTCAAAATACGGCGCGTAAAAAGACGTCCGCGAAAAAGAAGTGCATGTCACTTCTTGGGACGTTTTTGGAGCTTTTTTTCATTAACTGCATTGAAAAACAGCTCCGATAACGGCTGTAAAATACGCCGCGAAAAAGGCGAGTTGCTACAAAAACGTCTGAAAATCAGGAGCTGTTTTCGCCTGAAAACAGCTCTGTATTTTCAGACGTTTTTGGTCACTGCGTGTGAACATACCCTAAAACTGGCTAGATGTAGCTAAAATGATGATCCTAACTCAAGAAAAGTTTCGTATAAAAGTACATTAAAGAGTAACTGTCTCAGTTTCAGCAAACTTTTGACTTGTCATAGCGACATGTAAGAAGTTTTGATTGGTGGGGTTTAGGGGGCCGAGGCACCCACCAATCGCTGAACAGGCAGAAGCGCTCACCTGAGCACTTTACCTCTTCGGCTGCGATTGGCTCTCCTGGCATGCCTGAAGACAGGCTCACATAGAAAGTCTATCAGGCTGAAGTCACGCTCGTAGGCTTTATATGTGAGCCCGTCTTCAGGCATACTAGGATTGCTGATACAAGCCAAAGTGCTCAGGTGAGCGCTTCTGCCCGTTCATTTTAGCGGTCGGTGGGGTCCCAGTCAAAAGTTTGCTGAAACTACAGTTACTCTTTAAATGTATAGATTCCACAAAAATATCTTATTGGAATCAAAATCCAAAGCATTTTACTCTAAAATTTAATTTAATTTCCTGAAGAGGTTCATACTTAGTAAATCTACTTTCGGCAGCTTTACCACCAGTGATGTACATAGAAGAGATGAGAACCCATAGGAAAGCTCAAAATCGGCCCGCTTTTGTTGTTCCAGTTTTTGCCTCCCAGGATGGAAGAGCAAAAGGATTTGCTTCTGCCTCATGACCCTTGGGCCAATTCACCATTGGCTTGCTGTTAATGCAGTTCCTCTGGAGAGGGGAATCTGCACAGGTTCTTGGTATGTACACCCTTGCCTACCTCTCAACACACAAATCCTTCTAAAATATTTCTTTTCTGGACAATCCTAACTTCATCTTGCAAAAGGCCCCAATGCTGCTATGGGCCAAATATTTGCATTGGCAATGGTTTTTAGACCATAAAATACGTATTTTTGCATTGGACGTGTGCTATGTGACATAAATACATTTGATCATACCTGTGAGTTGTGCATATGTATGCTGCTGCCACGGCAAATACAATTTTAGGATGTATTAAAAGAGGCATAGATGCTCATGACAATATCATAGTTTTGCCTCTATACCAGTGGTGTCAAACCTGTGGCCCTCCAGCTGTTTCAAAACTACAACTCCCAAGCATTCCCTGGTTGCTGCATGCTTTTAAGGCATGCTGGTAGTTGTAGTTTTGCAACAGCTGGAGGGCCACAGCTTTGACACGTGTGCTCTATACAGATCAATAGTCAGACCACATATGGAATATTGTGTACAATTTTGTGCACCTGTGTATAAGAAGGACATGGCTGAACTAGAATGGGTGCAAAGAAGGGCGAGCACGGTAATAGTTACATAGTTAATACGGTTGAAAAAAGACACATGTCCATCAAGTTCAACCAAGATAAGATAAAACTTTATTATTCCCCTAAGGGAAATTATTTGGTCTTCCACAACTCCCATAGTTTTTGGACACATAGTCGGACAATTACAACACAACAACATTTAAAAACAAATGATTGACATACACTACCGTTCAAAAGTTTAGGGTCACTTAGAAATTTCCTTATTTTTTTAAGAAAAGCACAGTTTTTTTCAATGAAGATAACATTAAATTAATCAGAAATACACTCTATACATTGTTAATGTGCTAAATGACTATTCTAGCTGCAAACGGTTTTTAATGCAATATCTACATAGGTGTATAGAGGCCCATTTCAAGCAACCATGACTCCAGTGTTCTAATGGTACATTGTGTTTGCTAACTGTGTTAGAAGGCTAATGGATGATTAGAAAACACTTGAAAACCCTTGTGCAATTATGTTAGCACCGCTAGTTTTGCTGTTTAGAGAAGCTATAAAACTGACCTTCCTTTGAGCTAGTTGAGAATCTGGAGCATTACATTTGTGGGTTTGATTAAACTCTAAAAATGGCTAGAAAAAGAGAGCTTTCATGTGAAACTCGACAGTCTATTCTTGTTCTTAGAAATGAAGGCTATTCCATGCGAGAAATTGCCAAGAAACAGAAGATTTCCTACAACGGTGTGTACTACTCCCTTCAGAGGACAACACAAACAGGCTCTAACCAGAGTAGAAAGAGAAGTGGGAGGCCCCGCTGCACAACTGAGCAACAAGACAAGTACATTAGAGTCTCTAGTTTGAGAAATAGACGCCTCACAAGTCCTCAACTGGTAGCTTCATTAAATAGTACCCGCAAAACGCCAGTGTCAACGTCTACAGTGAAGAGGCGACTCCGGGATGCTGGCCTTCAGGGCAGAGAGGCAAAGAAAAAGCCATATAGGAGACTGGCTAATAAAAGGAAAAGATTAACATGAGCAAAAGCACACAGACATTGGACAGAGGAAGATTGGAAAAAAGTGTTATGGACAGACGAATCGAAGTTTGAGGTGTTTGGATCACACAGAAGAACATTTGTGAGACGCAGAACAACTGAAAAGATGCTGGAAGAGTGCCTGATGCCATCTGTCAAGCATGGTGGAGGTAATGTGATGGTCTGGGGTTGCTTTGGTGCCGTGTAAAGTGGGAGATTTGTACAAAGTAAAAGGGATTTTGAATAGGGAAGGCTATCACTCCATTTTGCAACGCCATGCCATACCCTGTGGACAACGCTTGTTTGGAGCCAATTTCATCCTACAACAGGACAATGACCCAAAGCACACCTCCAAATTATGCAATAACTATTTAGGGAAGAAGCAGGCAGCTGGTATTCTATCTGTAATGGAGTGGCCAGCGCAGTCACCAGATCTCAACCCCATAGAGCTGTTGTAGGAGCAGCTTGACCGTATGGTACGCAAGAAGTGCCCATCAAGCCAATCCAACTTGTGGGAGGGGCTTCTGGAAGCATGGGGTGAAATTTCTCACGATTACCTCAGCAAATTAACAGCTAGAATGCCAAAGGTCTGCAATGCTGTAATTGCTGCAAATGGAGCATGAATCTAATTGTGGGGCGGAGCATCTCCTTCCATTTCCCCTCTAACATTCAATCCATCATCGAATGGACCATACCAGTTCCAAGGTTGAGGTGGCCATTACCTACAAGGATGTGTGTGTTCCTTACCTGTCCCTAAGGGTTCCTACACACTACCCAATCATACAAACAGAGTGTAAAATAACCAAACATACAAAAATATTTTCCCCAAACCATAGGTATATGTACATATAGAGATTCATGCTCAACCAGCATCTCTCACTATTCCTCCATAAACACGTGAAAGGTACACATGTAAATGGGGTGACTACAGGCTGTAAATATATGCCCGCTTAAACGTACATACTCACTCACTGTGGGACAGACACGTCCTCACTGATTTTGCCTATGTTGCGGACACAGATCAACACCTAGAATGTCTATATGTACACCTTGAAGTGTTTGTACGACCCATTGATTCAGATTTACACTTTACAAATACATATATACACACAATAAACAATTCCGGTTTGCAGGACTATCATTATGTCCTTAAACCCCATCTACGAATATATTCATGGCTTTCTGCTTGATCTCGCTATACTCGGTCGACCAGTCCTTTCATTCGTCTTTACACGACTAACAGTCCAAAGTACATGATTACTACGAGAATGAGAAGGATTATCACCGGGTGGATGAGCAAATTAAAGAAGGAAGTGGCCTTGGGACTATATCCAAACAAGCTCTCCCACCAAGACACTTCCGAGTCCGTCTCAAGGTTGTTTACAATTCCTGTGATCTTCGTTGTGTCATGTTCCAACTGAATGGTGGCTCGATATTGGAAATCCTTCAGTTTCTCCACGACATCCTCTTCCTCACTGAAGTCTAGCAGGAGCTTTCTCAGTTCGATGCAGAACCCAAGAAGAATCATCTGGAGTCTCACAGGGGTGTCTGGACGGATGTCGAGTCTCTTTTCAGGAGTCACCGGAGTTCTTTCCTTCTGATCCACCACATCAATGCCTAGTACAGGATTAATGGTACAATATGCTCCTGGGAGGAGTGTGCCTCTTTCGGTGCAGTTAGTCGCGTGGATGGTATATGAAACATTCTGCATCTGATACCAACACCAATATTCTTGACCCATGTATTTTAAGTTCGAAGAGGGTATTGGATTGGCCTTCTTTTCACAGGACCCCTCTGTATCCCAACACTGGTGTCTAAGCACCCGGTCGTAATTACCTTGGCAGAGGATAGCATCCTCCTTCCAACATCCATCTGTATCAAACAGATATGGATGGTTGGCTTCATAGGTTAGGATATCCGAGGGGAGCTGTGGATGAAGCACCATGTTCTGATTCAAGACAACACCCAGGTTTGTGGCCCTATAACCCTGTCTTACAGTGCCGATACGGGTGCCAAGGATGAGGCGGTACAAGTCAGATTCCAGCACCCATGCCACTGAATTACCCAACAGTTGGTATGATTCATTGCAAATGAAGATATTAGAGGACTTACCCTTTGCCGGAGGTTAAATGGGTAGTGGCCGCAATACAATGATGACACAATATGTTTCAAGTTGCCAGAGAGTTCCCCCTGAATCTGTGTACATGCCAGAGCGAGTTGTGTACTATCCTGCTCCTCCAGGAGACCCACAACTAACCTTCTAAACTTCTCTCGTAGAGCAGAAGATAGAGAGGTAGTGGCATCTATGTGCGCATGCTGCAAACCCTCAAGGACATGGTTTACATCAAGCTGGATCTTAAAACCTTCGCTGGCATGTCTCCCCAGATTCCCAAGTTTACTCCTCAAGACTTCCAGATCCATAGTGTTCATAGCACCTACTCCCAACGCACTTCCTCCTAGGTCCAAGGCAACCAGGATCCCTTTGTCTCCTGTTACTCCAGAGTCTATTTTCCTTTCTTACCTCTTGTCCTGACTCTACCCATCCTCATATCATGTCAATTTGGTTCCTCACGAAACTCCTCACATCTATGATCCCAGTGATCTACCCTGAAATCATCTACCGAAACCCTCCATGTGTATAGCACAAATTTGGTATCAGTGATTCTGTGCATCCAGATTGCTGTGTGTGGCAGCAATTCCTTCAAGTTCTGCTGAACCTGTTGGAGATACACATCCCTGGCAATGGCATCCTTCATGGGTTCAGATATCTGAGGCTCATTTGAAAAACAGAGCGGCATCTTGCGACGCGTCATGATTTTGAAAGGGGTGATACCTGTTGTAGATGCCTCTGTGGCTCTGATACCCATAAGCACAGCTAGGAGGGAGGTTACCCACGAGGTACATTTTTCCAGTAGTGCTTTAGAAAGCCGTGTTTTGATGGTGCGGTTCATTCGCTCCACTATACCTGCGGACTGGGGATGGTAAGGTACATGAAATCTTTGCTTTATGTCCAATAGTCTACAAAGTGCTTTCATTACCTTGCCAGTGAAGTGAGTTCCCTGGTCCGATTCTATCACTCTGGGCACTCCCCATCGTGATAGAACCTGCTCCCAAAGAACTCGAGCAGTAGTGGCAGCTGTATCATTTGGTGTGGGGATGGCTTCCACCCATTTGGAGAATACGTCCACAACCACCAGTACATAGCGACAATTACGGCTACCTGCCGGTAATGGTCCTATGTAATCGAATTGTATCGCAGATCGTGGTACCTCTGCTGGAGGAACTCGCTGCAATACCGGCTTTAGAGCTGGGGCTTTTGGGTTGTTTTTCTTTCCCTGAGTCTCTTTTTATTTTTAAGACAAAATTTCAAATACAAAAAACAAACAACTGCACATATCGCATATACCCTGTATACCACAATGAATATTAGCAACATGATCCAAAATCAACTACCTACGTTCATTGTGCTCATTTCTATACACTAGGACCATAGAAATAAATGGCCCATATATAATAGTTACACTTTCTTACTGAATACATATACTCTATAACTCCTATAAAACACAGAGCATATCACTAGATAGTTTTAACTCGGCACAAAAAAAAATATGAACCAACAACGTACAGCTGCTTAGTTTCTTCACAGAACATCATAACAATTAACCCCCCCCCCTATAAAAAAGGAAAAAATTAAAATATTATAATATCTCCAAACCACTTTCTCCTCCCCCTCCGCTACATCGCCTCCAGTTCTTCCCTTTCCAGTGCCTCAAACCGACACTGTATCCAAGGGGCCCAACTGGGGAAAAAAAAGGAGATCTTCCCCTTCTTTCTAAAATCATTATTTTCCAACATTAAAATTCTATTGGTATAAATTTATTAAGAGACGCATGCCTATTAAGAGGTCACTGGTTGAAATTTACGCCAAACTAGGAGCTGGCGTAGATTTCTGTTAGAATTTACACAAGTTTCTGTCTGGTGTAAATTATAGTAAATGTTACATAGTTGCAAAAAGACACAGGTCCATCAAGTTTAACCTTTCTCAATAAATTACCCGTCATTCATTGCTTGATTAATTATAACCCTCAATGCCATTTGTCAGTAAATAAACATCTAGCCTTTTTTTAAAATGCTGACATGTATCTGCCATTACTACCCCTTCGGGTAGGGCATTCCATAGTTTGACTACTCTAACTGTAAAGAAGCCTTTCCTATATTTATTTCAGTTACTTATATAGCGCCAACATATTACGCAGCGCTGTACAGAGGTCCTCTTTTACTGTCCCCATTGGGGCTCACAATCTAAATTCCCTATTGGTATGTTTTCGGGCGTGTGGGAGGAAACTGGAGTACCCGGAGGAAACCCACACAAACACAGGGAGAACATGCAAACTCCATGCAGATGTTGTCCTTGGTTGGATTTGCTAACCACTGAGCCACCGTGCTGCCCTATATTGATGTATGAAACGTCTTTCATCCACATGCAATGGATGTTCCCATGTCCTTTGTAGAGTCCTTGGAAAGAACAGGTTATGTGCTAGTTCTCTGTATTGACCACACATATACTTATACATGTTAATAAGATTACCTCAAAGGCATCTTTTTTACAAGATGCAAAAGCCCAATTTCTCTAGTCTTTCATTGTAAACGACACCTTCCATCCCATTTAATAATCTAGTCGGCAGCCTTGCTTGAATTTTTTTTAACATTTGCGACACATTCCCTTTAAGTAAACAAACCAGTTTTCCAGTTTAAGTGTCGCTAAATGCAGTCTGGCTGCACAGTTGGCAGCGTTTAGCAGACACAAGAATATGAAGATTGGGCAGTACCTTTTTAGATAGTGCCACAGGGCCCTCTGTAGATAATGCCACAGTGCCCTCTGTAGATAATGCCACAGTGCCCTCTGTGGATAATGCAACATTGCTCGCTGTAAATTATGCCACTGTGGCCTCTGTAGATGCCACAGTGCCCTCTGTAGATAGTGCCACTCCCCTTTAGAAGGCTTCGTTGGGACTCCCACTAGGAGTGGAATCCCCAGCCAGAGAGTTGCCAACTGCTCTGCTGGAGGAGCCTCTGATGTCACAGTCCATAGACCGTGACGTCAGGGGATCCTCCTGGACCGGAATGTGATGTTAGGGGCAACCCCCCAGAGCCGGAGTCCCAGAGCAGAGCAGTAGTATAGGACCTGCACCGGAATTCTGGGGAAGCCCCTGACATCACTGTCCATATATGGACAGTGATGTCAGGGGCAATCCCAGAGCCGGAGACCCGGGCAGAGTACTACTACCGCTCTGCCTGGGACTCCAGCTCCACTCCTGACATCACTTTCCAGAATTCCGGTGCAGGGCCTATATTACTGCTGTGCTCTGGGACTCCGGCTCTGGGGGTTGCCCCTAACATCAGTCAGGGGCTTCCTCAGAGCAGGAGTCCCGGAGTAGAGTGCTAGTGTACACTCTGCTCTAGGACTCTGGCTCTGGGAAAGCCCCTGACAACACTGTCCATATATGGACAGTGAAGTAAGCGGCTCCGCCAGAGCCGGAGTCCCGGAGCAGAGCCACTTCTAGCGCTCTGCCTGGGACTCCTGCTCTGCTTCTGACATCCCTGATGTCAGGGGCTTTCCCAGAGCAGGAGTCCTGGAGCAGAGCGCTAGTATAGGCTCTGTTCTGGGACTCTGGCTCTGGGGAAGACCCTGACATCACTGTCTATTTATGGAGAGTGACGTCAGGGGCTCCTCCAGCAAAGGGGGAAACCACGACCAAAGTGTCTTCAATGCTCTGGCTAGGGATTCCACTCCTAGAGCGAGTCCCAATGGAGCTATCAATGGCGAGGGGGGGGGGGGGTGTAGTGCTGTCAACAGGGTAGGGTGTGTGAGGTGCTATCAACAGGGTAGGGTGTGTGAGGTGCTATCTACAGGGGGGGGGGGTGCACTATCTACAGGGGTCTGTGTGGCCATTGCCTACCATCGCCTACCATAAACGATCCAGCTTGGGAAAGGGACTGCACTCCTTTATGACGTCGTGAAGGAGCGCCGATGCACTCCTTCAGCATTCTCTCACCTCTCCCGAGGGAGCTACGGTCCTCCGCGAGCATCAGATGACAGCTTCAGGGGCTGCACACGGCCTGCGGGCTGCTTGTTTGAGCCCCCTGTTCTAGATGATTTAAACTCAGGAAGTGTGTACAAATGCTCCATGCCTAGATGGTAGATTATGAAATCACAAGAAGTATATACTGATTCCATTCCAGGCAGTGATGGAGAGATGGATCCACAATATTCACAGCAGTTTTTGATACTTTCTTGTTTCTGTTCTGTGTTAACGCTATAATATAATATACACATCCAGCATATGAAGTATAATGATATTAATTTCACTCAGCACTAAAAGCGTTTTACAGCTGCAATATTTCATTTATTATAGTATTTATGTATTATGTATTTATTTATATATAGGATATTTTATTGTGGTTCCTTAACCCCTTAATACCGAAGGTGTTTTAAACCTTAGTGACCAGAGCAATTTTCGCAGTTTTGCTATTCAGATGTAACGCAGTATAACTCTGTATGTGTTTTATGTATCGATGTGAATTTTGTACTGTTTTCTTGGGACATGTAGTGCTTCCTTTTTGTGGTATATATGTATAGGTAACATTTTTGTTACTTCTTTTATAGCCGTGGAAAGACAGAAAAAAAAGAAAAATTTAGACGTTTCATCATTTAAAATGTAACAGTTTGAAAATAACAGTAATTGTATCATAAAAATGTATTGAAATATATTTTTTCATTTATCCTGATCATAAGGACACCTGACTTGGAGTTGTAGTTTATTTTTTTTGACCAGAAATATAGTATAAAACACAAGTGCCCCTTTTTTCAATTGCGCACTAAAATGGCTTAATTTCGTTTTTTACACCATGGTATTAATGTATGGGTAATGGACATGAAGTCCAATAAATAATGATAAAAAAAACATGGTGTTCTACAAACTAGACACTCTAAAGTCTATTTCTAGCGGTTTAATTTCTGTTTTAACCCTTCACACTTTTTACAGAATTTGGCCAAACTTGGGCCAAAAAAATGTAAATTGCTATCCATTTTTTTACAAAAGTGTCACTTTTCTTAAGCCATTTCGAAACACCATATGACATATTGGTAAAAGTGACACCTTTCCACATTCTGCTATTTCTCCCGTGTACGGCGATACCAAATATGTGTGTCTAATCTATTATATGGACCCGTTATAGGGCATATCATAGAAGGAGTCCATTTTGGCTTTTGGAGGCCTGTCACACCAGAATTAATTTTAGTGCACCATGCTGCATGTGCCATAGTACTGGAGTGGCAGACTGTCAGGATTTACCAAAAATGACCGTGGTACAAAAAAATACACATCCCAAATTCTATTTCTAGCGGTTCAATTTCTATTTTAACCCTTCACACTTTTTACAGAATATGCCCAAACTTGGGCCAAAAAAATGTAAATTGCATTTTTTTTTTTTACAAAAGTGTCAGTTTTCTTAAGCCATTTCGAAACACCATATGACATATTGGTAAAAGTGACACCTTTCCACATCTGCTATTTCTCCCGTGTACGGCGATACCAAATATGTGTGTCTAATATATTATATGGACCCGTTATAGGGCATATCATAGAAGGAGTCCATTTTGGCTTTTGGAGGCCTTTTTACGCCAGAGCTGATTTTAGGGAACCACGCTATACTTGCCGTGGTACTGCAGGTCATTTTGACAAGTATGAATATCCTGCTAATATTCATCTAGGGGTATAATGAGTATTTTTAATAGGTGGAAAGAAATAAAAAATAGGTTTTTCCAGATAATACAGTATTGCTGCATTTTTACAGTGAAACATTATCCAATAAGCAACCCCCTCCCTTTTGGTTCCCACTACAAAAACAGTGTGAAAGTAAATGAGTTAATAATGTGGGTAATATCATGGTCTTTGACTTCATAGATTCTAAAGGCAGATGTGTGGCCTGTACCGCTCTCACAGAGCTTGTAGATTTTAACCCCATATTTTGCTTTCTTTGAGGGGCTGTACTGGCGGAATGAGAGCCTGCCTTTGTAATTCATCAGCGATTCATCCACCGCCAGGTTTTCTTCGGGGTTGTACACCGGCATAAATGACTCCTCCAAAGTTTTTTATCAGGGACCTTATTTTATACAGGCGGTCACGGCCTGGATCACTACGGGGGGAGGGGCTGGTGATTGTCATTAAAATGAAGGAAGCGCATTAGCACTTCATATCGGCTTCTGGTCATAACGGCTGGAAAGACAGGTGTGGCATGTGTAGGGCTTGTTGCCCAATATGACCGGATTAAGGGCTTTTTCACTAACTCCATGCTGAGGATGAGCCCCAAATTTTTTTTAAGTTCGCCAGTATTTGTGGGGTGCCACTGCTTTGCATAGGAGGACGTTGGCTTTTCAGCAAAGAATTGGCGAGCATACAGATTGGTTTGGTTGACAACCAGCTCCAATAGTTCATCTGTAATGAATATTTAAAAAAAATTGGGGGCTGTAAAATTTTCCACATTAATATTTATCCCTGGTGTGGCAATAAATTCTGGGATATTAGGGGAAAATGACTCTGTGGGTACCCACTCAATATATTCTGGGGGAATAGAGTGGGCCGTGTTTTGTGGTACTTCTGCAACATGCCCTGTGCTTGTGGACTCTGCAGCGACACTTGCATTTGCAGAAAGCGTATCACTGTCGTCGCTATCACTGGTAGACAACATTTCTACCTCGGATGCGGTTTCTGTATCGCTTTCATCAGAGTCAGAAATTAACATGGCGTATGCCTCTTCCACAGTGAACCTTCTATGGGCCATTGTAATTACACACACGTACAACAAAGACTGTAACCAGACGCACACGCAGACAAATGTTATTATTTTTTCTTTACTTATTTTTATTCACAGACAAAAATACACGGACGTCACAAAAGCACGCACCACAAAAAACTGATGTCAAACAAGCACGTAGACTATAAAACTTTTTTTTTTCCATATATTTTTTTAACTTTTTTTTTTTTGCACAAAAACAATACACAGACGTCACACACCTACACTACACAAAAACCCTAGGCTAAACCTAGACTAAACCTAGGCTAACTCTAGACTAACTCTAGAATAGAACCTAGAATAACCCTAGACTAACCCTAAGGGCACGTTCACACGTGGCGGAATTGCAGTGGAATTCTCCAGCGGCCGTTTTTTACATTTGTTTCTATACATTTTTAGGAAAGTTAGTGTAGACGTTGCGGAAAACTCCACTGCGGACCATAGGCTGCGGTGCAGAATTTTCTGTCCGCAGCATTCACTGTCTGTTGCGGAGAAGAAGCGGAATTTCACTGAAATATGTGGCAAGACCACTGTGTTTTCTGCAACATCTGAACTACCTGTCAAATATGCAAATGTTGGTGCAGATTCGTTGTGTAATTGCCCCAAATCTGCACCAACATTTGCAGCGGAAAAACTCTGCCATGTGTGAACGTGCCCTAAGGATAACTGTAGCCTAGGTATACAATTGAAGTTTATATAAAGTTTATATATTAGATTTTTTGTAATTAAGTGTCTTTGGTGTCACAGTAAAATTCTCTCTCTGTCTCTTCTCATACAGAGAGTGTGAGGAGAGACAGAGGGACAGGTAGGAGAAACACTTCGTTTTTCATTTTGTGATCACTGTGAATGGTTCTCACAGTGATCACATGAATCGAGCCCACTGTTATTGGTCTCCGATCATCACTCTGAAGCCAAGGCTGTTGCTAACAGCCTTGGCTTCAGAGGCAGATTACCCGATGACCGGGAAAAGCACTCCGATACGGCCCCCTCCCTCCCAAACCACTCAGATGTGGCGCTTGCTATTGAGCGCCGCATCTGAGGGGTTAAAACTGATCGGAGACCACTGCTAGTGGTCTCCAATTGTTGCCCTGAAGCCCGAGGCTGTTACCAGCAGCCCGGTCTTCAGGAGATCCTCGCGAAAACCGCTCTGTTGCAGTCCCCTCCCTCCCAAACCACTCAGATGCGGCACTTGCTATTCAGCACCGCATCTGGGGGGTTAAATATGATCGGAGACCACTGCTACTCAATGGAAGCCAACGCTGATGTGAATACAGCCTTAGGAGAAACCACCAATATCTGATTGCCAGGGATCTGAATCAGGACGACTGCAAATAAGCAGAATGAAGAAACCACAACGGTTTGTTGTGTACATAGAACACAGCGGCTCATTTGTAAGGGTGTCTGTGCCTGGTACTGCAACTCGGACCCTCACCAATCAAATATTGATAACCGATCCTGAGGATAAGCGATCAATTCTAAATCCTGGGAAATCCCTTTAATTCAAACGTGATGATTTTTCTTCTGGGTTTTCACAACAAATTATTCACTCTGTAAGAATGGTTTCACACTCAAAGTTTTTTTTAGTCAAATATAAAATGCACTACAAACAGAATGCTCTAGAAAAAAACACGAAAGTTACAAATGTAGGTTCACATGGAGTAATTTGTAGGCAGAAAAAATCTGATGAGTAATCTGCGTAAAAAGGGTATACATTATTTTACACTGTTTTTATTGTAAACCCGTACTTTGAAGTGTTTTTTCCGAAGTTTTTTTATGCGGATTTTTTAAATACATTTGTTTATGTTTAAAGATGTATGCTAAAAAATTTATTGACCGAAAAATTTGTGCCGCTTATTTTGCGTACGTTTACATATGCAAAACACTCTTTTTTTGGTAGCGTTTTAAACCCTCCATTTGACTTCAATATTAAAAAAATTGAATTTTTGGAGTGGAAGAACGCACCTAGAATTTACATGATGCTTTTTTTTAAATATTATGTGATATATAATTGCCTCCAGGTACAAAAAAAAACAAAACGTAGGCACTAACAGCGCTTATTCCAAGTGACGTCAATGCAAAGCTTTAAAGAGTAACTGTACTTTCAGAAAACTTTTAATATATTATAGAGGCATGTCAGAAATTTTGATCAGTGGGGGTCTGTTTTCTGAGACCCCCCAGCATTTGCTTAAATGATGGGGAAGAAACACCTAGCTCCATAGGTGTAACTTGAAGCTCCTATGCCCAAAATGCAAAATCTATCACAGGCCCCCCATCTACCATGTGCCATTTATAATGCTTATGTGGCAGATGGGGATTTGGGCCCCCACAGACACCAGGTCCCGGTGCAACTGCTACCTCTGCACCCCATAAAGCTATGCCCCTGTTTTCAAGCGACTCAATGCCTGTCACGATCTGTGGGTATGTGGAGCCACTGGGCCGTAGTGGGATAGCAGCTGGCCAAACAGTGTACCAAGTCAATGTATGTATAGTCCAAGCACAAAGGTACCTGTAGTAGTTCAGACAGTAGCAACGGCTAGGCTCAGATGGGACCTTGGCAGCAGACACCAGGCGTGGTGTAACACAGCAGGCGTGACCGGTGGCACAACACGTCTCCAACTTTCTAAGGTACAGGAACAAGGTAGCACAGGATACAGGATACAGGTAGCAGGTACGGGAACACTGGGAACAGGTTAACACTAAGGGACCATTTGCAAGACTAACACGGGTAAACACAACAACGCTCAGGCAAGGAGTAAAGGGGCAGGGCCCATATAGTCCATGGTGATCATGGGCTAATAGATGATTATTTACAGGTGCGGGACACAGCAGTACAGAGCGGGAGTGAGCGTTGGCATCTCCTAGGGAGGAGATGCGGGCCAGCGCTCACAGATCCGTGGCTGCGGCCATCGGGAGGTGAGTAATCCCAATGGTTCGCGGCCGTGGACGCTACAATGCCATACTATGTACAGCGACTTATCTCAGCGATATTACAGTGATTTTTGTAGTGAGATAAATTCTCTGTGTGTACATCTAGTCTAATGCATTACTATGGACAGCGATTTATCGCTCATTACAAAACGAAGTCTAGATCTAGCCCCAGCCTTACAAGATAGAATGGTCTCAGTAAAAGCCTAATTAGTTATTAACATAAATGGATGCATAAGAAAGTCATTTGCAAACATGTGCCCTTGCTCTAGTGCTTCTTAGCATTTTGCCTCAGGCTGAATGCAAATGAACTTGGTGATGAGGGCTATCCTGCGAGCGTTGTCACTAGTGTAATCTCATGATGATTCAGAACCATTAGTTATCCGGAGCTATGAGACAGTGACAGTACCACAGAAGATTTCTCAGAAGAAAATTGTCCAGTACTAGACAAGAATGAGGTTATCTGACAAAGCAGACATAAAAATAACGATAAATACAAAATTATGATAGGCATTGCAAATATTATGCATCTGCTAAAAATTTTAGGAGGTTTTTGTTCCCAAAATAATATAAATTAAACATTTTACAAGTGTTTTTAATGTACCGGAAGATGACCATGTCAAGAAGAAGCGAGCAGAGTTGCTGCAAAATTGCCATGTTAACCCTATATAGTTTGGTCTACTAATTTAGGAGCCTTAAACATCATAGTTAGTACGGCTGAAAAAAGACACATGTCCATCAAGTTCAACCAAGGGAAGGGAAGGGAAAAGGGAAGGAAAAATTTCTACACATAGGAGCTAATATTTTTTTGTTCTAGGAAATTATCTAACCCTTTTTTAAAGCCATCTCCTGTCCCTGCTGCGACCAGCTCCTGCGGTAGACTATTCCATAAATTCACCGTTCTTACTGTAAAGAAGCCTTGTCGCCTCTGCAGCTTGAACCTTTTTTTCTCCAGACGGAGGGAGTGCCCCCTTGTTTTTTGAGGGGGTCTTACAAGGAACAGGATTTCACCATATTTTTTGTATGTGCCATTAATATATTTATATAAGTTAATCATGTCCCCCCTTAGTCGTCTTTTTTCAAGGCTAAATAGGTTTAATTCTTTCAATCTTTCCTCATAACTTAAATTCTCCATGCCCCTTATTAGCTTTGTTGCTCTTCTTTGTATTTTTTCCAACTCCAGGGCATCCTTTCTATGAACTGGAGCCCAGAACTGGACTGCATATTCTAGATGAGGCCTCACTAATGCTTTGTAAAGTGGTAATATTACATCCCTGTCCCGCGAGTCCATGCCTCTTTTAATACACGACAATATCCTGCTGGCCTTTGAAGCAGCTGACTGACACTGCATGCTGTTATTGAGTTTATGATTTACAAGTACACCCAGATCCTTCTCAACAAGTGAATCCGCCAGTGTAGCTCCCCCTAGGACATATGATGCATGCAGGTTGTTGGTACCCAGATGCATAACTTTACATTTATCTACATTAAACTTCATCTGCCAAGTGGACGCTCAAACACTTAGTTTGTTTAAATCTGCCTGTAATTCATGAACATCTTCCATAGTCTGAACTATATTACATAGCTTGGTGTCATCTGCAAAAATAGAAATCGTGCTATTAATCCCATCCTCTATATCATTAATAAATAAGTTGAATAATAGGGGTCCCAGCACTGAACCCTGGGGTACTCCACTTATAACCGGGGACCATTCAGAGTAGGAATCATTGACCACAACTCTCTGGATACGGTCCTTGAGCCAATTCTCAATCCAATTACAAACTATATTTTCTAAACCTATAGTCCTTAATTTACCCATTAGGCGTCTATGGGGGACAGTGTCAAATGCCTTTGCAAAGTCCAAAAACACTAAATCCACAGTGGCCCCTCTGTCTAGACTTCTGCTCACCTCTTCATAAAAACAGATTAGGTTGGTTTTACAACTTCTGTCCTTAGTAAAACCGTGCTGGCTGTCACTTATAATGCTATTTATTGTCACATAATCCTGTATATAGTCCCTCAATAGACCTCAATATCAGTATGATAATTTGCGAAATCCCAAATTTACACTGCGTAGCAAAGTTTCCTTTGCGTTATCTCAAATTCATATTTCTTATTAAACCATAAAACCTAAGTTATCTAAATGTAATAAAAATATATGTTTTTATAATATATATTCTGTATACTATAAATTCGGAGTTGTTCAGTGCCATTGGTAAACAGGGTCCTTCACTGTATCCCATTGCCATTGCATAGAGCTGAAGCTACTTAGAAGTGTTCTTTTAGCGGCCTGAAAACCCCTTCAATCATTATCTAGTATATTCTTTGTTCATTTTATGACTTTTGTAGGAAAGTTGCAAATATATCAGTAGATGTAATTTATCTTGTATTGGATACTATTCCACATAAAAGGTTAATACATAAAATGAGAATGCTGGGACTGGGGGAAAATAGCTATAAGTGGGTAAGTAACTGGTTCAGTGATAGTGTAGTACAGGGGTAGGCAACCTTTTTTACTGCACACAGGAGAGAGCAGCTACTGAACATCAGCTAGGGGTACTGCACACAGGAGAGAGCGGCTACTGAACACTAGCTAGGGGGAACTGCACACAGGAGAGAGCGGCTATTACACACCAGTTAGTGGAACTGCACACAGGAGGTAGCAGCTTCTGAACACCAGCTAGGGGGTACTGCACACAGGAGAGAGTGGCTACTGAACACCAGTTAGGGGAACTGCACACAGGAGAGAGCGGCTACTGAACACCAGCTAGGGGGTACTGCACACAGGAGAGAGCGGCTACTGAATACCAGCTCGGGGCAAGTGCACACAGGAGAAGGCAGATACTGAACACCAGCTAGGGTGAACTGCACAAATGGAGAGAGCAGCTACTGAACACCAGCTAGTGGGGAACTGCACACAGGAGAGAGCGGCTACTGAACACCAGCTTGGGGGCGCTGCACACAGGAGAACGAGCGATTACTGAGCAACAGCTTGGGGGTGTGCACATAGGATAGACCATAGCTACTGAACACCAGCCTGGTGGAAGGGTGCACTTAGGAGAGATCACGGCTACTGAAGACCAGCTTGGGGGCAAGGGTGCACATAGGATAGAGAGGAGCTAACTTTTGCTAACTTTTTCTTTTACAGAGCAGTTACTGAACTCTGTCCATGCGGTGCTGGTCACCAGATAAGAGCTGCGCTTCATTATGCACTTGGGGACGCTGAACACCAGGATAGAGAGCAGTGCTGCATTGTGTGCTTGCCAAGTGTTAAGCAGCGACAAACACAACGAAGCACTGCTCTCTCACCTGATGATCAGCGTCGCCAAGCACATAATGAAGCGTCACTCTCCTTCTATGTGCAGCCCCGTCAAGCACACAACGGCGCTGAACTCCAGAAGAGGAAAGTGTGCCGGCAAACCATTCCCCACATGCAGGCTGTGGCACTGATGCACAGGTCGATGACCCCTGGTGTAGTTATTAATGGAACACATTCAGAAAGGGTCCCCGTTATTAGTGGGGTAACACCGGGGTCAGTTTTAGGCCTTTTTCTTATGTTTTTTAATGACCTTGTAGGAATCTTGCAGAGTAAAATATGAACTTTTGCAGCTAATACTAAACTGTGTAAGGTTCACATCTGCATTGTCATTTCCATTTTTAGTTCTTTGATAGGAGCAGAAAATGTTAATTGATGGAGCGCAGGATCCTTTGCATGATGGACACCATCAGCGTCTGTCAGACCCCATTGACTGAGAAATCCGCAGCAAGCAGTGCTTTTTTGCTGCGGATTTCCAGATGTTTTTCCTGCTTTTCCACTGCGCAAACGATATACAGAACGCAACGAAACTCAACTTGCATACTTTAGGACAGAATTTACGCTCCCCATTGAAGTTTATGGCCCAAACATGCAGCATCTCTATTCAGAATACTCATGATAAATTGAAATGCTGTGGATTTGAAAGTCACACCGCAGAACACTTTCACCACAACTTTTCTGCGATTTATTTCCACAGTGTGGGCATGAGATTTGCAAGATTAGGATTTGTGCCTTCCTTTAGATATTTAATCTCAATAATGCAAATGATTTTGTATATGCATAATGGTAAATTTTACTTTAGTGTATGTTCACACAGAGAAATTTGTAGACATAAAAAATAAGATGCGTAATCTGCATCAAAAACACACACGTTTTTATGCTTTTTGAATGAACCGCGTATTTTGACTCTTTTTATGCATTTTTGGCACTTTCTTTAATGCTGCTTTTTAAATACTGTACCTTAATACATGTACTGTTTGTGGTGTGTTTTAAAATGTACTGGCGTCAACATTTTGCGCGTGCTTACACTTGCAAAAACACTGAAAATTTCAAGTAAGCTTTTTGGCAGCGTTTTATAAGCCACCCATTAACTTAAATGGAAATATTTGACGTGTTTTCAGCTCGGTAAATGAATTGACAAGATGTTTTCTTTTTATGCAACGCAGTCACAGCGCTGATTCCCATTGAAGTCAATTGTAAGCTTTAAACGTGCGTTTTTCTTAACGCAGTGTGATCATGGCCTGACAGATTACTGCATTTTAATTTTTCATATCCAATTATATTGGTACAATAGACATAATGCTTATTGTTAATTATTTCTGGTTTTGGTTATATCAGTCATGGTCCACCCTTTAACACAATTTCATTTTTAGATTCCAAATTACGTGATTAATTTCATAATATATTTTTATATGTGTTGAAGCTCTATTTCTGTTGTAGAGCTCATGCTTCCAATAACTATAGGGTTAAATGGTCAAATTCTGGTTGCCACCAGCCCCGACCACAAGGAGGAATTTACTGCAGATGCATTTATTATTGCATTCAATACATAAGATCCCATTACAGCAATTCTAAAAAACATTAGGTGCCATAAAAAAGAGACAATCAAGCGACTACGACCCTAAAGCCTTATTCACATGACGGGGATAATCGGCCGGGTGACGGACGTTTTTTTTAATGGCCGTTACACGGTTGCATTAAAATCAATGCATCTCTACAGAGCTATTCACAAGGCTGTTTTTTTAATGGACCATGTGAACGGTCCGGGAAAAAATAGGACATGTTCTATTTTTGGCCGGTTTCCCAAATCTATGAGCGATCCATGAAAACGGGTCCTGCACAGGTGCAAATCGGCTGTGAAAAACGGCCATTTTATACGGCCGATTTGACACCCGATCGTGTGAATAAAGCCTCAGTCATGCCTCAAAATCTGTTCTTGATTTTTTTTCCATGTACTTTATTAAGCTTTAAGATGTGAACAAAGTTCCCTTAAGATTCTGACACAAAACATTTGTTATTATAAACTGTTGTCACATCCAAAGCCATTTATTTGCATAGGAAAACATTTTTCAATTTAGCATTTTTCCTGTTATAATCTCCCCTGAAAACCAGGTTTTCTGGTGTTTTCAATCCATTTGTATTCACTCATAAGCATATGTAAAGTATTCAGGGAGATAAGTCATTTATTAAAATCAACCTAATTTGCCATGATATATTAAATCTCTGCTTGAGTGGCCACAAACCATTTCATTTAGAGAATTAGTAGCTTGCCTCATTGTGCGATTTAAGCAGTGGAAAATGAGTTCCTTGCTCGTGTTTGTGAACATCCAAAGCCGACTAATGGCATAAAGATGGAATTCATTACAGTTCAGTAGTGACAGCGAGTTGCTTTAAGGATGAATAGCATATATGAATTTCAGTTATTCACACAGTAGAAAAAAGGGCATGCTTCCATCAGCCTAAATGCTCTTATGTGCCGCTTATCACAAATTAAGTCAACCCCAGTAAAATGAATCAGGCATTTGATTAACAGTTTTGATATGCTAATAGATTGCTCAGATACATACGCCAATGAAGAGCATCCACTACGGATAGGAAAATACATTGCAGAGATTAGACATGTTTTAATTATGGGACACACTTACCATTATGAGATGAATATTGGCTCCGCCATGAAATAATTGAGGCTTCTGCTTTGAAGGAATATTATACTAAGCCGCAATAAATTTAAAACCACTGTGTACTCTAAAGTTTTTCTTAGTGAAGAAGTACAATCTGCTAAATTAAGGGGAATATATCACCCTATTTATGTATTTTTTACTACATAAAAATATACACCGATCAGCCATAACATTAAAACCACCTGCCTTATATTGCGTTGTTCCCCTCGTGCCGCCAAAACAGCTCGGACCCGTCGAGGCATGGACTCTACAAGACCTCTAAAGATGACCACTAGTATCTGGCACCAAGATGTAAGCAGTAGTCCTTGAAGTTGCAGGTTGGAACTCCGGCGAACAGACTTGTTTTTCCAGCACATCCCACAGATGCTCGTTCTGATTGAGATGTGGGTAATTTTGAGACCAAGTCAACACCTTGACCTCTTTCTCATGTCCCTCAAACCATTCTTGAACAATTTATTGCGATGTGGCAGCACGCATTATCCTACTGAAAGAGGCCACTGCCATTAGGGATTACCGTTGCCATTAAGGGGTGTACTTGGTCTGCAACAATGTTTAGCTAGGTGGTACATGTCAAAATAACATCCACATGAATGCCAGGACCCAAGGTTTCCCAGCAGAACATTGCACAGAGCATCGCACAACCTTCGCTGACTTGCCTTATTCCCATAGAGCATGCTGGTGCCATCTCTACCCCAGGTAAGCAGCGCACACGCACTTTGTCATCCACTTGATGTAAGAGCAAACATGATTCATCAGACCAGGTCCCCTTCTTCCATTGGTTCATGTTACAGTTATGATGCTGACGTGCCCATTGTTGGCTCTCTAACTGGTTCTGTCAACTTTCTATCATGTTCAGCACTAACTTTTTTGTTAGCAATTTATTCTACAGTATCTCTTCAGTGGGATCAGACCAAACGGCTAGTCTTTGCTCCCCACACGCAATAATGAACGCTTGGTGCTCATTTTAGTGTTGTAGGTTCACCGGTTGTCCTTCCTTGGACCGTTTTTGGTTGGTACTAATCACTGCATACCCAGAAGCCACCACAAAATGCTCTGGTCCATCCATCTAGCTATCACAATTTGGCAGCTGTAGAGATATGCTTTGCAGCAGACACCTGTGCGTAAATATATGGCCCTTTGACTTCTATTGGAGAGTGTAGTGGGCATGCTCTGTTACATGTGTCACTGTGCAGGGAAAGGGAGGATGAGCTGTGTCCATCACCTATTGTCAATGGTGCGATTCTGTGTTTACCACTTACAGCTTTATAATAGGGGCGTTACCTTTTATTTTTATTTTTTTTAATATAGTGACATAACAAATAAAAAAATGTTTTTAACTTTTTTCTTTTTGAATTCTGCTTGACATAAAAACTTGATTTAAACAAAAGGTAACCTTTTGAAAATAGTTTTCATTTAAAAGCTAAAACAAAAACATAGTTTTCCCCCTTTCATGGGTCTTCTCGGAGATCAATGTCTACATGTTAGGGGTGATCTGAAAAAGCAGGTCAGATAAATTTAACCCCAAATATGCACAGCAGTTTTGTTCACTTATTTGTAGAGATTATGGCTATGATCATTTTTTGTTGGAATAATAGATGTATGTAATTACCATCCTCCATCTTTATATAGCAAGGTCTCTTACATAATAGATCATATTTGTACAGCATGTCAGAAACACAGCTGCACAAACAATTTAATGCAGGTAAAGTGCCTGGTAGTGACAGCCCGGGCCCCTGAGAAGAAATGTTTAACCTCTTTTTAACTGCCTTCTACAGAGAGCTAAATTGACATTGTGTATGATAATTATAGTGACAGATCTGATGGTTACAGAAGTCACATAAACAGATTGATTTACCTTTGTAGATCTCCACCCCAGATGCTGGGGTAAAAGGAAGTATAAAAATATATATTGCCTGCCAGTGTATTCCTGATGCTATAACTATATAGCCCAAAGCCTTATAGAAGTGATCTGCTTTAAAGAGGCTCTGTCACCAGATTTTGCAACCTCTATCTGCTATTGCAGCAGATAGGCGCTGCAATGTAGATTACAGTAACGTTTTTATTTTTAAAAAACGAGCATTTTTGGCCAAGTTATGACCATTTTCGTATTTATGCAAATGAGGCTTGCAAAAGTACAACTGGGCGTGTTGAAAAGTAAAAGTACAACTGGGCGTGTATTATGTGCGTACATCGGGGCGTGTTTACTACTTTTACTAGCTGGGCTTTCTGATGAGAAGTATCATCCACTTCTCTTCAGAACGCCCAGCTTCTGGCAGTGCAGATCTGTGACGTCACTCACAGGTCCTGCATCGTGTCGGCACCAGAGGCTACAGTTGATTCTGCAGCAGCATCAGCATTTGCAGGTAAGTAGCTACATCACTTACCTGCAAACGCCGATGCTGCTGCAGAATCATCTGTAGCCTCTGGTGCCGATGTGTCCTCGCTCGTCTGACACGATGCAGGACCTGTGAGTGACGACACAGCGTGATCTCTGGAGAACACGGCTGTGTCTGCACTCACCAGAAGCTGGGCGTTGTGAAGAGAAGTGGATGATACTTCTCGTCAGAACGCCCAGCTAGTAAAAGTAGTAAACACGCCCCGATGTACGCACATAATACACGCCCAGTTGTACTTTTACTTTTCAACACGCCCAGTTGTACTTTTGCAAGCCTCATTTGCATAAATACGAAAATGGTCATAACTTGGCCAAAAATGCTCGTTTTTTAAAAATAAAAACGTTACTGTAATCTACATTGCAGCGCCTATCTGCTGCAATAGCAGATAGGGGCTGCAAAATCTGGTGACAGAGCCTCTTTAAATCCGCCAGGGAGCAAAATAAAAGTTAAATAAAGTTGGAGTAAAGCTTACAAAAAAAGCCTCCCCCCCAAAAAAAAGGTTTTATCCCTTCTTCAATAAAAAAAAAATATATATATATTTTTTTAAATAGTTCATATTTGGTACTGCCACAATTGCAATGACCATAGAATAAAGTAAAAAGAACCCACAAAAAACAATGGCGGAACTGCAACTGCTGTTTTTTTGCATTCATCCCCCAAAAAATGTATAGAAGCTAATAAAGAAATTATACGTGCCCCATAATTATGCCATTGAAAAATACAGCTCAATACAACTCAAGGAGTATGTGACTAGACAAGTCACTCTGCATCCTCCATTGTAACACACTGCGCCTGCGCTACTTTACAGGACGCACTGTTTATATTGCTATATGGTTGTGTACCCTCGACTGTGGTGGTAAAATTCACATTTTCTTGAACTTTTTAAACAGTGATTATGTAAAAATGTAAATAGAGTATATTATCATAATGATCGTGTGATCCATGGGAAAAAAATTAACTATTTTTAAAAGTTAAAAAAAAAATTTTTTTTTAACATAAAAACTTGAAAAAAAAAAAGTTATGTTCTGATGATAGATTCCTTGTGTATCATAAATAATTTGAGACTACCAATATACTAGATGATGCTGTACGATTTGTAAGGGTATGTTCACATGCTTAGCAAAAAACTTCTGAAAATACGGAGATGTTTTCAAATTAAAACAGCTCCTGATTTTCACACGTTTTTTAAGCAACTAGCATTTTTTGCGGCGTTTTTTACGGCCATTTTTTTAACTGTTTTTCTATAGAGTCAATAAAAAACGGCTCCAAAAATGGCTCAAGAAGGGACATGCACTTCTTTTTATGGGGCATCTTTTTACGCGTAGTTTTTTAAAAACGGCCGCGTAAAAAAAAATACCCCGTCGGAACAGAACGCCATTTTTACCATTGAAATCCATGGGCAGATGTTCTGCTTCCGATTTTCCGGCCGTGTGAACATACCCTTAGTGTAGAAGTTGAGAGATATGTTTTGTGAACACCTCTGAAAAAAGAATGACTCTCAGAAGCCAAAATCATGCAAGTATTTTGATTGAAGTTTTCAAACTACTGCTACCATACCTGGAATATGGGACTTTGGAAAAAGTTTACCATCCTGGTATCAGGTATGAGTCGTCTGAGGCTACAACAGGCAACAGCAATAGAGACAATTTTTTCTGAGTAGTAAAAAAATTTTTTACCATCCAAATGTATGTGGCCCAATAACTCCTAATGCTCATGTAGAATATTTTTTTTATGGAGTTGTAAAACAGAAGAAAATGTCCTTTTCACAAAATTCATTGTCCTACATGTCCATATAGTAAATAGGGTTCATGAATTGGTCAGTGATGTACATAGAAGAGATGGAGCCCCATAGCAAAAGTCCCAAATGGGCCTCCCTTTATGGTGCTGGTTTTGCCACTCATGCTCTTTACATAACCTTTGGGACAATTTCTGGTGAGGAGAGTCACAGGTCATCACCACCCATTAACAAAGAGGATGAGAACAACCGGGACAGGACTCCATAGCAGCTGCATGGTCTGCCTCTATGGGATGTAATCCCCTATACATGGCCACATTATGGATCCGTGTGGTTCAGATCCAAAATACAGCAAAGATTTCTATATGCCCGGGCTGTACCTCTGGGTACATCTGATTTTATACTGTATATAGTTTTATTTTTTTTCTCACAGAAAATTGTGTCATGCTTCAATGCATTGCTTCTAGGGGACAATACAGTGCCGTATAGCGGTTCCATATGGCAGCACAAGTAAACTCTGTGTGCCGCTGCAATGAGTCTGCGCATGCAGTAATGCAGAGTCCACAGACCACAATGTAATCTGATCAGTAAACCACCTGCAATGTTATTGAGTCATTTTTGAGGAGGCTTGAGCTAGGCTGTGTTCACATCTGCGTCAGGGCTCCGTTCCGACGTTCCGCCAAAATTTTCAGTCTCGAACGGAACCCTGACGGACACAAATGGAAACCAGAGGATGAATACCGTAGTCGACTACGCTATTGATTCCGTCAAAACGACGGAACCCTTGCACAACAGAGACAAACGGAAACCATTTGCACCGGATCCGTCACCATTGAAATCAATGGTGATGGAAACGGAAACCTCTGGTTTTCGTTTGGGTCAGTCAGGGCTCCGTTCCGATGGAAACCTCCGACTGAACGTCAGAACGTAGCTCTGACGCAGATGTGAACGCAGCCTTAATCATTTGGGTGATTATAAGGTTTCTAGAAAAAGAAAACATTTACAGTACCAAAAAAAAGTGTTTAGAAATAGAAATTACTTTTTGAAGAAACCGGAAGATTTTAGAATCCAGAGTAAATTTCGAAACACTTTTTCTTTTTTTACACTCAAAGTCTTTCATTTAGATTTCAAACTAATTATTTTTATGTTTAGCAATTAAATAGTGAAAACTGACGTATAATTTCCCTTTACTGGCGGTCGCACACATGTGCACTGTAGTTAACAAGCTGCTGCTACTATACCAATGTATCTCAGTGCTGTCAGTGCTGTTTGTTTCTGTTCTGTAACATCTTCAATGTCACAAATATAAACAAGACTGTGACACATCCAAGTCTATATCCTGTTTTTCCTTCATTGAGAAGGATTACAACTGCACATATGTGTAACAGAAAGTTGTAAAATGATCTTGTGGCTTTTAAAATTTTGAATGTAGAAGAGGATTTTTTAAAGGCGTCTTCACAGGATATGCTGTAAATGTCTTATAGATGTGGGTTGCATCTCTGGGACTATCGAGAGAGCAGGTGTCCCATAACCCCAGTTCAACAATTCTAAGCGTTCGCTTCTCACACCTAAATCACGCCTCTCTCCATTAAAGTCAATAGGAGTTGTGGAAAGAACTGAATAAGCAGAGCTCAGATCTTTCCATAGCTCCGATAGAAGTGCACGTATAAGGCATTTATGGCATATACTGTGGATATACCAAGAATGTGTAAGATGGGAATACCCATATACACTAGCCAGATAGTAGTTGACAGGTAACTTTGGTTGGTGAGACAACTTGCTATTTAATCAGTAAAGGGAAGAACTAGTATAAGAACCCTAAGGCTGAATTTACACGGGGCAGATAAAAGCACGCAGTGTATCCACCCTTTGCGCCGCAGGGCACTCTGGCCGAAAAGCCGCACCAAACTGTGGTGCAGTTTTTCGCCTCGAATGTCCGTCGTGGAAAACTGCAGCACTTAGCCGGAACGTTACACAATTTAATTTGCCCTTTTCTGATTATAAGAATACTGCAACTTAAAACCACCGAATGCTCGAGTCTATCTTTTCATGATTTATCAAAGCCATGATTTGTTATTTTAAAGATACCGGCAAATCCTGACAAACTCTATTGACTTTAATGGATCCATTGGGGTACTGGTGTCATTGTTAGCAAGAATATCACTGCAGACTATAATATTCTGGCCGTCCAAAACACCTAAAAGCCTAACAGAAAACCCTGAGGGACCCCATTAACACAATTATTAACATAGCCTTAGAAATATACTATTCGACAATCATCTCTGTGAAAACTGGAGTTGCAATCTAAGAATGTAAGAAATAAAATAGTTATAATACGATAATTATAATTAAATAAACTCTAACATCACTGTGTGGAAGGTCCTGGAAGGGCTCTAGCGAGGCTTATCTTATTATAAAGTCTGCAGATATGAATGGATCACTCAGATGCATAGTTAAATAGTAATATAGTTGATTAAATAAAATAAAAAAAGACACAGGTCCATCAAGTCCAATGTATAATCTGTAAAGGATCTGCCAGACACAGCTTCTGTGTCGACGCCCGAGGTTAGTCAGTCTGCACCTGCTCCTAAGTCTGATAGAGTGACTCCTTCGTCCACCACTCAGGCTGGGAGGCTGAGGAGTGGGAGAGCCTATCACAGCCTGGCCAGACGGAGCTAGCTCCCGCCCTCTGTCTATTTATACCTTCATTTCCTGCTTCTCCTTTGCCTGTGATTCTGCTTGTTTCCTGGCTCTGCTGCTTGTACTATTTGTCCTCTGCTTCATATTGACCCTGGCTTTACTGACTACTCTCTTGCACTGCGTTTGGTATCTCGTACACTCCTGGTTTGACTCGACTCGTTCACTACTCTTGTTGCTCACGGTGTTGCCGTGGGCATCTGCCCCTTTTCCCTTAGCTTCTTTGTACCCGTGTCTGTCTGTCGTGCACATAGTGGGAGTAGGGACCGTCGCCCAGTCGTACGCCGTCGCCTAGCATGGGCCGTTACAAGTAGGCAGGGACTGAGTGGTGGGTAGATTAGGGCTCACCTGTCTGTCTCCCTACCCCGTCATTACATAATCCTATTGTGTTGATACAGCGGAAGGCAAAAATCCCAATGAAGTGGATGCCAATTGTCTCATATAGGGGGAAAATTCCTTCCCAACTCCAGAGATGTCAATCACAGTAAATTCTTGGATCAACGTCCCATCTCCAGAAATCTATTTTTTTTTAAAGAACACTGGTAAGTAAAATATGGCCCCAAAAGGGCATTGCCAGAAAAAGAAACAGTATTAATGAGGCAACCAAAAGGCTAATATGGGCCTGATAGAGTATTTTCCATGTAACACTGAGATACTTCTAGTCAAGTCCGAGAGGATAATGTAAAAAAAAAAAGTCTACCTTTATCAACAATATAAGGATGAAGACATTTGTGCTTCATGTTGTGCAGACAAAATATTTTTTTTAATTTGTTTTTACCCAAAATATATTTTTTCTAATGTTTTATGGTCACTTAAGATAGAAGCCGTTCTGACATGATTTATCTTATTTTCAGGCCCTAAATCACAAACACCTGCAATTTCAATACTGATGTGTAGACTTTTTCTATCCACTGAATAAGAATTAGACCTATAATTAAATCACAAATTTCTTTAACATTCATAATAAATCATAAGATTTTGCCAGCTTTGGTTTGGCATTGCTTTCTGTTGGACATTCTGTGGTTCAATAGTTCTCCCATGTCCTCATTTATCAAGCATTCACTGTGTATAATGCTATTTAATTAATAATTGATGTTGTTATTTCTGTAACCAAAATGTATAACTATTACAGTTGTTTACATTCAACTTTTACCACAAAACTTACCAGACGCAGTTTGTAGAAATCCTTGTGCAAAGTCAAGACGCCCTGAACTGAATTATTGGTCTTACATAAATTTATGTTGTCAAATCTACAGTGAGCCCAATACCAGAGGCAGAGTATATATAACCTGAGACATTTTATTAGAAATTTGATACAACAATAAGCGGTCTACACAAAAAAAATAAAAATGTTTTTGGTGACATTGAATAAATATAATATATTCACAAGGGGAGAGAACAAAATCCGGACCGCACATTCACTTTGCTATACTTGATCTATTGCAAAACTTTAAAATGTACGAACACGAGGTTCTTAGTTTACATTTTAATCAAACTGTATAAGCCCACTTGCCACTTCACGGCGACCTCTTTTAAGTGGGTCCCTACTCTATCAAGTGCAGTATCAGATGGCAACCAGTGCCGCTGCAACACAGAACCCGTAGGGTTTCTACCTATTTTTGGTCTCAATTTGGCCACTGAGACTACATGAAAGATGAGCTTTTTCCATCCGTTCACTTTTTTCTGGTGTTGTGTGGTGGTCTTTGTTGCTGTAGTGCTGTATTTGTGGGGGGACGTGGCCCAGAGCCAAGGTGGCTTAGACTGGCAGCATGGGTGCTGTTTATCTCCTGGGTTGCTCCCTCCACGGGTTCTGTGTTGCAGCGCTACTGGTTGCCATGCGATACTGCACTTGATACAGTAGGGACCCACTTAAAAGAGGTTGCCGTGAAGTGGAAAGTGGGCTTATACAGTTTGATCAAAATGTAAACTAAGAACCTCATGTTCATACGTTTTTAAATTTTGATGAGCCGCAAAAGTATAGCAAAGTGGATGTGCGGTCCAGATTTTCTTCTCTCCCCTTATGATAATACCCAAATATTACTCTTCATCTAGGATTAGATGACTACTTCAACGATGTGATTCTGGCAACTGGACAAGTTGTGCTAAGTGACATTTTTTTCTCCTATGAGCCATATTACACCATTCTCTTTAACAGAAGAGTAATCCCGTAGAACTGGCTTGATTCGGGGCAAAGTTGTCGCCAAATGTAACTTGGGTGAAACTGTTCTGCAGATTCAAATGTTTTGCAATGAAGGCTTGAACAATGTCCTTCTAGTCTTGACCTAAAGTGTCAGATACTGCTCTTAATTCCTCTAACTTAATCCTGCAATGTGGTGGAAACCAGTCAACATTGTTTTGTACTTTCAAAGCCTATGAATGCATCTTCTTCAGATCAATGTCAAGACTTGTCATCGTTCTAAAGAAGGAGCATTCGTAGTCTTCGAAACATGTTACCAAGACATGAACACACTTTTATATCCTTGCAAAAAAACAACCAATGCTATGCTTCCATACTCTCGAAATATTGAAAAGATGATGTGGTACTACTGTGTGTTGACACTGCTTGTGGCTAAGATAATTGGTACAGGCATTTCCTTTGAATACCATTGCATGAAACTTTATACACAAGGTGTGAACCTTGCTTCTTTTTCTTTATTATATATAGACACATTGACCTCCATGAATGTTCCAAGTGATCATTGGTTGGCATCAAGGCGAGGAGCACATGCACTTCAAATATCATCCAATTGTTCATGATAGGTATTTTTACTATTATAATAAGGTGAGCCTCCATACAGGTGGAGTGCTACATCTAGATGTCATCCCATAAGGCGCCTCTTTTTTGTTTTTTGGTCGAGTAAGCTTGAACTGAACAAGACTATTATTTGTAAGAATTATGTTGCTGTGCTCATAAAGTGGGTTTCCATTCCTTTCATAATTGTTACCCTCCTCTGGATCAATAAGGGTAAAATAAAGTTCCTATAGTATTCCTTCCCTTTCTCCCATCCCTTGGTTGAACTTGGTGGACATACAGTTAGGTCCAGAATTATTTGGACAGTGACACAATGTTCATGATTTGAGCTCTGCTGCCACCACGTTGGATTTGAAATGAAACAACTGAGATGCAATTGTAGTGTAGACTTTCAGGTTTAATTCAAGGGGTTGAACAAAAATATCCTGTGAAATGTTTAGGAATTTCAACCATTTTTCTACACAGCCTCCTCATTTCAGGGGCTCAAAAGTGATTGGACAAATTAACATTAGCATAAATAAAATGTTTTTTTTTAAAATATATTGTAGATAATCCTTTGCAAGCAATGACTGCCTGATGTCAGGAACCCATGAACCCATCACCAAACGCTGGGTTTCCTCCTTTGTGATTCTTTGCCTTTACTGCAGAGGTCTTCAGTTGTTGCTAGTTTGTGGGTCTTTGTGCCTTAAGTTTTGTCTTAAGCACGTGAAATGCAACTCGATCGGGTTGAGATCTGGTGATTGACTTGGCCATTGCAGAATATTCCACTTCTTTGCCTTAAACTCCTGGGTTGCTTTCGCAGTATGTTTTGGGTCATTGTCCATCTGTACTGTGAAGCGATGTCCAATCAACCTTGCTGCATTTGGTTAAATCTGAGCAGAAAGTAAATCCCTGAACACTTCAGAATTCATCCGGCTGCTTCTGTCTTCAGTCACATCATTAATAAACACTAGTGACTCAGTGCCTTTGGCAGCCATGCATGCCCATGCCATCACACTGCCTCCACCATGTTTTACAGAGGATGTGCTGTGCTTTGGATCGTGAGCCGTTCCAAGCCTTCTCCATACTTTCTTCCTCCCATCATTATGGTACAGGTTGATCTTAGTTCCATCTGTCCATAGAATGCTGTTCCGGAACTGGGCTGGCTTCTTTAGATATTGTTTGGCAAGGTCTAATCTGGCCTTTTTATTCTTGAGGCTGATTAAGGGTTTGCACCTTGTAGTGAACCCTCTGTATTTGTTGTCATGAAGTCTTCGGTAGACTTAGATAGTTATACACCTACTTCCAGGAGAGTGTTCTTCACTTGGGTAGATGTTGTGAAGGGGTTTTTCTTCACCATGGAAAGGATTCTGCGATCATCCACCACTGTTGTCTTCTGTGAACGTCCAGGCCTTTTGGAGTTCCCGAGATCATCAGTGCGCTCTTTTTTTTCAAGAATGTACCAAACTGTGGATTTGGCCACTCCTAACATTTGTGCTATCTCTCTAATGGATTTATTCATTTTTTTTCCGGCCTAACGATGGTCTGTTTCACTTGTATTGAGAGCTCCATTGACCTCATGTTGTGGGTTCACAGCAACACCTTCCAAATGCAAATGACACACCAGGAATCAACTCCAGACCTTTTACCTGCTTAATTGATAATGGATTAACGAGGGAATAGCCCATGCAGCTGTATTAAATAGCTTTTGAGATAATTGTCCAATATTTGGTCCCTTGAAAAAGAGGCAGCTACATATTAAAGAGCCGTAATTCCTAAACCCTTCCTCAATTTAGGATGTGAATACGCTCAAATTAAAGCTGAGAGTCGGCACTTTAAGCCCATATTTATTATATAACTGTATATTTAATATGTTTTGGTAAACAGCTAAATGCCAAAACTT
The DNA here is from genome assembly GCF_050947455.1 of Rhinoderma darwinii. Taxonomy (NCBI): domain Eukaryota; kingdom Metazoa; phylum Chordata; class Amphibia; order Anura; family Rhinodermatidae; genus Rhinoderma; species Rhinoderma darwinii. The sequence goes on from NC_134695.1 coordinate 36,180,237, forward strand.
GTGTCACTGTCCAAATAATTCAGTACCTAACTATATGTCTTTTTTCAACTGTACTATGTAACTATGTTACACTAAAACCCAAAGACGGGCTAATGTGCCAATTCCGTGTTGCATTCTTTCTAACATTTCTAAACTGTGAAATAAATATTAAACATAATTCTGAAATCAACCTCTCTCCACGTCCAATGATCCTGTTTAATAAATATGCATTACAAGATGAATTGCATTGAAGGGATAATGTGCCCATTCGGCCAGTTATGGACACAGCATTTTTCCTGGACAAATCTTTAAAACCTGGCACTAAGTACAGTTGGTACAGTTGGCACCGAGTCACAAGTGCGCAAGTTCTAAGAAAAATGTAGAATGTAAGCCGATGATATGACTGTATATAATGTTCCAGCTGCCCAGTGCTACAAAGTATGTAGGAACTAAACAAATAAAGGATTATAAGAACAAGAATATTAGTGGTGTACGGTATTTATTGCAGCCCTATATTTGCTTTTGCTATTTTATTAGATCCTCATCCAACAATGGGACACATTGACAAGCAGCTGTATTCACATATGTTTGGAAATCAGGGCCCTCCCAGTGAGTTTGCCCTTTTGGAAACCAGAAGAAACCACAAACATGTGCAGACGCAGTGTCGCCACGAGCTAAGAGATATGTGCTTGTAGCCAATGAGGACGGCCATGGGAGCATCTTTTTGGCCTCTGTCACTGCTAATGTTATATTGGGCTCTCATTGAGAGCAGGATCTGACATAGCTTAATCTCAACCAATATCTTCAGCACCATGATTAATGGTTGGCCACAGCCATGTGTGATAAGTATAAGTCACTGTATAGAACTATGTAAACAGGCCACCCCTTACACAAGCTATCACTGACAGAAGGCATTGATTTGCTCCCATGAAGATTGCATCTTCTGAGACATTGCTGGAAGAAAATCGTAATATTAAATATTGAACCAGTTCTCTCGCTGTATTCAGCATTGGGCCCAACAGCAATTATTAAATAAACATGTGCATTTACTAATAAAAAATATTTCATCGATTTTACACACTTGCACCAATAAAGATATAAGGCATTTGTCCGCAACACACAATTTTAAGTTATTTTAGTGATAATTATAATACCAGTAACAAGCAATTATTCTGACATACAGTGCGGAGAAGTGATATAGAAAATGACATATGATAATTAACCTTTAAAGACCAAGCAAATTTTGTCCTTTAGGACCATACAAAATGTTTGGATTAATAATTTCAGCAGTGCAGAACTAAAACCTATTATTTTTTTTATATATCTGCATTAATGTAGCAATATTTTGTCTTGTTTTGTTGCAGTTTCTACATGTACAATTTTGAAGTACGTATATGTTAAAGTTTATGAATTAACTTGCCATTTTTGATTTTTTACGCTGTTCATTGCTGTGACTGTCAGGCTACATTCAGACGAGCGTGTCCGATTTGCACACGTAAAAAACACAGCGTTTTTCCTACATTTCATGTCCATGTGCGTTGCGTATTGGCACCAGTGTGCTTTGCGTGTCGCATGTGTTTTTCATGTCCGTGCAAGCACTTATTTTTTTTAAAATGTATTTCTCTGCTTTTCTATGTAACTGATGCGTGAAACACGGACAGCACACGAATGTCGTCTGTGTGGTGTCCATGGTTTTCACGCATCCATAGACTTCAATGGGCGACGAGGTGCGCAAAAACCCACCAATATAGGAATTCACGCAAAGGACACTCGCTGCCTGAAAACTCACGCATGTCTGAACAGCCCCATTGAAATGAATGTGTCCAGGTGCTGCGCTTTATTTCAACGCACAGCACACTGACAAGTATTACTCTCCCCTGAACGAGCCCTTTGGAGATACTACATATGTGGGGTTTGTATAACTGTAAATATGTTTTTACAAAATCAAATCTATATTTTTTCTTTGATGTAATTTTTTATTCTACATTTTGTTTATTTGCTTTTACGATACTTTTGTCCATCAGTCATCTCTTACCACATATGTCAGGGAAAACCTTGACATTGGAGGAGGCTCTGTGGAGCACCATAGACATGTATGTCACCATACTCGGATGATTTTTATGGGAGCTTAAGGTGAATATTTACCCTTAAACATTTTTTTTTTTTTTACTAAATCTGGTTTACTTGTCATCTCTGTAAGGACTAGTTCAGATGGAGTATTTTGGCGTTGTTTTTGACCCCCTGTTACATCGGAAACAGCGCCAAAAAATGCACCATTGATTTCGATGGGAGGCAGAGAAGTTTTCTCTTGCGAGTGGTAAAAACGCTCTCTGGAAAAAGAAGCGACATGCCCTTTCTTTGGGTGTTTCCGTCTCTGATCTCCCATTGACATCAATGGGAAGCAGAGAAAGCGTTTTTTTGCTGCGTTTTTTGAACGTGGCGCACAATGGCCGCAGCCAAAAAACGCAGCGAAAAACGCGGCAAATGTTCTGCCAGCAGGTCAAAATCTGCCTAAAAATTCCTGACGGAATTTTGAGGAAGATTTTTCCACCTGCAAAAAAACTGTGTGAACAGGGCCTAAGTGTGGTAGGGTACTGGCTTATCTCCCCTTCTGCTCACCTCTGCTGATAAGTATATCACACCACCCATATGTATGTATATAACCTCTGCAGCTAATCTCTGAATATGGAACCAGGACAACTCCTTTAATGACATTCATTTTAATCCATCTAATTGGCTTTAGGAGCTATATAATAACATTTGGCTCCAGAAAATATCATGGTATAACCTCTAGATTATTTCTGGAAAAAAAAAAAAATATAGAAAAACTGGAGAGGTTGTGAAATGTTAAGAGGCCACTTAATAAATACCTGGAATAAGACACATCTCTGATTTAGTACCACCTATGAAGATCTATCTCGTTACACTGGACTAGTGTTGAGACATGGATGCCAGCAGTGTGGTCTTGCTACGCCAAGAGTGTTCCTGGAAGATCCGTCCATGTCAAGAAAAAATGGTTCCGCTGCCTGGGAACTGCAGCACACGTGATCCACATGAAGGGATCACAAGGTAAGAATGATATATTCCTTAATTTTGTGAGTATATCTTTATTAGAAGTATAGTCCATGTAGAACACTATATAGTCAAGCTTGTGTTATGTCTGATTTCCAACACAATTTTTACATACAATATTTGACAGATATGCAGAGGGGAGCAGGATGTGTTTGTGTATAGTTTTATGCAATTCTCCATAGACATAAAAAGGCTGTCTAATGCTGTAACTTCCTGTCCTTAGTAAGAGGGAAGAGCAGCTCTGGAGCACAAACTGCTGATCTAACACATTAAACACTGTGCACACTCAGAGAACGTATTGGTTACCATGTTATAAAAGCTAGTTAACATGCCAAATTTCAACATAATTCCTAATTGGCAATCTAAAGCTCCAGCTGTATCGGTGTGGTAAGTCTGCTTATTTCAATTTAATGATCACGCTTAACGGGAAACTAAATGTTCAACAAACTTCTGACATGTCATAGTGACATGTCAGAAGTTTTGATTGGTGGGGGTCCGTGCATTGAAAAACCCACCAATCTCTAAAACGAAGCGGAAGAAGCATTTGTGTGAGTGCTGAGCTGCTTTGTTTCTGTTCGTTTTTTTCCGGAAAGCCGATGTAGCGGTGTAAGGCGCATAGACTTTCTATTGAGTCCTTACACTGCTACATTGATTTCCGGAAAAACCCGAACAGAAATGAAGCGGCTCAGGGCTCCCGCGAACACTTCTGCAGTTTTGTTTCAGTGATTGGTGGGGGTCTCAGTGCTCGGACCCCACCAATGGAAACTTCTGACATGTCACTATAACATGTCAGAAGTTTGTTGAACGTTTAGTTACTCTTTAAAGATTGCATTTATTGGTATGTTCTGTGCCTGGTCTCTAGAATCCCAGAGGTCATTCCCAGTCGATGGTAGCTGCAGTTTGCTGAATGCCTGGAGACTCAGTGTCACCGAGTGCAGTCCCTGGCCATCTAGTGGTGTAGTGTCCAGCAATACCTGGTGACCTTGGATCCAACTATTTAATATACTTTTCTAGTTTCCTCCTCTAGTGGTTTTCTGTTTAAACTTGGTTTGGTTCTAATGACCAATGGTTTAGCACGCATGCTTTGTGGTGGGCCTCCAATACTTTTCATTCCAAGTTTGTTCCCCCCTCCAGTGGTTCAGGGTCCCTTCCCATGACCCACTGGTCACACTTAGTAATCTAGTATTTTAGTATCTATTCCCTGGTGAGCCATTTGTAATGCATTTGTCTCCAAGTACTAGTCACCTATACGAGGTACTGTGAAGCAAATTTACAGCCCCTGTGTTTCTGCTGTGACAGCAAGTCAAGCATGATTAGCCTGTGACAGGTAGATCACATTATTATTCATCTTCATACACCCATCTGTGCTCCATGTAGTGATTGGTACACAGGATGAGGAATGGAGCGGCTGTCACATGAGAGCTGCTCTGTTTTCTATTTTCAGATAGAGTGCTGTGCAAACAGAAGCACTACTGCCAGGTCATGAGCGCTAAGTGACTGACTTTCCCTAGGTTTGGGGCAGAAAGACCCAGATCAGATACAAAACTCTTAAGTGCTCAAACTTAGTGAAGCCCCTGTCCTTTTAGATCAAATTCTTTGTTTTTTAGGTATTCTTTTATTCAGGAAAAACAAAATTCAAAAATGTATATTTGTTTCTTTAACACGTACTACGGTTTTACATTGTTGGTATTTTTCCACGCTTACCCCCATAAATTACAAGCATACGCCGACAAATGTATCCTCCACACTCTTGTAAATGGGTAAAAATAAACCCTGTATTGCTCTGTAAATAAGTTAGGTTTCTCTCTGGTCAAACAAACTCTATATTTAGACGCTGTGGTTGTAATATTGGCTACTTTCCTGTAAAAAAAAAATCAAGACATTTCTTAAAAATATCCACGGTGTCCACCCACCCACATCCTTTGGCAGAAAATTCTACATGTTTACCTCCCTTTCTTTTACAAACCTTTATATGTTGTTATAAACTTTAGGAAAGATGATATTGGGCCTTTGTGCGCTCATTCAGTTACATATCAACAAATAATGGTCACCCGTCATCCCGTCTTATGTAAACTCTTCATGTTTTATTGCCCATGATGAAGATCACTATGATGAATGATGAAAAGCCTGACATTTACAGTTGTATAGATACACGTGCCCAAGTAGCGCTCGTCGTTCTATAGTAATGCAGGATTTTATAAGCTTTGAAGTCAGGTGAGAGCAAAAGTAATTGAATGAAAGAAAGATATGTGGTCTGCACTAAACAGGAAGATCTTATTCTGGAAGATTAAAGGGACGCTACCCAGTAGAATTAGCCAAACAATGGAACAATATGTTCTTCATGGGTTTATGGCACCACCTGTTGTTCAACAATAGGAATTGCATTTTTAAAAGCCTTGTTTTCCAGTTACTTTTCTGGCATAATCCATGTTTTCTTATTTTTTCAGTTAAATATGATCAGACTGTACATAAAATATTTCTTGGAATCGATAGAAGCTGTTTTACTGCAAAATATTCATGCTACAAAGAACATCAAGTTACAGATGGACAAAAGTTTATTATGTTGAATGTGCCATTTTCAGCTAAATTAATCCCTTACAAGGCACTGCAGATTTGTCAATGGCGTTTAGACATTCAGGAGATTGTAATTGTGGGGTAATCTTTGCAAACAGACCAATACCCGATAAGGAAACCTTAAAAAATGAAGACAATCTTTTAGGGGATGCCGTAAAACATCAGAAAATGATCACAGAAGCCCCCAATAACATGTATAGACAAAGAGTAACTGAGTTTTAAGTGATCCAACCAAATGCCTAGATTGTCTCCAGGTTGATTACACAGTTGCAACCAAATTGAACAATTATTTGCAAATCCACATACAGTATGTCATTTCATTGACTCTTCACTTTCAGATCCAGCATATGATCATCTATCTGCTGCTGTGGTTTGCTACAACCTATGGTAAAGTGATCTTATATATGAGTACATACTCTATACCTCCCATGTGCCCCTCTTTTGGATGAAGAATCCCTACTTTTGACCCAAATCCCTCTGTCTGTATTTCTCTTTAAATGTCCCTTTTTTTGATCTGATAGATTTTCATTAATACATCTGCTCTTTTGCTCCTGAAAGTGTTTGCCTGCTTCCTCACCTCATATTATACCCCACTTTGCATATCATTTAATAATATGATGCCATTTAAACCTTAATAATTATTATATTCAGATTTTTTTGGGGAGTAATTTGTAAATTAAAAACTATTTCAGCATATAGACATGCACGAACAAGTGGATATTTCACACAGGGAACCAGAAGTGTCCCACCCCGCGTGCACCATTCAAAAAGTTGTCAGATATACACTTTGGTATCTTTTTTCCTGTTGCTTATATAGCGCCAACATATTCTGCAGCACTGTACTCCTCAACACTCACAGCAATCACAGACTCCAATGGGGCACGCAATTTCGTAGCGAACCATTGAGCCTATCAGTATGTTTTTGAAGTGTGGGAGGAAACCGGAGGCTACACAAAGATGGGGAGAACATACAAACTCCACAGAGATGTTGCCCCTTAGGCTTCATGCACATGAACGTAGTTTTTTGTCTGTGTGCTATCCACAATTTTGCGGATAGCACACACACCCATTCATTTCTATGGCTCCATGCACAAGACCGGATCAGTGTGGGGGCCGCAAATCCTGGCTGCAAAAACTCAGGAGAAGTCATCTTCCAGATTTGAGGCTACACGAACTGGTGACATCAGTTTTTTTTGTTGTGGATCCATGAATCTTGGTGACACAAGGATCTGCAAGAAAAGTTTTTTTTATGGATAAATGGACCGCAACAAATTCCTGTTTTTGTAGCCCGCAAAACCGCTACGGTTGTGTGCATTAGGTCTGATTCATTATATTTTAGAATCCAAATTCATGAAAACTGCACTGAATACCAATAATAGACACTCTACTAATATAAATGTGGAAGTTAGAACAGACTGGAATGGAAACCATGAATTGTAAATGAATCTTTTCCAAGCTGCATGAACTCTATCCTGCTTCTTTAAACTCGTTTGATAAAACATAGTAATAAAGAAAATATAAACAGTATTAAACATATTGTAAAAATTCTAATGTAGAAATAGGAAAGTCTTCATAATGGAAGTATTGGGAATAATCCAAGACAAGAAAACAAATTTTATTCGGCATATGCACAAAACAATGGCTATGCCCTGCCTAGTATGGACGTGGACGTGGATATGTCATTATTATAACAGCATTACGGTTACAGACAATAATTAATAACACTAAATACATTCTTCCATATAAAGTCTTTTTTGGATAGTAATTTCGCCAGACAATAACCTGAAATTCCAGTCGCTTGCCAATAATAACGTAGAGCTGAGTTAACACAATTGCTTCAGGCTTTAAACCTGAATTTTCCTTCCACATAGAGGATGACGGATCTGAGTTATTTAGAAATCAACTTAGTTATGACACATTATCAGCATTATTGCCGGCTTTAATATTTGTGACAGTAGAGAGGAGATGTATCACGGGGTGGCAGTTATTGGTCCCAGGCATCAGTTAAAGGGGCATGTTATTTGATTTGAGTAACAGCTCGGAGCGGCAGTTTAGGAGTAGAAGTGTATTAGTGAGGAACAGTCTCATTTAATAACATAGAAACCAATAAAAGAAAAGAATTCCGCCTGTTTTCAAATTGAATTTATGAATATTGCTTGGCTGGATTAACGACCGGGTGGGAGCCTGTCAGCTTATCACTTGTTTTATGTCCATTCCAACCAAAAGAATTGACGGAGGGGATATAGAGAATGAATCTTTCCCAATAGGACTAAGGCTTTTTATATGGAATAATTAAAAGGGCTTTAATTACAGGATTGTATATACACATGGAGGGCTAATTTTTTCTGCTCTGTGCAAGTTTAGTCATTTTGTTAATCAACTCCTTCATATTTCCCACATCTATCATGGCCAGGCTTGTGACTACTGTTTATGTAGCCCTAGGTTATAATGAATATTTGAGCCGTACGTACTATCTGTGCTGCGCTCCATGTACACCCATGCTATATTGCTACTGTCGCCATCGTTTTCAGATACACAAAGAAAAAATTACTTCTGTAAATTTCCTTTCTATATAAACTATTAGTTTGATTTTATCGTTAAGTCTTAAAGTGCATATGATTATGTCTGATATTCTTTATTCATATTGCACCAACATATTCTGCAGCGTTGTATAGAAGATTTATACATTAAAACCAGCCTCTGTCCTACTGGCTATTACAATATAATTTGCAAGACTCAGGGACACATCTCTATCTCTCTTGTTCCATGAAAAGTCTACTAATCTATTAGTATGTTTTGATTCGATGAAGAACATGAGCACAAGATAAACAAATTATCTGGATGTGTGTAGACTTAAATGGACGCTAACTTTTCAAACAACTTGTGCTAATCTAATAGTATTCCTGATATATATCAACTTTGTAATTTACCTACTGTTGTTGTTTTTATGCATGCAAATTCTGTGTGAGGTTCCTGCCACTAGATGTCTCCCTTCTTGTTATCTGCTGTCCACCTCTTGTTGTCAAGCCAAATCTGTCTCTAGATACAAAGCAGAGTAGGGTTGGGGGGGGGGTGTCTCTTCACTGCCTGACTATACAATCCTTTGGAGGGGGATGGGGCAGGAGGAGGGTGTAGGGAGAGAAAGAGAGACACAGACACACTGCCCATACAAGTCTATGGAGAGGGGGGAACAGGACCAAGGTGAGAAAGGCCTTATTCACATGAGCGTATTTCACGTCTGTGTTACGCGTGTTAAAACAACGGACGTCACACAGACCTATGCAATTCGATGGGGCCATTCAGACATTTAGACATGTTTTTCACGCAGGGCGTGCGTGACATATGGAAGACATACGCACGTAAAAAATGCATATACGCACCGTACATGGATGCCACACAGAACTGCAATGCAAGAAAAACGCACCATTTTTTACGTGTGCAAAACTGACATATTCGTGTGAATAAGGCCAAAGACATAGATACGCTGTCCACAGGAGTCTATGAAGAGGGGAGGGGAGCAGGATGAGTGAGCAGGAGCAGAATGAGAGACACAGACATGCTACAGCTTCTGGTTAGAGTTATATGTCACCTCAGTGCTGGATTCGCAGTTACACTGCTCATTACTGCTTTATAATCTCCTCCATGTTGCTGCTGCTTTTATATATGTGATAGGAGTGCTGGATTCTCCTTTTCTCTGTGTGCTGTGTATAGAAGACTTGACAGCAGTTAGGTTCCGCCCACTAGCTCAGGGAAATTTAAAAAAAAGTTAAATAAAATGCAGAATACAAGTCATATAATGGCCAGAAATAGTGACAGAGTTACGTAGTTGACAAGGTTGAAAAAAAAAGAAACAGGTTCATCAAGTCCAACCTATAATCCGGGGAAAGTGAAAAACCCCATGAGGTTGATGCCAATTGTCTCATTAGGGGAAAAAGTCCTCCCCGACTCCAAATATGACAATAAGAATAAATTCTTGGATCAACATCCAAAGAATCTAGAACTCATAACTTGTAATATTATATTTTTCAAGAAAGGCGTCCAGGCCCTTCTTGAATTTGTTCAAAGTATCAACCATCACAACATCCTGTGGCAGAGAGTTCCATAGTCTCACTGCTCTCACAGTAAAGAATCCCAGTCTGTGACGGTGGTGAAACCTTTTCTCCTCTAGATGTAGAGGATGACCCTTGTACTTGTTAGAGGCCTAGGTGTAAAAAGATCATTAGAAAGATCTCTGTACTGTCCAGTTAAATATTTATACATTGTAATTAGATCACCCCTAAGCCATCTCTTATCTAAAATGAATAGCCCCAGTGGCGTAGCTATAACGGCCGCAGTGGTCGCAGTTGCAACTGGGCCCCTAAGCCTGAGGGGCCCACGAGCCCCCCTCGCCACACTTAGAGTGACCGTATCATTACGTCTTAGATAAAATTGATCTTTACACAGCGCAGGTGTATCAGCGTGTGTAATCCCCCTCCATTCTTGTGCTCTGAAGCACTGGATTGGAGGAGACAGGGGAGGAGGAGTCTAGATACACACACTGCCGCACGCTGTGTAAGGAGAAGCTCATGTCTCATCGCAGGTCATTTCCCCCACATCTACGTGAGTTCTGGACAGGCATCACTCATGCAGTTACATTGTCTTTCTTTAGTGTTTTTTCCCTATACTGTGTTTGATCTTTGCTGTCTCTCTCTGTTCTTTCTATCCTGCAAATAGAGGACAGAACGGGAGGATTCAGCAGTGAGAGCAGTGCAGACAGGACCCTGATAACAGAGGCTACTGAGTGTCATAATTCATTACAGGACAGCTCCAGCCTCCAGTTATCGGGAAGACACTGATAAGGAGGCTAGAGGTTACTGTGGGTCATGAATGATTGCACATTACTGGAGGTCTGGAGCTGTGCTGTAATATGAAACACACAGCTCTGCTATGCATTGGAAACTATAGATAATAAATAGACTGCTCCTACAGGTTTATTAGATAATATCTAGTAACGGGCATTTTCTTAATTTATGATTCTGGCAAAAAAAAATAATTATCACCTATCCTTAGGATAAGTGATCATTTTGTTTTCGCTGGGACCCCCACCAATCATGAGAACTGGGGTTCCGAACCCCCCATTCCTCCTCACTGTAAGCAGGACATTGAATGGAGCAGTGATCGTGCATGCACTCTACTGCTCCATTCAAAGTCTATGGGAATGACAGAAACAGCCGAGTACAGCGCTCGGCTGTTTACGTCATTGTCATAGACCGTGAATGGTGCGGCGGGCATATGCTCAACAGCCGCTCCATTCAAGCTCCTCTTTACTGCAGAGGTGCAGTGAGGAGGATCTGAGGGTTTGGGACCCCAGGTCTCTCTATCGCCTCCAGCAATAAGAGAATGATCAAATATACTGTGGATAGGTGATAATTTATGATTCTGGGAAAATCATTTTAAATATGTTGCAATTAATAAAATTATCAACTGCCCAGGTGGAATTTATCCTGTGTAGGAGGACATAGGGGGCAGCAATCCCTTTGTGGGGGCAAAAAAGTTGGTATTGTTACTGTATAAGGCACAAAGGAGGGTATTACTGTGGGGCACAAAAAAGGCATTATGATTTTGTGGTGGGACACTATTACTTTGTAGGGAACAAAAGGGGGCACTAGTACAGTTTGGGTCACAAATGGGGCCACTATTAAGGTGGAGGGGGCACTAAGAGGGCTATTGGGGCTAGCAGCATAATTTGTAGTTTGTGTGAAGAGACAAGTTGTGGCTGGAAGAAGTCATGCCAGTCTGGCCTGGATAGAGTAGAAAAGGGAAATCGGGATACAACTGTAGTGTATTAATTTTTCACTGTGTAGAGCTGGTATATGACCTTTATTTGGTGACTTCATTATTTAGGTATACTATCATACATAGAACTGCGCCTCTTTAAGCCTGCCGTGTTATAAAAGTTGTTTTATTCGAAATATCATACATAGAACTGCGCCTCTTTAAGCCTGCCGTGTTATAAAAGTTGTTTTAGTCGTCTCTGATGTATATATTTTTCTTTTGAGGGGTTACTTTAGAGACCCAGTAATACAGCTGAAAGTTAGAGAGAAGATGCTTTTGGGGGCCCAAACTGAAATTTTGCACCTGGGCCCATGAGGCTTTAGCTACGCCCCTGAATAGCCCCAAGTTTGATAACCTTGCTTGGTACTGCAATATGCCCATTCCCTTAATTACCTTGGTCGCCCTTCTTTGCACCTGTTCTAGTTCAGCCATGTCCTTCTTATACACCGGTGCCCAAAATTGTATACAATATTCCATATGTGGTCCGACTAGTGATTTGTATAGAGGCAAAACTATGTTCTTGTCACGAGCATCTATGCCTCTTTTCATGCATTCCATGATTTTATTTGCCTTGGCAGCAGCTGCCTGGCACTGGTTGCTAAAGGTAAATGTACTGTCCACCAATATCCCCAAAAGTTTTTTCAGTGGCAGTTTTACACAGTGTTTTACCATTTAAGGCATAATTATAACATTTGTTTCCTCGGCCCAAGTGCATAACTTTACATTTATCCACATTAAACTTAATTTGCTATTTCCCTGCCCAAACCTCCAGCTTCCCCAAATCTTTCTCTAATATTATATTATCCTCCTCTGTGTTGATTACTTTACAGAGCTTATTATCACCTGCAAATACTGAAATTATACTCTGTAAACCCTCTACAAGGTCATTAATAAATATAATAAAAAGAAGAGGGCCCAATACGGACTCCTGTGGAACCCCACTGGTAACTGTGACCCACTCTGAGGATGTAGCATTAATAACCACCCTCCGTTTTCTATTACTGAGCCAGTTGTTAGCCCAATTACACATATTTTCCCCCAGCTCCAGCTTTCTCATTTTATAAACCTACCTTTTATGTGGCACAGGGTCAAACTCCTATGAAAAGTCTAGATACACCACATCCACAGCCTTACCCAGGTCCAATCCAGAACTTACCTCCTCATAGAAGCTGATCGGATTAATGTGACAGAACCGATCCCTCATAAAGCCGTGCTGATATAGAGTTATACATTTATTTTCAATGAGAATAGCATCTCAAAGAAAATCCTTAAATATTTTACCATCAATTGAGGTTAAACTTACAGGCCTATAGTTTCCGGGCTCACTTATTCCAAATGTACACACATATGACACCTTATTCTGAAAAGCCACCTGAAAATTTAGGAATTTTCAATACCTATATATACTTGCAATATAGCTTTTTGCTGCGAGCGTCTATACTGAATACTTAGCTGTACTTGAGTGATCTAATTTGCCATAGTTTAAATAAAGTCCCGTCCTGCTCCCTAGTACAATGACAATTTCTGATCAGTAAAAGGAGTTCATATTGTGCCTACAGGCACCTGCGTTGTCAAATCTGTTACTAGGTAAAAGATTTCATTTCTTGAGTCAAAGATCTTTTTAAATTAAAATTAGGAGGATATTCAGGAGTACTTGCAAACGGGTAGAAGACTAAAGGCTTCATAGGAGAAAGGTATATGGAAACTATTAAGTATCTGTATAATAGGAAACCGTTTAAAATGATTAGTGACTGGATGGATATGTGTCTGCAGGGCCGCTAGCAGAGCAGTATGGCTGGTACTAATGTCAGGGGCCCGGCAGAAAGCAGCCTCTGTGTAATATAGCATTTTACCAATCAACGTTACTAGATTGAGACTCCGGAAGTCCAAGGTTTCCCATGGAGTACTTTGGGGGACTTTCGGTCCCCCATTCTCCTTATTGCTGCGGGTCCCAGCTGTCGGACCCCCAGCTATCACACATGTATACCCCATCCCGTGGATAGGGGATACATGTGTTTTGTGGGACAACCCGTAGGCTACAGGGTGTTTTTTTTTTGGGGGGGGGGGGGGGGTTGGGGCTGTAGGGCATTATCTACAGGGGGTGCTGTATGGAGCTATCTATAGGGAGGGGGCTGTATGGCATTATCTACAGGGGTGGCTGTATGGCGTTATGTGCAGGGGGGCTGTATGACATTATTTACAAGGGTGGCTGTATGGAGCTATCTACAGGGGGGCTATATGGCGCTATCTATAGGGGGGCTGTATGGCGCTATCTACAGGGGGCTGTATGACGCTATCTACAGGGGGCTGTATGGCGCTATATACAGGGAGGGGGCTGTATCGCGCTATCTACAGGGGGCTGTATGGCACTATTTACAGGGGGGCTGTATGGCGCTATCTACAGAGTGGGCTGTATGGCGCTATCTACAGGGGGCTGTATGGCGCTATATACAGGGAGGGGGCTGTATGGCACTATCTACAGGGGGGCTGTATGGCGCTATCTACAGGGGGGCTGTATGTCGCTATCTACAGTGGGGGCTGTATGGTGCTATCTATGGAGGGGCTGTATGGTGCTATCTATAGGGGGGGTCTGTATAGCACTAACTACAGGGGGCTGCGTGTGGCAGAATCTACAGGGAGGCCCTATCAACAAAGGGGGGGGGGGGGTGTAGCACCCAGGGAGGGGGGCCCTGTTAAAAGTTTGCTATGGCACCCAGTCTTTGCTAGTTACACCCCTGCCTGGATAGTAGGATGTTCTGAAGAGACCTCCTCTTTTTTGCACCACCTGACAAAATAAGTTTTTATCTTCAGATAGGTCTTTTTAGTGCTCCTTCCTCTGGACTATAGAAGGGTATTAATGACCACCTCGGACAAACTGGAAACCGTTAAAAAGGAGCAGTCAACATCCATGCCATCGGATAGCGACAATTGGAGTCGCCCTGGGTCACCAGGTGACAAATCAGGGGCACTTTCCAGAAGACCCCTTTGCTCATGGTTATCAATTGAGAAAAACAAGCTTTCTTTGGCCAATAGGGGCAGATGGCAATCAGCGAGACTTGTTCCCGTCTGCTTGTCTTCAAGACGTTTTGGATCATAAGGACTGGCGGAAAAACATAAGCTTAGTGAAACTCCCAAGATATAAAAGTGGCATCCATAACTTTTGTTTTGTTGTTTCTGAACATGGAGCAAAACCGAGTAACCTGTGAATTCTCCCGTGTGGCTATTAAGTACACTTGTGGTTGAACAAAATGCGCAACAATCCTCTTGAAAATTACAGAGTCTCCCAGTAGAGAAAGATCGCAACTCAATCTGTCTGCTATGGTGTTGCTAGTCCCCTTGATATGGACAGCTGAGAGTTGCTGAGTGGGAATCTCCACCCACGTCATGATCGGTGGCACTTTTATGAGAAGGCATATAATTCGGGTTCCACCCTGGCAATTTATATCGGAGACCGTCACAACATTTTCAGACTTTATCCTGATTGCTTCTCCCAGGATGGCATAATGGAAATGTTAGTACCTTCTGAACCACTCTTGAGATTCAATGACCCTCTCGGCATCTGTCCTTGCATGTGAGCACCCCATATTGTCAAGGACGCGGGGGAGCGAAGGAACTGCTGTTTTTCAGGCAGTGCCACCACCTCAGGGAAGCTCTTGTAGCTCTGGTGATGATGACCAGTTTATCCGGAGATGATAGGTCTTCAACCTATACGTGCAGGATTTCCTGCTGTAAGGGAAGCATTTGCCCTTTTGCCCATTCTATCGCATCACCAGCCGCTGCCATAAGTCTGTTCAGAGCAAGAGATATCATAATTAACTTAGTGTTTAGAATGAACCTGAGGAACTGCTTCATCTGTGAGGGAAGAACATGGGATTATGCCCAATTTCTAAGCCACACTAGAGGCTGGATATATACTGAGATGTGTGATGCGAGATGACAAGTTTATAAAGAAAACTTGTTTCTATGCTATATGTGTCTATGTGTGGTTGCTAAGTGTTTGTGATGTGCATTGCAGAATATCAAGGGTTTTGCTAACATATCGAGACATTGTATTAACCCCTTCAAGACACAGCCTGTTTTTGCCTTAAAGACTAAGCCAATTTTTTCAAATCTGACGTGTCACTTTATGTGGTAATAACTTTGGAATGCTTTTACCTATTTAAGCGATTCTGAGATTGTTTTTTCGTGACATATTGTACTTTATGTTAGTGAAAAAATTTGGTAGATGAATTCAATATTTATTTGTGAAAAAGACCAAAATTTAGAGAACATTTTCAAAAATTAGCGCTTTTCTAAATTTAAATGTATCTGCTTGTAAAACAGATAGTAATACCACACAAAATAGTTACTATCTCACATATCCCATATGTCTACATTATGTTGGCATCATTTTTTTTAACGTTCTTTTCTTTTTCTAGGACGTTACAAGGCTTAGAACTTTAGCACCAATTTCTCACATATTTCAGAAAATTTCAAAAGGTTATTTTTACAGGGACTAGTTCAGTTGTGAAGTGGCTTTGAGAGGGCTATACAATACAAACCCCCATAAATCACCCCATTTTAAAAACTGCACCCTCAAAGTATTCAAAACAGAATTAAGAAAGTTTCCTAACCCTTTAGGTGTTTCACAAGAATTAAAGCAAAGTAGGGGTGAAATGTACAAATTTCATTCTTTTTTTGCAGAAATTCATATTTAATCTTTTTTTTTTCTGTAACACAGAGGGTTTTACCAGAGAAGCGCAACTCAATATTTATTGCCCAAAATCTGCAGTTTTTAGAAATATCCCACATGTGGCCCTAGTGTGCTTATGGACTGAAACCCAGTCTTCAGAAGCTAAGGAGCACCTAGAGGATTTTTGGGGCATTCTTTTTATTAGAATATATTTTAAGCACCATGTCAGGTTTGGAGAGGTCTTGTGGGGCAAAAACAGTGGAAACACTCCCAAAAATACACTATTTGGCAAACTACACCCCTCAAGGAATATATCAAGGGGTATAGTGAGCATGGTTTAGTGCTGAATTTAGTGGAATGAGGCAGTGAAAATGGAAATCCAAATTTTTTACAATAAGACGTAGAAATTTTCAATTTTTACAAGGCATAAAAGACAAAAAACACCACAACATTTGAAAAGCAATTTCTCCCGATTACGGCAATACCCCATATGTGGTAATAAACTGCTGCTTGGAAACACGGCAGTGCTCAGAAGGGAAGCAGCACCATTTGGCTTTTGAAGCTCAAGTTTTGCTGCAATGGTTTTCGGGTGCCATATCGCATTTGCAAATCCCCTGTGGGACCAAAACAGTGAAAAATGCAAATCTAGGGTTTTTTCTAATAAAATGTCGTTTTAGCTCAGATTTTTCAATTTTCACAATAAATAAAGGAGAAAAAGCACCCCAAAATTTGTTAAGCAACCTCTTCTGAGCACAGCAATACCCCATATGTGGCAATAAACTGCTATTTGGACCCACGGCAGGGCTTAGAAGGGAAGGAGCACCATTTGGCTTTTGGAGCTAAAATTTTGCTGGAGTGGTTTCTGGGGCCATGTCACATTTGCAAAGCCCCTGTGGGACCAAATCAGTGGAAACCCCCAAAAGTGACCCCATTTGGGAAACTACAACCCTGAAGGCATTTATCTAGGGGTATAGGAAGCATTTTTACCCCACAGTGTTTTGCCAAATTTAGTGGCATTAGGCCATGAAATTTAAAAGCTAAATTTTTCAGATAAAAAGGGAACATTTTCAATTTTTACAAGGAATAAAGGAGAAAAAGCACCCCAACATTTGAAAAGCAAATTCTCCTGATTACGGCAATACCCCATAAGTGGTCATACACTGCTGTTTCGACCCACTTCACGGCTCAGAAGGGAAGGAGCACCATTTGGAGCTCAAATTTAGCTGGAATGGTTTTCAAGTGCCATGTCATATTTCAAAAGCCCTTGCCGGGCCAAAACAGTAGGAGCCCCCCAAAAGTGACCCCATTTGGGAAACTAGACACCTTAAAGAATCTATCTAGGGGTATAGTGAGCATTTAGACCCCACAGGTCTTTTGCAGAATTTATTGAAATTAGGCCGTAAAAATTAATATCACATTTTTTCCACTAAAAAGTTGCATTTTTTCATTTTCACAAGGGATAATGGAGAAAAAGCTGCCTAACATTTGTAAAGCAATTTCTCCCGAGTTTGGCAATACCTCAAATGTGGTCATAAACTGCTATTTGGACACACAGCAAGGCTCTAAAGGGAAGGAGCGCAATTTGGTTTTTGGTGTGGAGATTTTACAAAATTAGTTTTCGGACACCATGTTGCATTGGGCTAAGGTACCAGTACATTGGAAAGTCCCGAAAAATTACCCCATTTTGGAAAATACATCCCTGAAGAAATGTATCTAGAGGTATTGTGAGCATATTGACCCCGCAAGTGTTTTGCAGAAATTAGTGCACGGTGTATGTAGCAGATTGAAAATTGCCATTTGACATCTGTGACCAATATGTTGTGCCCAGCTTGTGCCACTGGAAATACACACCCCATAAATTGTTAAGCGGGTTCTCCAGAGTACAGTAATACCCCATATGTGGTCATAAACTGCTGTTTTGGCACACTGTCAGGCTCAGATTGAGCGCCATTTGGCCTTTGGAGCGTAGATTTTGCTTGGTATTAGTTCTGTTTGGGTTTTACTGGTATTTCAGCTTATAATGTGGGGGCATATGTAAGTACATCAGCGTATATGTAAGTTGTGCAGAGTACATCAGGGCATAATAGGATGATGTAATAATGGGGTGAATGAATAATAAAATTAATAATCCATGTATTGGTGTGGTACGCTTTGAACCAATCCTTTATGCACAGGCCGGGTTTTTTGGATACTGTACAAAATATCTTGCGCTCCATCATCTTTTTCACCAGCCCTATAAGCAGCACAAGGGCCTAAAGTTTCCTCATCTACGCTGCATCTACAGGGTCCACCTGTGGGGTCTAGCAAATAATGACGTGACGGGGGTATTAGTGAAAAACTACTGGACCTAAAAAATTAGTCTGGGCCGTCATTTAGCATCATTTTGCATCATTGAGTTTTGAGAGTTATAACGTGTAATTTTTCCATTGACGGAGCCGTGTGAGGGCTAACGAGCTGTAATTTTTATTGGTTTCATTTTGGGGTACATGCGATTTCGTTTTTATCACTATTTATTCAATTTTTTGGGTGACGAAGAAACAAAAAAACAGCAGTTCTAGCACTGTTTTGTTTGTTCTTTTTTTACAGTGTTCACCATGCAGTATAAACAACATGTTAACTTTATTCTGTGGATCGATACGCTTACAGCGATACCAAATTTATATAGTTTTTTCTCCGGTATACTACTTTCCCACAATAAAATTACTCTTTTCTAAAAAAAAATCATGTTTTAGTGTTGCTATTTTCTGACAGCCATAACCTTTTTTATTTTTCAGCTGATATTGCTGTGGGAGGGCTTATTTTTTGTGTGACAAACTGTAGTTTTTGTGGGTTCCATTTTGGGGTACTTGCGACTTTTTTTTATCACTTTTTATAAAAAAAATTCTGAGACTAGGTGACCAAAAAAATTCTGTCATTGTTTTTATTTAATTGTTTTACGGTGTTCACTGTGCAGTAAAAATAACATGATATTTTTATAGTACAGGCCGTTCCAAAAACGGCGACACCTATTATGTATATTTTTTTTTTACATTTAGATCTAATTAAAAAGGACTTGATCAGGGAAACAGGGTGATTATTATTTTTATTACTTAAAAGTTTTATTTATTTATTCTTAAACACTTTTTTTTTACTTTTTTTTTTACACTTACTTGGGGACTTGAAGATCTGATCTTCTGATCCCCTGTACAATACACTGCACTACTTATGTATGTACTTATGTAGTGCAGTGTATTTTAACTGTCATTTTACAACTGATAGTTAAGCCTATTAGGTCCTGCCTTGGGCACGACCTAATAGGCTTCCGTACCTGGAAACCAGGAAGCCGTTGCTAGGCTTCCTGGTTGCCATAGCAACCATTGCAACCCACAATCTCTCGCGAGAGCCTCCTCCCTCTGTCAACAACCACTTCAATGCAGCAGATGTCATTGACCGCGGCATTGAAGGGGTTAAACGGCGGCGATCAGCGGTAACTGCCATCGCTGCTGTTGTAGCGGGATGTCAGCTGTATATTACAGCTGACACTTACTGAAGATGAAGCGCACAGAGCTCCTGTGCCTGCTTCATCTTCATGATGGGTCTGGTACGTCGGATTGCGGGAAACTGCTTGTTATGCCGACGTACCAGACCCCTCATTTTGCAGAAAGGGGTTAAATTTGTTTCATGAGAAACCAGATACAAGCAAAGGTAAGAGTGGACACATCTGTATGATGTTCACATGTGCCTTCAGAACCTCTGCAGAATTGGCCTACCCTAACCAGTCCACCAGTTAGGAAACAACAGTGATCCCTTTCTCTCTCAGACCAGCTACCATTGCAACAACATTTTTCGTGGAAGTGTGTGCAGCCGATAATATTCCCAACGGGAACGAGGTGAATTGAAGGTGACGCAGCTCCCCTTTATCATCACAGCAATACACAGAGATCTTCTGTGATCTAAATGGATGGGGACATGCAAATAAGCATCCTTCAAAACTATGGTGGCAAGGAAGTCTCTCTTGTCCAGAAATGCTATGGCAGGTCGAACTTTCTCCATGTGAAATCTCTTCTTTCAGATAAACTTGTTTATATTTTGCAAGTCGCTTATAATTCTCTAACGGTTTCCTATTTCAGGTACAAGAAAAGCCTAGAAGTAAACACCCTTCCCTCCCAGGGAAGGCACATTCATTTCTATGAAGTCTACCATCGATCTTTCTAGGAAGATATGCTTTTCATGGCTGAATCTGGGAGTGTAGAGAAACCTGTCTGGAGAAATATTCTATCCAGTAACCGCATCTTATGTTGTTCAGCACTCAAAGATCTTTTAATAATGACACCTATTGGGGTAAAAAAAAAAGGACAGTTCCTCTCTCACAGAAATGTTATTGGCATTAGAAGTCAAGATTTTTCCCAGAGGACGGGTTGACTTCCATGATCTCTGGAACATCTTTCATGAACCACTAAAACTTCACCTCCACTTATAAATGGGGAATGGACTTATTATTTTTATCCGAAGCGTTCTTCATCAACGAGTGCAAACTCAGGTACAAAAAGCCTATCAGACTTATATTCCATGAAACACAGAGAATTATTTGAGAAAGAATCTGCTCCCCAGGATGTAATTTAAAGACCCCTACTCCCAGAAGAATAAAGAGCTATAGCACAAAATGCAAACCTCGCCTGCTGCATCGCCGCATCACATAAAAAGTCGGATGCTAAAGAGACCTTTCTGACGGAGCTAAAAATTTCATCCCTGGACACCCCATTGCACTTATAGAGCTTTGCTATGGCTACCTCCACTTTAGGGGGTTCGTCCCATTCCTTATCTTGCTCTTGTTTAATGACAAACATGGTCTTAAACCATTTGTTCAGAATAGGCTCCTTTCAGGTGATTTCCATTCATTAGACGGTGTCCACCTTAAAGGCTTTGGCTTTCTTGGGAAGACAATCATCCCGTAAAACTTCAGATTGAAGCAGTTCAACTGATCTTATTGCCTTGAACAGACGTGACATTTTTTCTTGGGAAAGCAGATTAACCTCCTGGTCATAATCTGACTTAGATGTAGAGGCATCGACCTTGTTAATGACCATGAATTCTTCCCCAAATAATAATTCCTGAGAAGGAGATCTTGCTTATTTCTTTTGGCACTCTGTGGAACCTGAGGAAGGAGCCTTTCTGCAGATTCACATTCTGGCACAAGGAATCCTTAAATTCTGTGAGTGAATCGCTCACAAAGTCTTTCATCCATAATATCATCTCCTTGTTGGATATGGGACGATCTTCTTACAGAAGTTCATTAACATTGCAGTCTGAACAGATCCCTTCACAGATCCCTTTCTCCCAGCAGAACCTCTAACTCCAAAGTGCTAATTAGAAATGTTTTGATAGAAAAAAAGGGAGAGGGATAAATCAACATGCCCAAAAAATAAAAATGATCATATTAAAATATACAAATAAATTAATATATTTTCCCTATCGCCAAAAAAAGAAACTCAAAAACGGTCTGAAACTAGGATTACCACATGTTAGACAGTAGTACTACCACTAGACTACAGGAGAAGCCAATAAGGAATGGAAAGGTGGGGACCACACAGGACGCTGACAGAGGGTGAAGCAGAGAGCCCTGGGACGCCACGTCAATTGACGCTGGCACAGGCAGAGAATATTACAAAGGTAACAGTGGCCCGCCATAATACAAAATGCAGAGCGCAAAAATACAACCAAAACACAGCTCACGGGAAAAAACCTATCTGTACATTCAGTAAAGCAGAAATGCCACAAACGAATATAGTCCACACAGGACAGTTATAGATATATGATAGTTCAAAAAAATATACGTAATTTCTGGGGCAGTTAGGAAAGGTATACCAAGCGTAACTTGGTGCATTGACCCAAAAGGATGAAGAGAACATACAACTGGAAAGGGTCAATAATTACACTAAAGCCATAATGTATAGAAAAAAGTATCAAACTATATTAAAGACATGTATATAGACAGAGATTAAAAAATGAGTCGGGGATAGCTAACACTTTGGCCGAATATTATGAATCACTTTATAATTTAAGAAATGACCCTCTTACTGTGCAGCCTCAACTAGATAATATTAAGAGCTTTTTAGCTCAAATAGATCTCCCTTCTATTTCTCAGACTCAACTACAAATTCTCTCTATACCAATAATGGAGGGAGAGATCCTTAAAGCCATAATGTCACTTAAAGCCCATAAATCCCCTGGGCCTGATGGGCTTACTGGTGAATATTTGAAACTTTACAAAACGATTTTAGCCCCCTATATGGTCAAAACTTTTAATGAGGTAATTAAAAATGAAGCATTTCCCTCTGAAATGTTAAAGGCCCTTGTGGTCCCATTACCTAAGCCGGGCAAATCTTCAGACGTCCCCTCTAATTTTCGACCTATTGCTTTGCTAAATACAGCTCTAAAAATGTATGCAAAGATTTTGTCTTGTAGACTGGCAGATATTCTTCCCCAGCTGATTAGTCCTGATCAGGTGGGATTTGTAAAAGGGAGACAAATAGTGGATAGTACTAGATGGTTTTTAAATATTATCTCAGAGGTTAAGGTTAGGCGGATGCCTTCTCTGCTCCTTACCCTGGATGCGGAGAAGGCATTCGACAGTGTTCATTGGGGGTATTTAAGGGAGGTATTGGGGAAGTTTGGGATCCGGAATTCTTTTTTATCTGCCATTATGGCCCTGTATACCTCTCCCTCGGCTCAGGTCTATAGCACAGGCGCATTATCAAGTCCCTTTTTTATAAGCAACGGTACAAGACAGGGATGCCCTTTGTCACCCATGATATTTACATTGGTGATGGAGCCTTTTGCTACGGCGGTAAAAATATCAGCTTGTATTAGAGGAGTCTCCATAGGTCATACTGAACATCGTATAGGTCTTTTTGCAGATGACGTTATACTGTGCTTGTCCTCTCCTGGCGACACCTTGCCTCATGTACTCCGACTCATCCAGTAATTTGGGGAGATCAGTTATTATAAAATTAATACATCAAAATCTTTCATTTTAAACATGGGTATTCCAAAATATACACAGTTGCAATTACAAAAGTAATTTCCCTTTAAATGGGTTGAAGGAGTAATTCCTTATTTAGGAATTTCTCTTACCTACCCATGTGGTAAGTTGATGTCGGTTAATTATAACACTTTACTGCAGGCTTTGAATAAGGACATTATATCCTATTCTAGATTTCTTTTATCCTGGATGGGCCGTATTGCAGCCTCTAAAATGCTTCTTCTCCCAAAAGTGTTGTATTACTTTCGAAACCTCCCAATTCCAATTCCCAAATCTATTTTGAGACATATTCAAATGGTGTGCACAAGATTTATTTGGAATCGGAAGAAGGCAAGGGTTGCAGCAAAAATACTGCATTTGTCTGTAGCTAAAGGAGGTCTGGGATATCCGAATATCGTTGTTTACTATAATGCGGCCATTCTGGACCAATTAAAACATTGGTGGTTGTATGATAAAAATAAGCGTTGGGGGGAGTTAGAAGCGCATATATTACACAGTTCAGACTTAAAGGATGTGTTGGGTTCTGTGAGGATGGGGGAACGCATATTGGGTAAACTATCCCCTACAATTAAAGCATCTATTCAAATTTGGAAGGGTGTGTCTAATAATGCCTCTATTCTTCCTCTTAGACGTAGTATGGTTTCCTTAGCTATGGTGCAACGCTGTATACCTAATTCAAATTTTTCAGAATGGACCACTAAAGGTATTAGGTCACTGGAAGTATTATATGATAACAATTTATTGTTATCCTATTCTATAATCTCTTCTAAATACGATCTAAGCCCTAGGGATTTTTAAAAATATTTTCAGTTGAGACATTTTCTTTCCACTGTTAAGTTGACAGTCAATGCCCCCACTTCTAATTATGAAAAATACTTTTATAGCCCTAAGTTAATAACTAAATGAATATCTGAAGCCTATGAGGCAATTCATCAGGATGAATCTTCTCTGCCTACCCTTAATTTCATAAAAAAATGGGAATTGGAGTTGGGAGGTATATATAGTATTGAACAGTGGGAGGCGGCGTTTAAAATTTGTCCTAAGTCATCCAACTGTGTAAATCATTTGGAAGCCTCTCGAAAATTGCTTTATAGATGGTACATGACTCCATACCGCCTATCTAAAATGTTTCCTACTGTGTCCTATATCTGTTGGCGATGTAACGCTTCTGTTGGCTCATTATTGCATGTTTGGTGGAGTTGTGATGTCATCGCTCCGTTTTGGGCAGAGATACAACAAATGTTAACCAGCATAATCGGTTCTCCGGTTCCTTGGGGACCGGAAGTAGCACTGCTTTCCTTGAAATTAGAGGATATAGGCATTGAGAATAGCACGGTTATGGCTCATGTACTAACTGTAGTGAGAACAAGTATTGCTCAGAGATGGAAAAGCTCTTCTATTTCGACTAAGGCAGAAATCTTGCACAAGGTTCAGTACAATTGTATTATGGAACATTTAATTTTCACAAGACTACATAAGACACAGGAACTTGCTTACAAATGGTCTAAATGGCTTGTTTTTAATGGCTCACAGCTTCCTTTATAGAAAGACCTTATAGAAGCTTATTAGGGTCTATATGTATATTCTAAATCCTAGAGCAGGGATTCTATGTTTGTTTGTATGTTTTATGATTACTTATTCTTTTCAATATTGGATAGGTGTAAAATAGCAAAATTACATTTATGGAAGTTCAACTCTGGTTACATGATTAATTACTGACACTATGATTATCTCATTATTTACCCAGTATGTTTCTAATGCATGTATGTGTATACTGATTTTTAGATTAACTTTAAATCTCTATGCTTTTTGCGATCTCATAAATTTTTAAAATTCAATATTTCCAATGTTAATGTCTATTTTTGTATAACTTTGAAAAACTTTCAATAAAAAACAATTTCTTAGGAAAAAAAAAAGAGTCGTACAATGCAAATAAGGCGTCAGTCAGCCTGTGCCAGGAGTAGATGGGAATATCATACAGATATGTGCAACAGGGGCAAACAGTTTGTCCATATACCTCTGACAAATGAATCTGTAGTGAAGGGAACTTAGTGGAGAAAAATCTATACGCTAGTACAAAGACTAGTAATACGTAGGTTAAGAAGCATCCCGTAGATCACTAACAGTCCGATTATCAAAAGTATGTGAAACATAGATAGAAACATGCCCACAGACATGGATATAAATGGTCAAATGTGATAACAATCAGGGAAAAGCAAAAAATGCTGTCCCTGATAAGATAAACATAAAAGTAATCTGGTAATACACATGCTGTTTAGCCCAATATGGAAACAGAATGAAGATGTCATAAATAAATCACGGTTTAACACGACCATCATATGAAAAAATAGGTAAAATATGATGAAAGTTAGTACAGGTAAACCACATACCGATGTAAAAGCTACTGCACAGGGAATGACACCAGACCCGACGTGCGTTTCGGCTGATGCCTTCGTCCGGTGGTGGCGTCATCCCAGCGGAGACCTCCTTTTTAAAGTCAGAGTAACCAATGAGGTGTAACATGAAGGGATTTGGGAAGGAGAGAGTGATATCGGCGTCTGGCGGTGGGTATAAACATGGCCATCGTTCTACTTCCCGTGCCACGTCATCAGACCGGACATCTCATGGGAAGTCTGACTGTCGAATGGTGTTGGGGGCATAGTGTGCATCATCGTTTGTGCGGTGAAAATCTGGTGGTGCAGAAGCGCAGGTAAGTGGGCTAATCACATTATAGCATGTGTAATAATCTGATTCTATATTAGACCTCACAATGCCAGTGATAGGTCACAGATCATAAATACACAGGGGCATTTCCTAACAGAAATGCCATGGAATAGAAAAAAGAACATCCAGCACACACCTGCACCCAGGTGAATGCGTGATGGGAAAGCTCCCATAAAGAAAGTAAAAAGAAAAATGCTTCCCAACTGTCTGAACTCCAAGAAAGACAAAAAAAAAATTCAATGTGGCTAGGCAGCGGCGAATGCGATAAGATCAAATTCCAAGAAACAATGGAGAAATTGCTGTCTTTTTATTCCCACAAAATAATTAAAAAAAAATTCTCTGCACATTGTATGAAATATTTAAATGGTACCATTAAAACATACAACTCGTCCCGCAAAAACGAGCCCTCATACGGCTATGTCAATGGAAACATAGTTAGAGCTCTTGGAAGATGGGGAGGGAAAAATAAACTTGAAAAAGTTTAATCTGGCTGCGGCAGGAATGGGTTAATGGAGAATCACGACACAAGCAAAGTGGTCTATACCTGAGGCACCCCTGATCTCGGTATCAGTGGGTCTCTTCATCGTCAGATCCCACCATTCAGAATCGTTTGGCATATCCACAGATAGACTATAAAACCGTCTTTTACTGTTCTTAGCCTCTTTTACAAGGTCATTTTAAGGTATTGTTATTTGCATGTAAGAAAATATACATTGCAAAAAGCATATGCATGTATAGATAGCATTTGACAAACAGATATATTACTAAAGGGAAAACTGTTTTTTATGTTAAATAAAAAAAAAAGATGATAAATAAAATTCAAATTTATGTCATACGTTTCATAGATTGCGCCCTTAATTTATATTTTGAAAAAAAAGTATACAGACGTAGCAAACTTTGCCTGGACTATTAATGCGTTAAATACACTGTTGCGGGAAACTTTAATTTGACCTTTTCAATGGATTGTTAATGACGTTTGTTGGGTGATATCACACTGCAGCATGTTATGAAAGTCAAGTTAAATTTTGCTACATCTGTACATTGCATGTGTATTTTTTTCCCCACTGTAAACAGCGTAAAAAGCCTACATTTTCTAATCTTTTTTGCATCTAATTTTCTGGTTTTTAAAAATACAATAAAAAGGATGCAATAGATAGGCTTTCATTTTAGATTGATTAGAAAAACCAAAAAAAGGCAACCATTAAAAGGACTAAATGCTCTGGGATGGAGAATCGGTTATTGGTGGGTGGGGCCTGACTCTTTTGCTGTATGGGCAAAAAATTCTTAATGACAGTCCTGTGTGTCAGCGTCTGAAAAGGTCTTATGAAAGTGAGGGCCACTTTAAAGAGGACCTGCCACTAGGTTATATAAGTTTAACTGGTTTACTGACCTGAATAGCACTGTCTCCCTGATTCCAGTGCTGTTTTTCTTTTTTTTCTTGGACCCCCCCTTCCAGAGATTTGGCCCACTGTTGTGTTGTTTCCATCTATGCTAATTTGCTGTAGTTAGCCAACAGGGCGTAAACTATCCTCAAGCTGTCTCAGAGGCAGGGAAGCCAGCTCCACCCAAGTGGCTAACTACAGCAAATTATCATATAGGGAACCAACACAACAGTGGACCATATCTCTGGAATAGGGGGGCCTCAACAAAAAAAAACAAAAAAACAGCGTTGGAATCAGGGAGACAGCACTGTTCAGGTCAGTCAACCAGTTCAACTTATATGACCTAGTGAGAGGTTCTCTTTAAATGAAGAAACTTTCAATCTGACATTCTTGGTAGACAACCAGACTAAAAATTGTAATGTCAGACCTACATTCCTCAGCTACAACAGGAAGAGGAAGTCAGCGTAAACCAGAAGAGAAACATGCAAGAGTCTGCTGAATATAACAAAGAAGAGCATTGTACTTAGGAACGCATGATTATTATGAACAAAATGATGCCACAAGAAGAACTTATTATCAGATATATAGATCTTCAGGAACTGTTCAAACAAAAGATTAGTCCATCCTGCCCGCCCATTGGTTTGTGGACGGTGATCTGAGATGAGATGCAGAGGACAGGCTGAAGGCCATGAAAGGGCAGAGCGTGGGCAACAATACACTGTGAAGTATACCCAATGAAAAGTTAGCTATACATTGGAGAGTGAAAGGAACTGGGACACTCATGACCCCAACAAAATGTGTGAAAATTCTGTTGGACTGTAGAGGGTGACTGTTGGGGTAACAGAAAGAAAGGGGAGCAATCATAGAAGCGCGGGTATCCGTCTAAATGTGCTCTATATCTATCAAACTATTGCACTCATTTTGTTTCCTTTTTTATATTGTTATAATATGACTCATGTATCAACACATTATACCAATTTTTAACACAGAAAATAGTGGTTAATAATAATAATCTATTACAGTTTAGACTCGTCATACATGCTATAGTCCAGTTGAAGTGGGCAGCATGAGGAGCGCAGCAAACGAGGGGCTATTCCAAAGGGGAAATTATAATTTTTTAATTTTATTTTATTAAATGCCCACATTTTGGACATAGCTAGATTCCTATTTGGTTTAGAGAATAATAATATTTTTTAAAATCAAAGCAGAGATCATAGAGTCTTATGTAAATATATTTTAGATGAATTAGCATTCAAAATGCAAAAGTCTTTTGATAGAGTATTCTATCATAGAATATCCTATCAAAAGGCCGAATGATGAATCCCTATTGAAAATTATTACTATCAGGTAATTAACAATATCAAAGGAGCGTCCCATGGTTTAATTATTTAGCGCTAGTCGAATTGATGCCTTGTAACGTCTCTTTCCTTTTACTATAGCAAAACGAAAGAAAAAATGTCTTCTTTTGGAGAAGATGTTTAGTCCTCAGCATGAACGGACAGGGTTTACAAATATCCTGGATTCAACATAATACTTCCGAATTTTCACAGTTCTGTTCCAGCAGAAGCAATCTGTCAGAAATAATTTCTGCTGGTACATACTTACACACATATAATTTCCTTCAGACACTTGTGGAGGAAAAAAGTAGAATGGATAAATGGAGAAAGCCGGGCTCCAAAATAATCGCTAATGTGACCAAGAATTTGCATATGGTGACATGAATTTACAGTTATGTTGCCATTTGTAGCTACACCCCGCTGCCACCATTCCGTGGCTGTAACTTTACGAAAATTAAAAGTGACTGACATGCTGTACAGGATTACACAATGAGGGGTACTTCACACAGGCAGACCTTGTGACCCACCCCAGGAACAAGTCTTCTCCGATCACAGCCCACAATGATTATCTGACATCGCTCTAGTGACGGTCTGAAAGTGTGTGACACAGGAGGAAAGTACGCGGCAAGGGTACCAGTCCGGAAGATCTGTTCTTTTTTCTGGATTATTGCGGAAGGGGGAGACACTTATTCCGCTCCTTCTGTGTTGCGGGTAGATCTCTATGAACCTCGCTTTTACTGTTTCATTAGGATCAAGCACTCACTATGTGCATATGTCTGATGCGAGTTAGACCCAGAATGATGCCTGAGGCATTAAAAAAAAAATCAATAATAAATATTGCACAAAATTTATTCATCATTTCTATTGTCATGTGACTGGCATGACACTCTGGGACAAATGTTTCTACTACATTTTTAGTGTTTCTATCTATCAGTTTCAGGGTGATTTTAGATGTGAGGCACAAATAAGTTTTTGTATATCTGTCCCTACCTGGTTACCACTGTGTGTTTATTTAATATATACTAAATCTATATACACTGTTCTGCAAAAGGTCCGATGGATGGCATCACCTGAAGTATCCATCACAGCCATCTAGTGAAAAACGTATACGTTAAACATATATGGTTTTTTTAACATGGGAGCCCATGGGCGATGGATGGCCAACAGATGGCATTCAACAGAGGCATTCATCACAGCCATCCAGTAAGAAAATGTATACAGTACATTAAATGTGTACGTTTTTTTAACATGGGAATTTATAGACAACGGCTGCTGGATTGATGCTTTTGGAGGTACTGTATAGTTTTTTTTCTACATGTTTGTTTAACATCTCACGCCATACATGTCGGGTTATGTCAGATTTAGAGAGAAAGCAAAGTAGGACACATCTGTAGATTAAAATGATAATAATAATCTTTATTTATATAGCACCAACATGTTCCTTGCTTTAAAACTGAAGAAGTAACATACTAAAATTAAAAAGAGAAGTAATCAAATTAAATGAACCAACAATAAGACAATAGGAGAGGGGTCCCTGTCTATAAGAGCTTACAATCTAAATGGATAGGGAGGAATTGCACAATAGGTACAAGGTTCCCTTGGTATTGGCTAGAGGAATATAAATAAAGCATGAACCCAGCCAGTATCTGAGCCAGTTTTTACAAATGGCTGCAAATATAAAATAAAAAAACAATCAGTGCTTACCTATTTTTTCACCTGGCGATCCAGCTCTAATTTTCTGACAGTCCTTCCAGTGTATGTTTACTTGGGGGACCGCTGCAGCTATTCAGATGGCTTAGCAGTGACGGGTCGTATTTCTGGCATCATGGTGCCTATCGCTGTCAAGGACATTTGCAGCCATTTGTAAAAAAAAATTAAAACTCAGATAACCCCTTAAATGAGCGTCAGAGAACAGAGGTGTTAATTTAACCATTCGACAGATAGATCAGCCTGGATGTTGTTTTTGTGATGAATTGGAGCGAACCGGTTTGTTTCATGGGATGCCAATTTCTAGTGAGTTACAGTAATTGAGACAAGAAAGGATTAGGGCTTGCATTAGTGTTTCAGCAGTAGGATACGAAAGATATTTTTTAGGTGAAAGAAACAGGATTTGTCAATGGTTGGAATGTAAAGACGAAAGGGCAGAAAAGAGGCAAGTACCACTCTTAGACATTGGGAATAGGAGCGAGAGGACAGATGGGACAAATGGTTAGGCGGGGAGAGACTAGAGAAGTGCAGAGATTTTTTCCTCTGTTAAAGGGTCAAATAAAGAGAAGGTTAAAGATGAAACATGAGGGGATATCAATTTGAGGAGAGTTATGGGGGCTCACAGGCATTTAGCCACTGAGCCAGGGACTGTTGCAGGGAAGTGGTTAAGTGAGGCTGAGGAGTTGTCTCCCTCCCCCTCCCTGTTACAGGGGTGAGTCATTTAGGCAGGGGGGGGGGGGCGGTTTTAGTGTATGGGAAGGGGTTATATAAGGGGCTGCTTACCTGTAGTGGGCCTCTTTGTCAGAAATTTTCCCTCCCTCCCTCCCTTAGGTATGGTTAATCTAAAGGTACGAGTTAGTTGGTGGGTGGTGGAACGTGTATGTAACTTAAAAAAAAAAAAAAAAGGCAACCGAAGAGGCCTCAATATTTACGCTTATTGGATGGAGATATAGAGCAAAAAAAAAAAAGGAACATAAATGGAGAATGCATAAAAAAAAATAAACATTTTGAAAATTAAAAAAAAAATAATGCATAATAAGAAAAAAAAAAAAATAGGAGAAGGAGGAAACAATGTGTTTCACATGGTTCTCAATGCGGTGGTTATTGGTTTGTTTTGGACAATGATGTATGGGTGAGATATGTGGTATTACGGTGTTATGTCACAGCAGGCGGTAGTAGAAGGGGATTTACCTACATGTCCTTGGTTAGGCAGGCATACAGGTTGTTATTGACCTATGTTAAGGTCATTGCATTTTATATTTGGTAAATTTGTTATTTACATTTATTGTGTTAGTAAAGCTGTGGCCGAACCCCGTGTCAACCCTACTTTAAAAGACAGTTATGTGTCGGTGTGATGTTAATTTTAGTATGGGGAGGGGAGACTTATGGATTAAATGTTGCTATATGCATACAGTCTGAGAATGTGCCATCAGTATTGACATTAAAATATGAGAAACTTTTGTGGGCATTGAGATAAGTAGCAGGTGCTTAGACTATGGGAACAAAAGTGAGTAAAAGGCTGAGAATAAAAAGTGATAGGTCTGGTATATATGGAACATTGTCCATATGAGCCAGTAGGACATCATAGAGGGGTTGTTCCCTGTTTGGGACCCTTTTATATTAGTCAAAGCGGAGAGTCACTAGAAAGAGCAGCCGTTCTGGAGGACTCGTGAATGTCATGTATTAAATGGTTGTCCAGGGGAAATGTGTTGTCACCCACATCTTGTCCCAGTAATATCAGCTGTTCTGAAAATTCTGCAGCTAGACCATACAGGGGTGTAGCTATAGGGGGTGCATGGGTAGCAGTCACACCTGGTCCCTGGAGCCTAATGGGGCCCATAAGACCCTCAGCCACATAAGAAGAAACCAGTATTATAAATGGCACACGGTAGGAGGGCTCTTTTGTCAATTTATTGGGGCCCAGGAGGGTCTCTGGGACCATAGATCAGGTGATCGTCAGGGGGGGCTGTGTTCTGAAAGTTGATTGTCCTTTAAAGGTTTAGATAAAAAACAAATAGGAATAATCAGTGGCGTTTACAGAAGAGAGGGGACCCCATAGCAATAATCAGACTGGTTTCCCTTATGGTTTTGCCACCAAGAACAGAAAGACCTGATGTTTTTTTTCCACCCCAATTACTAAGAAGGAGAAATCTGCACGGGTTCTCATCACCCAATAGCAAAGGTATGGGTCAAACCAATATTGTGCCCCCTCTCGCCAAGGTCTCCATAGAAGCCACATTGTCTACCTCTATAGTATGAGAATAATCTGAAACTACTAGAGGAAACGATCAGGATATCATACCGAACTTCATGTTCTGCATTCCTGAATAAAACATAGTTCATACATACAAGCAGTCCCATAATGCTATATAGAATTATATTGAAATAAGCTGTTTACGAACCAG
Source organism: Rhinoderma darwinii (assembly GCF_050947455.1). Classification (NCBI taxonomy): domain Eukaryota; kingdom Metazoa; phylum Chordata; class Amphibia; order Anura; family Rhinodermatidae; genus Rhinoderma; species Rhinoderma darwinii. The sequence goes on from NC_134695.1 coordinate 36,212,924, forward strand.
ACCAATATCACAGGCTATCGCAGACACATGCTGAATGTAATGAACCTTTTGTGGCGTAACCTCAAGACCTGAATGTGAATTTTAAATTCTGTGTAGCATTTTAATTCTATTATTCCCTCTGAATATAATTAGACTTTCATTCTCACCAGCTCGGGAAGTATCATATGATGCCAGCTGATGCTTTAAGTCCTCTCTAAATCATTTACAAACACTGATGCTTATTTTGAGTTCGGGAGTGAACAATCTTTCCCAATTATAGATTCAGGCACAATATCTCACAAGAAATAGCCTGGTAAATAGAAGTCTGCATCTGCTTTCAAGACATTTTGGATGTGTTTGCTGTACTTTCTTAATTAGGTCCCCAGCATGGCAGGTGTACTGGCAAACTCTCCTTCCAACACCGGGATCTAATCCAGACAATAGGATTTCATTTCTTTTTTGTCACTGCAAATATTTAGCAAAGTGATTAGGAATTATTTTTTAAAGCAGAATGAATTTGGCTGCGACTGAATTAGATGGTAATAAAGTAGATTATTAAGAGGTAGAGAGCAAATCCCTGGGTTACCTAATTGCATTTGGTTTATTAACTCTTGAATTTCAGATGAAAAGATTAGTAAACTACATTATAATTCAGTAAGACCCCCCCCCATGTTAAATTGATAAAAACTGTAACACGTATTGTAAGTAAGTTAAAGGAAAAATACCCATGGTGAACTGATTTTTTTTTTTCTGTTTAACGCTATTCTTCTCTAATTTCAAAAAGATTTACATAGTTACATAGTTTGTACGGTTGAAAAAAGACACATGTCCATCAAGTTCAACCAAGGGATGGGAAAGGGGAAGTAAAAAATTTCTACACATAGGAGCTAATATTTTTTTGTTCTAGGAAATTATCTAAGCCTTTTTTGTAGCCATCTACTGTCCCTGCTGTGACGGCTCCTTTTGGTGATTATTCCATAGATTCACAGTTCTCACAGTAAAGAAGACTTGTCGCCTCTGCAGGTTGAACCTTTTTTTCTCCAGACGGAGGGAGTGAGTGCTCCCTTGTTTTTTGAGGGGGTTTTACATGGAACAGGATTTCACCATATTTTTTGTATGTGCCATTCATATATTTATATAAGTTAATCATGTCCCCCCTTAGTCGTCTTTTCTCAAGGCTAAATAGGTATAGTTCTTTTAATCTTTCCTCATAACTTAGATTCTCCATGCCCCTTATTAGCTTTGTTGCTCTTCTTTCAATGAACTGCTGCCTATATATCTAAAATAGGGAATCCAGACACTTCACATTCAGTGTGTGAGGATTAAAGGGTTATACCCAAGTTCACTCAAATTTTTAATTGTTATTTAATTTATTTAAAAATAATATTTTTTTTGTAAGTAAAGTATTATTTTTTGATTTTCATCACTTTCAATATAAAATGTTCTGAATTTTTTTTTTACTAAATATCTCTCTTTATATCACTCTTGACCAGCAAGCGACACTGTAATAAAATGACAATGCTGCTTACTGTATCTGCGCGCTCCCAAGACTGCTATAGCAGCATCGCTGTCTTTCCGTACTCCCCCGCCGAGAACTTCAATGATGGCAAGTATGACTCAGTGCATAGCTGAAGACGTCTAGATGCACTAATGTGAAGAGCGAAAGGAGGATGAATTGCTGTCAAGTAAGTGCGCAAGCGTGGGTTATGTGCGCTCACGCTACAGCAGAGTAAGAAGAAAAAGGAGAAGTGCGCAGGCGCGACAGAATTACAGAAACGCCGGCAGTGGTCATTTCCATAGAAACAACCAGCACAACTAAATACAACCCCCCCCCCCCCGCTCTGACTAATGAAGAAGGACTGGGGACAAATGGACAGGTGTTGTCTAAAGCAGACAACAATTTAAAGAGTATGAGGTAAATTTATTAAGGTTGGCGTTTCTTGCCAATGTTAATCTAAAGAAAGTAAGAAGTAAGATGTAGATGCGTCTAAATTATAATACACCGCAATACGTCTGTACTGCAGTGTATTATGCTGTCTGTGTAAAACTGGCAGGGCCTAATAGACATACACTGCTGGCAGACCTGGGGGCTTGGAGTTGCAAGAAAAAGTTGTAGATGTACACTGGGCACCAGCAGAACATATGGAGTAGACCATAGTTTCTACCATCTTTAAAGCTTTGCACCGTGTTCCAAATTATTATGCACATTGGATTTAAGTGTCATAAACATTTAATTATTAGTTTTTCAATTAAACTCATGGATGGTATTGTGTCTTAGGCTCTTTGGTTCATTGTAATCAATCTCAGACACCTGTGATAATTAGTTTTCCAGGTGTGCCCAATCAAAGGAAAACTACTTAAGAAGGACGTTCCACATTATTATGCAGGCCACAGGTTTCAAGCAATATGGGAAAGAAAAAGGATCTCTCTGCTGCCGAAAAGCGTGAAATAGTGCAACACCTTGGACAAGGTATGAAAACATTGGATATTTCAAGAAAACGTAGGCGTGATCATCGCACTGTGAAAAGATTTATGGCTGATTCAGAGCACAGACGGGTTCGTTCAGATAAAGGCATAATGGGGAAGGTTTCTGCCAGACAAATTAATAGGATTAGGAGAGCAGCTGCTAAAATGCCATTGCAAAGCAGCAAACAGGTATTTGAAGCCGCTGGTGCCTCTGGAGTCCTGCGAACCTCAAGGTGTAGGACCCTCCAGAGGTTTGCAAGTGTGCATAAAGCTATTATTCGGCCACGCCTAAACAATGCTTACAAGCAGAAACGGTTGCAGTGGGCTCAGAAATACATGAAGACTAATTTTAAAACTGTGTTGTTTACTGATGAGTGCCGTGCAACCCTGGATGGTCCAGATGGATGGAGTAGTGGATGGTTGGTGAATGGCCACCATGTCCCAACAAGGCTGCGACGTCAGCAAGGAGGTGGCGGAGTCATGTTTTGGGCTGGAATCATGAGGAGAGAGCTGGTAGGCCCCTTTATGGTCCATGACGGTGTGAAAATGACCTCTGCAAAGTACGTAGAGTTTATGACTGACCACTTTCTTCTGTGGTACAAAAAGAAGAACCATGCCTTCCGTAGCAAAATTATCTTCATGCATCACAATGCACCATTGCATGTTGCAAAGAATACCTCTGTGTGATTGGCTGCTATGGGCATAAAAGGAGAGAAACTCATGGTGTGGCCCCCATGTTCCCCTGACCTCAACCCTATTGAGAGCCTTTGAAGCAAAATATCTATGAGGGTGGGAGGCAGTTCACATCGAAACAGAAGCTCTGGGAGGTTATTCTGACATCCTGCAAAGATATTCAAGCAGAAACTGTCCGAATACTCACAAATTCAATGGATGCAAGAATTGTGAAGGTGATATCAAAGAAGGGGTCCTATGTTAACATGTAACTTGGCCTGTTAAGTTTTTTTTTATTGAAAGAGCTTTTGATTTCTGTAAATATGACCTCCTGATGCTGCAAATTCAACAAATTACCATTTTAGTTCTCTTTACAACCTTTAAAATGTTTTGATCTCTGTTGTGCATAATAATGTGAAACAGTGCATTTTGAGTTTTTTACTTCTAAAAAAAAATCAGTTATCATTATGAGATTTTGTCCATCAAATTTGCATTATACTGCAACGGTTGATGGCTTGAAGATTATACTGACTGTCATTTGCATCAACTATTTAGGAAAATCAGCGAAAAATATCATTTGCATAATAATTTGGAATGCGGTATATTTCAGCCGTTTTTAAAGCATCAAGAGTTTTTTGATGTGTTTGTTACGGCCGTTCTTGGAGCTGTTTTTCTATTGAGACAAAGAAAAACAGCTCCAAAAACGGCTCAAGAAGTGACATGCACTTCTTTTTACAGCTCCAAAAATAGTTCAAGAAGTAGCATGCACTTCTTGCCCCATTTTTACAAACGACTACCTAAAAAAAAAACCTTGTCTGAATGAAACGCAATTTTTCCCATTGAAATCAATGGCCGGATGTTTGGAGGCCTTCAGCTTCCGTATTCTCAGCCATTTTTCAGGGCGTTTACGGGCCGAAAAATGGCTGAAAATAGGCCGTGTGAACATACCCTAAAAGTCTCTTCATCAGGTCATTTAGAGTGCTTTGAAATGCATTGTCCCTATGTTCTGAAATGAAGTTCTAAAGCGGTTCAAATAAATAGTCTTCTTCATATGTTCCCCTGGAGTCCAGTGTAAATCCATAACTTCTTCTTACAACTCAAGCCTGGTTTTATTAGTCAAATATGACATCCCTCTGAAGTGGAAAAGTGCAACCTTATCAGACTCACAGAAATATCTACAATAGTGTTGTATCTCTGTGAACGCTCCAAGGTGAGCTTCCCTCTTATTAGCATGGAGTGGACCTTCTGTTTTGGACATACCACCCTGGTGGAGCACCACTCTTTTTCTTTTTGTTTTGCAGTGTCTTTTTGAAAAGTTTTGACATTGGAACTTTTTTTTTTTTTTTAACGAATATATTGAAATCATTGTATTTCCATTGTACCTTGTCGGTCACTTATATTATAATTATAAACAGGTCCAGATTAATAATATGAGCCTATTTTAATTCTTCTTTTTTATTTATTTTTTTAGAAATCTGATTCAAGTAAAGAATATCTTAAATTTTACAATATACAAGATTTTCCATAGAAAGATAAAAAGCAAGGAATATCCTGAGTATGTTCTTTGTTGGTCCCTATGGCTTATTAATACAAACACGGGATTGTGTTAAGGTTCTGGAGAGGCCAATTAGCTGTTGTAATGGTTGGAAAACAGTCCTGTACCCATGTGCTGACTCAATGTTATCTTAATGATCCTGTTACCTTTCTTTTAAATGATTATATATTACTAGAAGGCGAGGTGAAAGAGAGGTGAACATGACGGTACACCCTGATGTTATGTAGGTTAGTAAAAGTTAAAGCTGCTCATTATTTATATAGCAAGATGGAAAACAAACCAATGCAGTTAACATCACAAGGAAGTAATCCTGCAGCTTGCGTCAATGAGTTATAATAGAAAAAGGGCTAATTTATTAAGGAGAGGGAAATACGTACGTGGCTGCGTGCAAGTTCAGAACATGGTCTAGACTCCAGAGCTGTATTAATAGCACTCAGTGTCTATATAAGGCCCTGTTCACATCTCCGTTTGAGGCTCCGCTAGGGTCCTCTGTCACAGGTTTGGCCGTAAATAGCGGAAACAATAGCGCAGCATGCTGCGCTATTGTTACCGGTAAAATTATGGACACCCCGACTGAACCCATTAAAGTTAATAAGTTCCGTCAGTCTGTCATACATTGAAAACACTGCTTCCAGAATTTTCATTGTTCTGCTCCACTAATGGAGGAGAACACCGGAAAGACCAACTTAGGTGTGAATCTGCCCCCTAACATTGATTTCTCAAGTTGAACATGGTTTAGCCACTGAATATCATTTATAAGTCATTAGCATAAATCTAAAATAGGTCATAACTTTGTCAAAATTGATAGTTTTTCAAAATAAAAACCACTGTTATCTACATTACATTATGTAGAAGATAGGGCACTTATAATGTGGTGACAGTCTCTTTAAGGTTTGGATTGCATGTTCTCCTCATGTCTGCATTCAGCTTCATTTGGGTACTTTGGTTTTCTCCAACATTCGAAAAAAATACTCATAATTCAATTGACTTACTTTAAAATCGGGCTTAGGTCTTATGCACATGTAAAAGTCAGATGTACAAATTCTTTATGGCATAGAGTTCCAATATATCAATATTATGAACCTTTAGGCACGCCTTGTACTGCCATATCGTGTATCTATTGTCACGGTGCGGGGTGTGGACCCACTGGGCCGTACTGCGTAGCGGGGTAGCAGCTGGCCAACAAGGTACAAAACAATGTCTACAGTTCTGAACGGGTACCTGAGTCAATGTAGACAGTGGCAGGAACACGACTTGACTTTCACAGCAGGTGACGCCACGGATGCAGCAGGAAGACACGACTTGACTTTCACATCAGGTAACGCCGCGGATGCAGCGGGAAGACACGACTTGACTTTCACAGCAGGTGACGCCGCGGATGCAGCGGGAAGACACGACTTGACTTTCACAGTAGGTAACGCCGCGTATGCAGCGGGAAGACACGACTTGACTGTCACAACAGATACGATAGCTTGGGACACAGGGTACAGGAAGTAGGAACGAGTAATACTGGGAACTGGAAAACACTGGGAGACCTTTAGCAAGACAAACGAGGGTATACAACAACGCTCAGGCAAGGAACCAGTGGGCAAGACCCCTTATTATTGTCCAGCAGACATTTGGGCTGATAATTGATGTTAGGCAGCTGGACGCGTACTGGCCCTTTAAGGCTGTGCACGCGTGGGCGCGCGCGCCCTGCGGGACACAGTCTGAGGACCCGGAAGAGGGTACCGGCGTCTCCCTGGAGGGAGCGAACGCCGAGAAGAGAGACGTCCATGGGCGGGATCATCAAGGGGTAAGTCAGAATGACGACCCCCGGCCATAGACGTAACATCTACAATACAGCATGTGATGCTACATGGCACGATTTTTAGAGAAATACAATCTGTTCATAACTTAGATGTGATTGTTTACAGGTGTATCCTGCGTGTCAGAGACATGTAGGATCCATCAACATTGAACTCACTAGGATTGACGGATTCAGTGTAAAACGAGTGATACAGCTGCTCTATATAGAGAACATAGAACAGCTGTATCTCCAAAAGTAAAACAATTTATTAATAAAGACTAATTACAAAGTTACACTAACCACACGACCAATGTATTTATAAAAAAAATATAAAAAAAAAAAAAAAAATGAATATATATATATATATATATATATATACAATGCCCTCAAAGGTGTACATAGCCTTTAAGCTTTCTTTGTAAGAACTCAATTTAGTTATAGGCTTGCACTATAAAGAGGATATAGGAAAGCTGCAGAAAGGTTTAACGGTTGGGCAACTAGATTTATAAATGGGAAGGGATGACAGAATATAAAAAAATTCTTACGATGACTAATGGTGGAGAATAAGATTAAAGCCCGTACAGGGACATTTTTTGACTGACTTTGTGAGGTCAGGAAGGTTTTATTTTTACGACGCTCTGGCCGTAGTTTCCCCAGGGCCAAAGTCTCTGGGCAGAGCACTTCCGATGTTCTGCACGGGGACTCCGGCATTGGTAAGCTCCTGACATTGCTGTCCATATATGGACAATGACATCAGGGGCTTTTCTGGGGGACATTGATGGACAGTGATATCTGCCTGACCCTCTTGTGATGTGTCTGCTTCTGAAAATACTTGTATTCCCATAAAATAATAATTCTAGTGCATATTTTTTTTTAGAAGTTTGCGTTGTGCTGTTGACCTCTTATTCCTCCTGAAGAGCTAATAAATTGACTACTGGGTATTACCATTCCCCTTGTCAATGGGGCAAGTCCCTACATACGATAACACTGTCCAATCAGTGTTGACCGTGTCACAATGTGTAGGGACCTGTTTGATTGACAAGCGGAATGGTGATGTCCAGTTGCCAATTTATTTATACATTTCCAGGTGGAAAAATTGAGGTTTTATTCACACTGACACTAGTTCCTGTTCCTTTGCTTTTTGATGGCAAAATTATCGTATTCTGTTGCGCTATTTTTGCCATAAAAAAAAGAAAGAAATGTGACATAAACCTGACTGTCCTATTATAAGTCAATAAGGAGACCAAAAAAAATCAAGACTAGAGCCCCATGTAGCATTACATTTACCACATATAACCTGCTCTCCAATTAATAGCCATTTATATCAAATATAGCAGTCAAAGAGGATCTGTCACTAGTTTATTAATTCCCTATCTCCTAACTAATCTAATAGGTGCCGTCACACTGATAACTACAGTGTAATTTTTTCAATTACTACTTGCAAAGTTATGAGCATTTTTCTAAATATGGGAATTTGGTTTGAATAGCCAAATATAAGGTGACTAACAGCTCATCACGCCCCCCGCAACGAAATCACGGGGGGGGGGGGGGGTTTTGGGGGGCGATGGTTGCTACAGCTGCCTGGGGGCCTAATGAAGGCCCTCAGGTCCGCCATGGCTTAATATGCTTTCGGCAGGGCTTAATAGTTGCCTGTCAGAATCACAATATATTGCAATACATTAGCATTGCAGTATATTGTGCAAGCGATCTAACGATCGCTGGTTGAAGTCCCCTAGAGGAACTAATAAAAAAAGTAAAAATTAGTTAAATAAAGTTTTTTTTTTGTGTAAAAATAAAATAAAAATATTAAACGTTTAAAAAAAGGCCTTTTCCCATTTTCCCCCTAGAGCAGAGTAAAAAAATAAATACATACATACACATAATTGGTATCACCGTGTCCGTAAAAGTTATGAGCATTTTTCTAAATATGGGAATTTGGCTCGAATAGCCAAATATAAGGTGACTTTTTCTTTTCACTTTTTGGGCAGTGTAATGTTTTCTGTATGACTCTGTCCAATCTGCATATAGCTTCTCCCCCTTCCTGCCTAGCAACACAGTGTGATCATACAGTATACAGCTTCCATTCCCGACTGTGTTTTCAACTGGTGATATCTCCGGTTGTTTCACAGCTAGAGCAGCCATTGTTCTAGGTGGTCCACAGCCAGAGATATGGCTATTTGAAGTGACCCTCATTCCCTCCAACCTCAGTCTCTCACACTGTGTGAAGCAGCTTCACGCTGATAGGACAGCTTCAGAGGCTGTGAGGTAGCGCCACCTCAGGAGAATCGCTGGTGTTGACGCCCACTTGTCAAGTATAGCCTCATTTGCATATTTAGAAAAAAAAGCTCATAACTTAATAATAAACTTTTTGGGACAGAATTTTCACTAGTATTATCAGTGTGACAGTGCATCAGATTATCTAGGAGATTGGGCATTAATAAACTAGTGTCAGATCCTCTTTAACCCCTTCCCGACATTTGACGTATCCATACGCCAAAGTCGGGTAGGAGAAGTATGGAGCGGGCACACGGAGTGAACCCGGTCCATACGATGCGGGTGTCGGCTGTTTGTTACAGCCGACACTTCAGAGTAACGAGCGGCATCGCCCTCGAGCGCGATCCCGCTCGTTTAACTCGTTAAATGCTGCGGTCAATAGCGACCACAGCATTTAAATTGTTAGAAAGAGGGGGGCGACCCCCTCTAACAGCTCATCACGCCCCCCGCAACGCAATCGCGGGGGGGGGAGGGGGGGGGGATGTTTGCAACAGCACATTAGTATTGCAGTATATCGTGCAAGCAGTCTAACGATCGCTGGTTGAAGTCCCCTAGAGGAACTAATAAAAAAAGTCAAAATGAGTTAAATAAAGTTTTTTTTTGTGTAAAAAAAAATTTAAATATTAAAAGTTAAAAAAAAAAACCCTTTTCCCATTTTCCCCCTAGAGCGGAGTAAAAAAATAAATACATACACATAATTGGTATCACCGCGTCCGTAAAAGTCGGAACTATTACAATATATCATTATTTAACCCGCACGGTGAACGCCGTAAAAAAAAAAATTGGAAGCGCCAGAATCTCTATTTTTTGGTCACCTAAACTCCCACAAAAAATGAAATAAAAAGTGATCAAAGCGTCGCATGTACACCAGAATGGTATTATTAAAAACTGCAGCTTATCCCGCAAAAAAATAAGCCCTTATACCACTTAATTGACGGAAAAATAAAAAAGTTATGACTCTCGGAATTTGGCAACACAAAATAAATTTTCTTTTTTACACTTAGGTTTTTACTTGTAAAAGTAGTAAAATATTGAAAAAACTATATATCTTTGGTATCGCCGTAATCGTATTGACCCACAGAATAAAGGTAACATGTTATTTTATCTGCACAGTGAGTTCCGTAAAAACGCTGCGCAAAAAAACGTGGAGGAATCGCTGTTTTTTTTATTTTCTACCCCACAAATAATTTTTTTCCCGTATCCTATTACATTATATGGCAAAGTAAATGGTTCTACGAGAAACTACAACTTGTCCCACAAAAATCAAGCCCCCATAGTACTAAAGAGACGGAAAAATAAAGACGTTATGACTTGTGGAAGGTGGGGGAAAAAAAAAACGAAAATGAAAATCTGAAAAAGGGCAGCGGCGGGAAGGGGTTAAACCAAGCAAACACGCAAACAAAAATAACCTAAACAAGATAATAAGCTAATCTTAATTTAGATTGATGCAGCCCCCAAAAATATATTACATTTAAAACATACTTATTACAAAGTGGTTAATAAGCTCACCTATGAATTGAAAAGCTTTTTATTGTTTCGGGCATTTGAAATAAAAAATGACAGGAAAAGACATAAACATTCCGTGTGTAATTTAATTCGACTACTTACTAACCTACTGAGTGTATGTAACCAAAAAGTAGAGGGCAGATGGAAGGGAGCATGACTACAAAGCATTTGTTTGTAGTCTGACCTTGTTACCATGGAGATGCAATGGTCTTTATAGGAGCTGTGGACACAAACTAGTAATACGTTTTATATTTGCACTTTTGCTTTACGGTATTTTTCATTTCAGATGGTTGTGAAGGTGAACATAGCCCTTAGCACTGTACACAACTTTCTGGTAAACACAATGGGGGAAAGTTATAAAAACCTACACATTCCTTTTGCACATGTTTTTATAAATCTCCCCCGATGTCTTATGTCTTGTTAGAATGTGGGGAACAAATACTGTTCTGTACCTACTTAACACAATGCTTGTAAAGATGACCCTGCCATTTCCACCATGAAACTTTTCCTTGGGTCTTGTTCAAGCAAAGTGAGATTGTGTTGGCTCTGCTCTGTACCCCTACTTATTGCATGAAAAACAGTACATTTAGACATTTTTGTTCCACTTCAATACATGTTTTTTTTTTTTATAGTTGTGAGTGAACACCAGAATCAGTTAATTCAGCTAGACTACATCTGTATTTTATAAATGGCATATTTAGTAACATAAGATTTATTTGGTGAATCTAATTTTTTACAAATTCTAAATTTTTGTCATGACATTATTTATTTTAACCACTAGATGGCAATATTTTACAATTTATTCACTGGGGTTTTAACATCCCTGAAGCTATCGTACTTTTTAATAATGGTTCCGTTTTTTGTTTTTTTTTATAATAATGTATATATTATATAAACATTTTCAAGAACATATTTTAGACATGGGTTTCAAACAAATGTTTTTTTTAAGTTAGAAAACAAAGAGCGGATTGTTTGAAAAAAAATAAAATAAAAATAATAATAATAATAATAATATAATAATAATAATAATAATAATTACTTGTATGGCACCAGCATATTCTGTAGCACTTTACAATTGGGAAAGTACCGTATTTTTCGGACTATAAGATGCAGTTTTTAGCAATCCAGGATAGGGGATACATGTGTGATCGATAAGGAGAACGGGGACCGAAAGTTACCAAGACCGCTGCACGAGAAGCTGTGACTTCCGTGTTCTGTGTCCGACAGCTTCATAGATATCAATGGGATTCTTCTGCGCATGTGCGAGCGGTTCTCTATTGATCTCTATGGAGCTGCGGAACAGATAAGCCAAACACAGAACCCGGAAGTCCAGGCTTCTCATGTAGCGCTCTGGGTGACTTTCGGTCCCCTGTTCTCCTTATCGCTGGGTGTCCCAGCGGTCGGACCCCCAGCGATCTCACATGTAGCCCCTATCCTGTGGATAGGGAATACATGTGTTTTATGGCAAACCCCTTTAACTAGTTAAATGCCGCAGTCAATATCGACCGTGGCATTTATAGGGGGTTTTCTATGAAGGACATTTATGACATATCCACAGGATATGTCATAAATGTCAGGTAGATGAGGGTACCACCTCTGGGACCTGCACATATCTCTAGAATGGGGCCCCCTAAACCCTGTTCCAGCTTTCTGTGCTCTCCTGGCCCCTTGATTACACGTGGAGTTACTGAAACAGCATAACTAGATGAGCTAAGCTGTTTCCATAACTCCCATAGAACTGAACAGTAGTTACGCTGTTTCAGTAAGTCCACATGCAAGTCGCCGCTGGTTCAAGTCCCCTAGGGGAACTAATAAAATGTGTAAAAAAAAACCAGTTAGATACATTTTTAGGAGTGTAAAAAAAAACATATTAAAAGTCCAAAAAAACAAAACCTTGTCCCATTTTTCCCCAAGCACAATTTAAAATGTAAAACAATTTGGTATTGCTGCACCGTAAAAGTCTGATCTATTACAATATATCATTATTTAGCGCTTAAAAAATGAAATAATAAAAAAAAGTGATAAATAAAATCGTATGTACCAAACAATTGTGCCAATAAAACTACAGCTCGTCCCGCAACAAATAAGCCCTTACACCGCTCAATCGATGAAAAAAATATAAAAAAACTTATGCCTCTCAGAATGTGGTGAAACAGAATAAATTCTTTTTACCAAATATTTTTTTTCCTATTTTCTGTTGTCTAAAACCTGGGTGCGCCTTATAGTCCGAAAAATATGGTAACAAACAAGTAAGCAAAATAAATGAACAAATAATAAGACCAAAGGGGAGAGGTGCCTGAACATAAGAGTTTACAATCTAAATGGATTGAGAGGAGTGATACAAAAGGTACATGGTGCTAATTTTGTCCAGAGGACCAGCCCCTTGTGTCAGCTGCATGAACCAGTCAACCGGTACAGAGTGATGTGACAGGAGTAGTTAGCTGAGGACATAGCAGAGAGGAGTGGTGATATCTGTGACCGGGTCAGGTTTTGTATGGGCCGTGGACTAAAATTGTAGATGAACTTAAGACATAATCTTACATGAAGAAATTTGTTTGCAAGGCTTGCTAATTATCAATGTTAGGAGCAAGTTCAATGGTTCATGGCAGTAAGTTTCACAGAATTGGTGCAGCACAAGAGAAGTCCTGCCGATGGGATTCAGAGGATGAAGTAGGATAAGATCTGCTAGAAAACCCTTGTAATGTTGTGAAAGAGCTTGTGATAGGGTAGCCTTGTATGTAGTCAAGGTGCTGAAATTCATTGTGTTAAGAAATACACCTATAAATGTTACATTTTAATGTGCATTTGCAATTACACATCCTAAACGGTATGTAGGTATCAAATAGGGTTAGAAATAAAAGAAAGAAATTGAACATCCTAATCAGATTCATTTTTATTACAGTATAAATATTTTTTTTCTGGAACAACACACTCTATTTCTAGAAACTGAGATCTCCGGTGCAGTTGCTTATGTGGTCAGAAGAGGGCAGCATACACAGACCAATGAGAGGGATCCGGCTTATCCAGCATCTCTGGTAATGATATCCTTGATTGTGGAGGATAATTATTGATCATGATTTCCAGGAATCAGCTGCTATACAATAACATGTGTAGGTATAAGCGAGCACGTCACCGGCTGATGTCACATTTTATCTAATTATCTTCTTCAAGGACCTCTCAAGCTTAAGCCATTTAAGATAACAGCAACATTCTTTTTTTCATGTAGACCATAAGAAAGCAGTTTATATACTGTATGTAGTTTATATAACCGCCATAAAACTGAACTGTAATATGCAATTTTGATGAACAAAACAAATCTTCCCAACCGCCCATGAATGTGTTTACAGCATTCAATTGCTTCTGGTGTCCACTGGGTTAATGCCCCATCGTTGGTGTCTAGTCTCCAATCTTTTACCCCACCAGGGCAGAAAGAAATGTAACTAAAAGGCTGAGTTCACACGTCGCGGATTTGTCGCAGATTTTGTTGCGGCTTTGATGCAGAGCTCACCCTTTTGCATTGCAAATGCGCTGAAAATCTGCGTCAAATCCGCAACGTCTGAATTCAGCCTAAAAGTCTTTACACAACCCATCATACATGTAACCGTTCTTACCATGTTGACCCATCATCTGTAGCAATTCAGCCTAATTTACAAAGTGCTTAGTCCATTGCACACTCATCGAACATTTATTTTTTTCTTTTTGACTGTCATGCTTTTTGGTTTATGTTTGGCTAGATTCACATCACGGCAGGTAAATGTACTGATGTATGTGGTTTACATGCCTATAGATGTCCATAGCCAAACATATTCCAAAAAAAAAAGTGTTTTTCTGGCATACATTTGGCCAATATAAGTCGGGATATCGTTTCCTCCACTGAATTGTAAAGTGACTGCGCTTTTCAATACAACCGTCTTAAACAAATAATACCGCTCAGTATACGTATTATTTAATTGGGATTCAATGGCAGATGTACATTATGCAAATGTATAGGCATATGTCTGGGGCATACGTTCGGTGAAATGTTTCAAATGGTCCCGACAAATGTGATGTGAACCTAGCCTTAATTAGTTTTTTTGTACAATAAAGCATATTTTAAGAAATGTAAATAAAACTTATTTTTCTTTTCAGCTAGCTACATTTCTAGATACATTGAAACTTAAAAGAGTTGTCTGGGCACAGAATGTTTTTTCATACTGATGACCTATCCACAGGATAGGTCATCAGTATATGATTGGTGGGGGTCTGACTCCCGGACCCCGCACTGTCAGCTGTTCAGGCTGCCTCTAGACACTGGATGTTATGCAGTGTTCAGTGCCGGAAGGAAATGGCTCCGTACACTGCATAGCGGCCGTTCTGTGCTCCTATTCATTTGAGCAGCACAGCCGCTATACTGTGACCGGAGCCATCTGCTTCCGGCATGGACATCTGGTGCCTGGAGGCAGCCGGAGCAGCTGATCGGTGCGGCATCTGGGTGTCGGACCCCCACCGATCATATACCTATCTTGTGAATAAGTTGTCAATATTAGAAATCGTCCACTGCCGAACAACACCTTTAAGTAGTAGGAATAGCAAGCTACATCTTCCTTCACTTACCGTTATTTAGGAGGTGGATCTTTTGGGTGACTAGATGAAAGAAAAAGCAGCTCATGAGATCTAAGGCTGGGTTCACACGACCATGTTACGTCCGTAATGGACGGAACGTATTTCGGCCAGAAGTCCCGGACCGAACACAGTGCAGGGAGCCAGGCTCCTAGCATCATAGTTATGTACGACGCTAGGAGTCCCTGCCTCGCTGCAGGACAACTGTCCCGTACTGTAATCATGTTTTCAGTACGGGACAGTAGTTCCACGGAGAGGCAGGGACTCCTAGCATCGTACATAACTATGATGCTAGGAGCCCGGCTCCCTGCAGTGTGTTCGGTCCGGGACTTCCGGCCGAAATACGTTCTGTCCATTACAGACGTAACATGGTCTTGTGAACCCAGCCTTATATGGCTGAACATGGTAAATGTCAGACAGCTACTTCTTGTCCCAAAAACTGAAGGCAAAATTAAAGTTACTGCACCTAAAGATTCAGCTGCACAGTCAAGTTTTCATTTTTGGCCCAAGGAATGTTTTTATGAATTAGAATTTGAACTGCATACATCACTATTGTTCTTTATGTATTACATGATGTATATACTTAATAAATACAAATAATATGCCTAATATCTAGATAGAAAATTAAATTTTATGGCTGCCTGATATCAATATGTTTATCAATTTATGTCCTGATTGCTGTATATTTTTATATTGGTTTTACACATTTTACTATGCCTAATTTGCAAGTTTTACTAGTCACTATTCTGCAAAAATGCTGTTATTTCTGCGCTGCTACAGTTCTGCTTGTATCCAGCACGTGGTGATGCACAACAAATCAATTCTTGCCGACTTATAAAATGTACTGGCTAATATTTTATTACAAGGCACAGCACACTTTGCAGGGGAGAGGTTTTATATGTGCTGCTTTGTAAATAAAGTGCAAATGACTTTGAAACATCTATAAAATGTGCAATAATTGTTCTAATGTAAAAGTGTTTGCTTAGGAGAATTGTATGAGAATAGTTGATGTTACCTTGGTGTACTGTGTGGTGAATGAGAACAGCCGTCCTGCTGGTTTATGATTATAAAGCTCTTTAGTGGGTCCTAATATGTTTGTGAAAAAAGTGCTCTAATAATAGCATCATACAATAAAACACAAACAATAAATCACACACCACACACACCACACGCACACACACACACACACACACACACACACACACACACACCACACACGCACACATACCATGCACACACACACACACACACACACACACACACACACACACACGCACACACACACACACACACACCACACACGCACACATACCATGCACACACACACACACACACACACACACACACACACACGCACGCACACACACACACACACACACACACACACACCACACACGCACACATACCATGCACACACACACACACACACACACGCACACACACACACACACACACACACACACACACACCACACACGCACACATACCATGCACACACACACACACACACACACACACACACACACCACACACGCACACATACCATGCACACACACACACACACACACACACACACACACACACACACACACACACACACACACACACACACACACGCACACATACCATGCACACACACACACACACACACACACACACACACACACACACACACACACACACACACCTAAGAGAAAAAGACGGACAGCAGGCAGCAATAAGTGGTGCACTAAGCATATTTTTCAGAATTTAGTTCTGTCCTAGCAATACCAATATACTACCATAGAGCCATAAACTCTCAGGATAAACAGTGCTGTACAAATAAATAGTGCACCTACGGGTCAGGGAGTGCCATGCGGTGCCCAGACATTGCCATACAACATAGAGTTACATTGTGTCAAACAATGCCATCATAGAGCTATATGGTGCCTATGTAGCTTCAACAAGTGCGTAGCGTCCATGGTCGCGGGTCGTCGGGTCTACTTACCCCCTGACGCCTGCAGCCATGGATCTGTGAGCGCTGGTCCCCATCTCCTTCCTAAGAGACGCCAGTGCTCACTCCGCCCGGTCCACAAGTAAGAAACACCCAGGATAGTGCCTGCAATCTGATACCATCCCACTGGAATCTGAACCATTGTCTAAGAAATTGATAGTTTATTCTCTAACGCTGGAAAGTTATTTAAGGGTTTGATAAGAAATCATATTGAACAATGGCTAAAATACATAACTAATGTATGACTTTTTTTTCTTTATCTCCACTAGTTTTTATGCATAAGGCCTGGTATGCCGGCACGGCTCCATGAAGGGACAATCTTGTAAAAAAAAATGTACTTCTAATGGAGCAGTAACAAGGAATCCGGAGAGATTATAATCTACTTACCTTGTGCATGGGTGATAGCTTTTTCCCACATGTAGAAATGCTTGTTCAGTACCTGTTCGAGGCTGGTCTGAAGAACTTCACATGGACATATCATTCTTTACCTGTCCTTAAAGGGGTTTTCCACTTTCTGACAACTGATGACATATCCACTGGATAGGTCATCAGTACATGATCTGTGGGGGTCCGACACCTGGACCCCACACAGATGAGCTGGTCCAGTGCCTCCATGCAGTGGACATACATTCCGGAAGCAGTTGGCTTCGGCCAAAAGCAGCTGAGCTGCAGTACTTCCGCTCTGCTCCTATTCAAGTGACCTGAAGTTCTGCAGCACGGCTGCTATGCTATGTACGGAGCCAACTGCTTCCGACTCCGTACATAGCATTATGTGCCATAACATTATCGGTGCAGGGTCCTGGTGTCGGACCCGCACCAATGATATACTGATGACCTATCCGGTGGATAGGTCATCAATTGCAAGAAGGTGGACAACCCCTTTATATGCATGTTATATCCTAAAATACCCACAGGTGAATATATTATTAGCTGTCTTATTTGGAAATCAATGGATTCAAAATCAAATTAAATTCTAATCCTTCCCTAATTTTATACCAAAGATGGACGAACCATTATACAAATGAAGCATTTTTACATTTTGTGTCACCTTTATTTCCTCGCAAATTGTAGGCTCTTGCGGGATAGGGCCCTCGCTCCACTTGTTTGAATTGTTAACAACTTATCACTCAGTTATTTCGAATTTCGTTTGTGCATGTTCCCTCTAAATTGTAAAGTGCTGCAGAATATGTTGGTGCAATAGAAATAACGATTATTATTGCTATTATTAATAATGGTGTCATTGTGTGTTATTTCAAATAAAAATGAACTGAACGTAAGGAGAAGTCTTCAATATATTGTTAATAAAAAGAATGCATATATATACGTCAGCTAAATCCTCATCAAATCTACTGACATTCTGCATCCAATGCAAGTAAATGGGGTCTTGCATACACCATTCACATGCAGCGGGAAAGAAATCTGTGCGAAATAATGATCACACTGCAAATTTTTAAATCTGAAGCATGCTCATTAGTTATCCACCTAAACGTGTGAACACAGCCGCAGTATAGTGCCCGCTATATCCTAAAATGTATTTTATATTATTATCAGTGTTGGTGCCCCTTCTTACAGTTTGGCAAAAAAGAAAACAAGGGGACAATTGCCGATGACATAACGTAGAGAAGTGTAAACCAACACATTCTCTCTGATCCAACAAAGGTTAAAATCTTGTGTTCAATACTATAGAAACCTGTAATATAAAAATATCCTGCAATTTTCTCAAGGGAAATAGAAGAAGAAGATTGTAACTTGCTGGTGTCTGTAAAACTGATCCTCTGGTCCAATGCCTGTGTATTATATATCAACAGAAGGTGTCACAAAATAGAATGATTTGTGTATTTTAAAAGGCAAAGAAGCCAAAAGGTGCGCTCCTTCTGTTATATAGACAGCATGGAGATTGCCGCTTTAAACTTTAGAGTTCATTTCTTAAACATGATGAGAAAACTCAATCAAATTCTATTTACTGCTTGACTGAGGAAACAGAGCTTTAAAGTAAATAGCCTATAGTGTTCTGAAATATCCCTTGAAGACAACAGAGCGTTGAGCTGACCTGAGGGTGTCACTGTCTGGATCATTTTGAGGACTTGCTGTTTTTTGAGAGATAATTGCTTCCTTGATCTCTGAATAAGATGTCAGTATGGGATTCAGCTATCAAAACCATTGACGAGAGCATAAAAAACACTAGTCCTTGTTGTCAAGATGGTATCAGCAAAATTAAAGAAGACGGTCAACAAAGGATAAGATTTCAATCACCGACACGATACATGAGTGAAATATGAAGGATGAAAAGAGAATAATTGACTACAAGTTACCAAGGAACATGAGGTTTATGTATGGGTGATATTTTCAAGTGTAAAAATGTGCTTTTATGTACCATATAAGTGTCCACGTGCAGTAAGTAGACTGCATAACGTAATAAATATAAGCATAAAAAGATAGATAGCAAACATTATTTGGTCAGTTAAAAGTATTTGGCAGTTCTAAACTATTAATTTTGGTAAAACTACTTCTGGACCATCCGGGTCTTAAAGGAACAGTGTTACCACAATTTTTTTTTTAATATGTTAAAGATGTTAGTGCTTTATTAAAAACGTTTGGATTAATTTGTGTGTTTGTGTGTTACTTTTTCTTATTTTTACACTTTTTCTTCCCTATGGGGGCTGCCATTTTTTTTTCCATTTCTGTATGTGTTGATTAACGACACATACAGACATGGAATACGGCAGCCACAGTCCCATAGGGACTGCGAACGGGGCCCGTTCCATCCACTTCAATGTACGCCGTCTGTGTGGGAAGCGGAGCGGACGGGCCGGAGGGAGCCGCGGCGGCAGGAGCAGGTAAGTTATTTCTATGTATGTTCGTATTTCAGTGTGTTTACTACTGTATGTAAACCTACTACACTGTGTGTTAGCTCAAAAAATGGCGACACACAGTGTAGGAGGTTAGACCGTTCAATCCCCTCGTTTATCCCGGCACTAGCCAGGATAAAGGAGGGGGGGATGCTGAGAGCTCACTAGAGCGAGGGCTTTTTACCCAATTTTGCAGCATAAAGCAATGTGGTTGCTTTACCACATGCAATGCTGCAATTTTGGGAATGGCTCCATCTAGTGACCAGCAATGGGAAATATTATAAATTAGAATCCAATTGAATCCAATTTGTAATATTTCCTGACTCGTGAAAAAAATAAATAAAATTAGAACAATGTTTAATCACCTACACACTAATTGTTTATAAAAAAAAAAAAAAATCATGTTTTGAGGGCAACACATTCCCTTTAAAGAAACAGTCCGGTCAAAACTAATACGATGTGTTATACCTAGTGCAGGGCCAGATGGGGCAGTGCGTGATACAGGATTAACCCCTTAATGACCAGCTTATTTTACACCTTAATGACCAAGCCATTTTTTTACGTTTTTCCGTCGTCGCATTCCAAGAGCTATAACCTTTTTATTTTTGCGTCGACATAGCTGTATAAGGTCTTGTTTTTTGCGGGACAAGTTGTATTTTTTAATAGCACCATTTTGAGGTACATATTATTTATTGATTAACTTTTATTAACTTTTTTTTGGGGGGGGAATAGAAAAAAACCTGACATTTTGCCACTCTTTTTCGCGTCTTAAATCTACACCGTTTACCGTGTGATATAAATAACACAATAACTTTATTCAGCGGGTTGTTACGATTGCAACGATACCAAATTTGTATCGTTTTTGTATGTTTTACTACTTTTACACAGTAAAAACGCTTTTTTTTCAAAATTATTTGTTTTTGTGTCTCCATATTTGAAGAGCCATAAGTTTTTATTTTTTCGCCGATGCAGTTGTATGAGGGCTTTTTTTTTGCGGGAAGACTTTATTGGTACCATTTTGGAGTAGATGCGACTTTTTGATCACTTTTTATCACATTTTTTTTAAGTCAAGATTCACAGAAAACAGCAATTTTTCCATAATTTTTTATTACATTTTTTACGGCGTTCACCGTGCGTGTTAAATAATGTAATAGATTTATAGTCGGGGTCGTTACGGACGCGGCAATACCAAATATGTGTAACTTTTTTACATTTTTTTTTTTTTTTAATAGTAAAGCATTTTGTAAGGGGAAAAGGTGGGTTTTTCATTTTTTTTTCACTTTTTTTTTAAAATTAACTTTATTAAACTTTTTTTGTTTTACTTTTTTACTAGTCCCACTAGGGGACTTTAATATGCGATTCTGCGATCGCTATTATAATACACTGCAATACTTTTGTATTGCAGTGTATTACTGCCTGTCCGTATTACTGCCTGTATTACTGCCTGTCCATTCGCTCCAGGCAGACCTGGGGGCCTTTATTAGGCCCCCGGCTGCCATTGGAGACACAGACACTCGGCGATCGTATCGCCGGGTGTCGGTGGGAGAGAGAGGGAGCCCTCTCTCCAAAACCACTCAGATGCGGTGCACGCTATTGTGCACCGCATCTGAGGGGTTAAACGGGTGAGATCGATACTTATATCGATCTCACACGGCAGAGAAGGGACGCCTCCAGCCCTCAGCTGCCTCTGGCAGCTGAGAGCAGGGAGATTTGACAGCTCCCTGCTCTGTTTACTTTATCCTGATGCAGTGCCGTAAAAAGGAATATGCATCAGAATAGAGCCCGTTAGTGGCCGCCGTGAAAAGGCGTATTGGCGGTCACTAACGGGTTAATAGAGCACCAAAGAAAGAATCCTTGTGCCATGCTCCGCCCCCTCAAGCCCTGCACTAGGTATAACACAGTGTAATAGATTTGCCTGGAATGTTCCTTTAAAGGTAATGTGTCATGTATTTCTTTTTAGTTTATTAAATAAAGTAATGTAAGTTTGTAGGTGGCCGACAGAAACCATTGACTTTAATGGGTTCCGTCGGTTTTCTATCAGGGTGTCGATGGTTTTACAGAAGACAAATGCGCAGCACACTGTGCTATTTTCTCCAGTGATTTCTAGTAATATCAGCCGGATCTGCAACGAAGGCTCCTAACGGAGCCTTCGACGCAGATGTGAGCGAGGCCTAACAGAGAAGTTGCATACAGAACCTCATCTGTGTGTAAAGTGCATAGTGTTTCTATCCTGCCTTATTTAGACCTATATAAATTAATTTGCCTACATTCTAATAATAATGGGATGACTCTGCTCTTAATGTCCAAATCTATGTAACAAAGCTGACAAGGCTGAACTACCGAAAACAGAAGGCATCAGCTTGTGTTTGATTGAGTGGCCAGTGTGAAAACTGGATAGTCAAAAACCAAACTAACAATTTTTTTAAAAAAACCTTCATAATAAAAACCTAATAATATATAATATCTTATTTTATAATGATACAATCTATTTTATATTTTGGGGTGTCTTCATACAAACATCTTAAGATATGACAGTCCTGCATTTCCATCTGCAAAACAAGCTATTGTAACTTTAGATCAGTGCCAACCAAAGGAAGTTGTCATGGTTAAATTGTTAAAAGATTCCAAAATGGGCCTGGATGCCTTTCTTCAAAGAAATAAAATTACAAGTTCAGGAAGGAATTTAGAATTTAGATGAGAAAAACTGACAACAACGTCTTATTGGTTGTACCTGTGGATCAACACTGTAGGATAATGTGTTGAACTAGATGTTGGACATCTAATATGAGCACCCAGGGCCGGCGTCAGCACCGGGCGAACACGGGCAAGTGCTGAGGCCCACTGCCCTTATGGGGGCCTACTTGGCTGCAGGGTGCTTTATGCTGCCGTCATGGCTCCTCCAGGAGCAGAATCCCCGGCTATAGCGTTGCTGACGCTCTAGCCAGAGATTCCGCTCATAGAGGGAGCCCCTGACGTCCCTGTCTATATATGGACAGGGACGTCAGGGGCTCCTCCTGGACCGGAATCTCTGGCCAGAGCATTGCTGACACTCTGGACGGGGATTCTGCTCCTGCAGAAGCCGATGTAGTCACTATCCATACATGAACAGTGACATCAGGGGCTCCTCCAGGAGCGTAATCCCCGGCAAGAGCGTTGCCGAGTGCAGAGTGCAAGGAATCTCCCGTTCTTCATTCTTATCCCCCACAAGTAGGTATGGGTTTCCCGGTTAGATTCCTAGGTTGCAGTACCCAGAATAGTCACCAATTGACAGCAGGTGCGCTGTAGTGGAACATAGCCAGGTGTCGTCAATGGATTAGTGATTAGGAAGTAGCAAGCCGGAGGATGAGACAGAACCGTAGTCAGGGGTCAGGCCAGGAGTCAATATCAGGAGTAGAACCAAGTGACAAATCCAAAGGGCGAGACAGGAGCGTAATCCATGTACAAGGCTGAGGCCAAAGTCAGAGTCAAATAGAAATAGGAACAATAGCCAAACAAAGGATATTCTTTGCCTTTTTTTTGGTCCTTCTTTAGGACACGTAATCCCCTGATCGCATTTATAGTACATAGTAATACTCTTGTATTGATATGTATTATGCCCAGTGCCAGCTCTAGGTTTATGTGGGCACTTGGGCGATACAGACTTAGTGGGCTCCATTGCGGGGTAACTCACGGCGGCAGTAAAATGGCAGAAAACTTTGTGCCCCCGTATATAAGTTAGGCCCTGTTTATAACCCCATATAGAATTTAGGCCCCCAGTTTGTGCCCCCAGTTTGTACCCCATATATTTAGTGCCCTCTGTAGATAGTGTCACAGTGCCCCCTGTAGATTGTGCCACACAGCCCCCCTCATAGGTAGTGCCACATAGCCTCCCTCGTAGGTACTGCCATACAGCCCCCCTCATAGGTACTGCTACACAGCCCCACATAGGTATTGTCACACAGCCCCCCTCGTAGGTTCTGCCACACAGCCCCTCCTCCCAGGTAGTGCCACAAGCCCCCTCCCAGGTAGTGCCACAAATCCCCCCTCCCAGGTAGTGCCACACAGACCTCCGCCCTGTAAGTAGCGCCTTTGGGGCTCCCTCCAGGAATGGAATCCCCAGCCAGAGCATTGGCCAAGCTCTAGCCAGGGATTCCTCTTCAGGAGGAGCCCCTTACGTCACTTTCCATATATGGACAGTGACGTCAGGGGCTTCTCCAGGAGCGGAATCCCTGGCCAGAGCGTCGGTAATGCTCTGGCCGGGGATTCCATTCCTGGAGCAGCCATGATGTCAGCGTCTGCACCCGTCAGCCGAGTGGGCCCCCCGAAGATTAGTGTGCTCCGGGTGGTGATGCCGGCCCTGACTATGCTTGTCTATCTATCTATCTATCTATCTATCTATCTATCTATCTATCTATCTATCTATCTATCTATCTATCTATCTATCTATCTATCTATCTATCTATCTATCTATCTATCTTCTCTATAATCTATTCATCCACGTGTCATCTATCTATACTACAGAACCTCTTTAAAGTGTTTATAGTACATGAAAACATTATCCTAAAGGCTGTATTTGACTCAGATTATATATGGTTTTGTCTATGGTTGGTAACAGGAATTGCCTAGTTTATATTTGTTTTATATTTGCTGCTGCTATCAAATGTTTCTTTATTGATATGTAAATCGTATCTGAGGGTTATAAAAAACAATACTTCCTTGTTTTGACATTTAATAGAAGCTATATATAAGAATTTTCAGGAATCAGGCAATTCTATTTCATGGTGTTATCTGTAATTTGAAAATGTTTTTTTCTCTGTGGGACTTCAGAGAAGCATATGTGGAAATGTGAATGTATTTCTTCACCACCAACAGTGTTACAGATTTCTAGTAAATCATACAGTAACACACATATTTTACCAAGCTCCACACACTAGATGCTTGTAAAAAAAATCATTTATAGACTGGTGGCTAGTGCAAATTCTTATGTGGCACAAGAAGGAAATAAAACAAATTTCTTGTTTGTGGTCTGTTTTGCGTAATGCCCTACATTTTTTTTATATCTCAATATTAACCCCTTAGCGCTTATATTGCCTTGCCTAAAAGCTCTATGACATACAGTTATGTCAGGAAGATACTTGATAAAAGGAGGGTGCTCCTGCTGTCAGCCCGTCAGCACCCCTGTGATGTGTTTTCTGTGTTAGCATGGCCTAACAACGGCCCTCAGGACTGCCATAGGTATCTTCCTATTAGGCCGTGTAGCAGGCCTAATAGGTAAAATTACACTTATTTCAAGATTAAAAGAACAAAAAAATAAGTAAATTATGCTTTTAAGAGATGCTTTAAAGAGATAATGTAAATTGGAAGTTATACTGTTAGTGGCGTACTTAAAAAAATCCCTGCTGTCCCCTTGATGCCCTCTATATGAAGTTTGGTCTGATTTTACACCCCCTTGATTGCACTCAATCCAGATCCTTTGGAGAAGAGAGTACTGTAAAGGATATGGCCACCTAATTGCAAAAGGGATGGGACCAATCAGGTCTGGGCCCCTCTCTCTAAGGGCCCGTCTAGCAGCCATATAGACTGTCTCTATGGTATATATGGCCCTCAATACTGTATAGATATTTAACTAGAGGTGAAGGGCACCCCTAACATTACATGCTCAAGAGAGAAAGTATATCATTGTTATAAAAAATAGTAGACCACTTGATGAAGGAGCTTAGCCCCCCCAAAACGTCATTTGGTGGTACTGTGTGGAGTATTATTAGTGTTCTCTTCCCATGAAAAGTGAATAAATAATAAAGATGTAACCTATTGGACTAACATTAGTCTTTTCTTTGCTAATAACTGCAGCGGGTTAATCATACATTGTGTGGTGACAAAATAGTAAATGCTATAAATCATTTTAGTTTTCACAGATTTCCTACCTAGACTAGAATACTGGACCCGAAATAGTGACCATGATTTATCAATATGGCAATAGAAAAACTCCAAAGTGAGAAAACAACAACATTTAGGAATCTATACAACATTTAGCTACAATAATTGTTCTTTTTTGTGCCTTTTTCTGATTATGTATTTTAAGAGCAAAAATGTAAAGACATTATTAGTAACATCAGATGAATTTAATTGTTTTTTGGATTTTTAATGTTTTGTAGGTCATCTGATACTTTTGCTTTTGGAAATTAAACGGTGGGGCAGATTTACTAATAGTGTCTAATTTTAATGAACTAGGATAAGTCAGTCAGAAAATGTGCCAAATTAATCAAATTGTTCCTGCTGTATGATAAATTTGGCACATCTATCTAGACATGTTAGACACGTTTCCCTTCCTTTTACCACCGCTTTGTTGTTAGTTTGCGCCAGGTTTTTGGTCAATTTTAGTGCATGGTGTCAGATTTAAGGCCCCGCTCCTTTTGATTAGACCACATCTCTTCCTCACATAGGCATGTAGCTGTACACAGGCAGGTGGCAGGTGGATGGACACCAACAGGTAGCGGGTAGATGGACGCTGGCTGATAACAGATATTTGGACACAGGCAGGTAACGGATAGCTGGACACTGAGTGATGACAGGTAGCTGGACACTGAGTGATGACAGGTAGCTGGACACAGGCAGACAGTGACTAAAATAACTGGATATAAGCTGGTAGCGGATAACTATATACATGCTGACAACAGATAGCAATAGACTGGAATCAGATGCACACAGGAACCTTTGCAGGATACAACTAGGTTGTTCCAGTGTTGCTCAGGCACAAGAGGGATTGTAAAGATGCCTTAAATACTCCTGGGGCAACAGGGATTGGATATGGGAATTTTGAGTTTTGCGCGTGCTGGCCCTTTAAGAGGCAGCCAACTAGGGACATTGTGGTTGTGAGCAGATGAACTCAGCAGATGCTGGCGGCCTGGTCCTGCCTCTCTCCCAACCTGCCGGCGTCTGCTGTGTTCCTCCGCTCACGACCGCAATGGAGAAGGTACAAGACCCGGCGTCAGGGACTGCCGACAGGAGCTGGTCCTTCTGCCGGCGTTACAAAAGCTATTAATAAATAGAATTCTGAAACATTTTGATTAGTAAATCTGCCGAGTGTGTTCCCCCAAACACTTGCACTGAACAAAGTAGTTGAGTGTCACTGAAAGCCAGCAGACCTCGTATTTAAGGCTTTCTTCAAATTTTATGCTGAGGTTGCAGCATCTGGTTGTGACTACGCCTGCAATGGAAATGGTGAAAAGTTGTTATTCACGCGGTAGCTGTTAAATGTGTTGTGCTTGTTTATTTTGTTCAAGTTGCTTCTGTAGAAAACATTTACAATATTGACAATAAGGAGTAAATGTCCTTCTATTTATTGGAGTCACTATAATTCTGTTCATCTGTTCGCCCCCTGATGAAGCAGATATCAGCGAAACGCGTGTTGTGGTTTATACTGGATGTGTATGACCGTTAATATGGTTAAAGTTGGCTTTGTCTAAACGTTTACAATTAATGCACTGGCACTTTTTTTTAACCCCCCTAATGTTTATCCCTTGGTGGGAATATTACTTATAGAACATTGGGGTGTTCTCAGAATATCACACGTTTGAGAGTAACCTTCCTTGTACCTTGTCTTTGCATTACACCTACTATGTTATATTGACGGTACTTTACTTCGATCATGTGATATTTTCTGTATAGGAGAAACGTAAGACATTTTCTGACCAGCTTCTTGGTCACTGTCTACTCAACCAATGTATAATTACTGGAGTGTTTGCCTTGCTTATGAGTTTTATTATGTATTAATTGTCTCAAAGGTATGATTATTAAAATGTTTTTTATTTTTATATAGTTGGACTGCTTTATACTCCCTTTGTTTCTGAATGTTAAACTAAACTATAAAAATGGAGTTGTCTGTCAGTGATGGATGGGAGGTTGTTTTTTTGAACATTACCTAGTCCCAAATAGATATAATTCAGGAGTTTGTGTAATAGTCATCCAGCAAATAATTATCTCTCAGACATGGCAGATATGGCAAAAGGGCTCTAGGTCTTCCCCAGGTAATTATAGACCAGTAAGCTTAACATCCACCATGGGAAAAATGTTTGAGGGGCTATTGAGGGACTATATACAGGAATGTGTGACAAAAATAGTATTATAAGTGACAGCCAGCACGGTTTTACAAAGTACAGAAATTGTCAAACCAACCTGATTTGTTATTATGAAGAGGTGAGTAGAAGCCTAGACAGAGGGGCCGCTGAGGATATAGTATTTTTTTTACTTTGCAAAGGCATTTGTCACTGTCCCTCATAGACAACTAATGGGTAAATTAAGCTCTACAGGATTAAAAAGTATAGTCTGTAATTGGATTGAGAATTGGCTCAAGGACCGTATCCAAAGAGTTGTGGTCAATGATTCCTACTCAGAATGGTCCCCGGTTATAAGTGTTGTACCCCAGGGTTTTGTGCTGGACCACTATTATTCAACTTATTTATTAATGATATAGAGGATGGGATTAATAGCACTATTTCTATTTTTGCAGATGACACCAAGCTATGTAGTAATGTTCAGTCTATGGAAGATGTTCGCAAATTGCAAGCTGATTTAGTCACACTAAGGGCTTGGGCGTCTACTTGGCAAATGCGATTTAATGTAGATAAATGTAAAGTTATGCATCTGGGTACCAACAGTCTGCATGCATCATATGTCCTAGGGGGAGCTATACTGTGAGAGTCACTAGTTGAGAAGGATCTGGGTGTACTTGTAGATCATAGACTAAATAACAGCATGCAATGTCAATCAGCTGCTTCTAAGGCCAGCAAGATATTGTCGTGTATTAAAAGAGGCATGGAGTCGCCGGAAAGGGATATAATATTACCACTTTACAAAGTTTTAGTGCAGCCTTATCTAGAGTATGCAGTTCAGTTTTGGGCTCCAGTTCATAGAAAGGATGCCCTGGAGTTGGAAAAAAATACAAAGAAGAGCAACTAAACTAATAAGGGACATGGAGAATGTAAGTTATGAGGAATGATTAAAAAAAATAAACCTATTTAGCCTTGAAAAGAGACAACTAAGGGGGTCATGATTAACTTATATAAAGATATGAATGGCCCATTCAAGAAATATAGTGAAAACCTGTTCAATGTAAGACCTCCTCAAAAGACAAGGGGGCAGTCCCTCCGTCTGGAGAAAAAAATGTTCAATCTGCAGAGGCGACAGGTCTTCTTTACTGTAAGAACTGTGGATCTGTGGAATATCCTACCGCAGGAGCTGGTCACAGCAGGAACAGTATAGTTGCCCATGTCCCCTTAACTATGTGGGCAAGACTATTTGCCAATTTAGGCGGCATATTCTTGACCACATAGGGAATATCCTAAGGGAGGTAGATCGTCCCTTAGTCAGTCATGTTTGGCAATGTCATGGAGGAGATCCTGGCTGCCTGAAGTTTCAACGCATAGAAAAGATGTGTCCTTCTTTGAGAGGTGGCAACTTGGATAACTATCTTTTGCACAAACAAGCCCAATGGACATTTAGATTTAAATGTATCAAACCATTGGGACTTAAAGAGGCTCTGTCACCAGATTATAAGTGCCCTATCCCCTACATAATCTGATTCGCGCTGTAATGTAGATAACAGCAGTGGTTTTTATTTTGAAAAACGATCATTTTTTGAGCAAGTTATGATTGTTTTTGAGCTAGTTTTGAGCTAGTTTAGATTTATGCTAATGAGTTTCTCAATGGACAACTGGGCGTGCTTTTACTTTTTAACAACTGGGTGTTGTACAGAGGAGTGTATGAGGCTGACCAATCAGTGACTAATCAGTGTCCTACACTTCTCATTGTTCCAGCCCAGCATGATCCACAGCACAGTGTGATTGTGCAGTGAAAGAAGCTGGGCTGGAACAATGAGAAGTGTAGGACGCTGATTAGTCACTGATTGGTCAGCCTCATACACTCCTCTGTACAACACCCAGTTGGTAAAAAGTAAAAACACTCCCAGTTGTCCATTGAGAAACTCATTAGCATAAATCTAAACTAGCTCAAAACTAGCTCAAAAACAATCATAACTTGCTCAAAAATGATCGTTTTTCAAAATAAAAACCACTGCTGTTATCTACATTACAGCGCCAATCAGATTATGTAGGAGATAGGGCACTTATAATCTGGTGACAGAGCCTCTTTAATGACTCAATTTCGAATGCTCCCTTTATTGTGTAGGGAGGTAGACCCTCCTACACCTTTTTTACCTTGTTTTATGGTCTCTGGTCTGTATATAATAACCCCAGCGTAACTCACTGAGCTGCTCTGTTTCCGTAACTCCCATAGTAGTGAATGCCAGTTACGGAAGTAGCGTAGCATGCGAGTTACGCTGTTTCTGTAACTACTATTCAGTTCTATGGGACTTATGGAAACAGCGTAGCTCAGCGAGCTACACTGTTTTTTTCTTCATGGTTGGAAATCACAAGCTTCAGCCACAACACAAAGAGGTAGAACGGTGTTTAAGGGCCCCCGTTCTAGAGATAGATCTGGGACCCAGAGGTGGGACCCGCATCTATCGTAAATTTATGACATATCCTGTGGATATATCATAAATGTCCTTGATGAAAAAAGCCCCTTTAAGTCACCTGGACTTCACTTTGAGTAAGTAGGGAGGATGGACGGAGCCAAGGAAGGAATGACACGGCGGCAGCGGTGGTCAGAGTGAGGTGTGCTGTGATGGGAGTGGACCAGTCCAGTCACCCGACCTCACTTCACTGACTCGGGTCAGGTGACCGGACTGATCCACTCTTGGGCCGGCACGCACCGACCTCACTCAGACCGCCGCCATACTTGGCTCTGTCTGCCCTCCTCCTGCTCCAAAATGTGAGTGAGTTGTGTGGACTGTGCCAAGGAGGGAATAACACGGCAGCACCGGCGGTCAGAGTGAGGTCGGGGCGTGCTGTGACAGGAGTGGACCAGTCCGGTCACCTGACCTCACATCACTGACTCAGGTCAGGTGACCGGACTGGTCCACTCTTGGGCCGGCACAGTCCAGTCACCTGACCTCACGTCACTGACTCAGGTCAGGTGACCGGACTGATCCACTCTTGGGCCGGTACGCACCGATCTCACTCAGACCGCCGATGCCGCTGCCATACTTGGCTCCGTCTGCCCTTCTCCTGCTCCTAAATGTGAGTGAGTAGGGCGGACTCATGGCGGCTACGGCGGTAAGAGTGAGGTCGGGCCAGACCACATGATCCTGCGGGCCGTATAAGGTGGACGTTTCCCACCCCTGATGTAAGATATGTTTGGGGTTCTTTTGCACCACATTATTATAGGCTAGAATACAGAAGCCGAGGTGTTATGTATGTTGCCCAAATTCAAGCAGTTCAAGCAGAAAGAAAACTCTTAAAACCGTTTTGTCAGAAAGTCATATTTTCCTAGTTAATTGTTGTTAACACTTTATAATTCGTCTAAAATATGGTTTTGACAATGAAACCTTTTCAAACTCCCACATCTAATTACCTTTTTCCAAAATGGTTATGGAGCTCACTAATACTCACTTTTAATTCTTCTAGATATATTTCTGCATTTAACAGAGTAGAGCTACTAATTTTCCTAATTCCTTAAATTCTGATTTTCCTTCTTTCCCCTTCACCTGCACTTTCAGTTTGTTTCTTTAGCTGGTTTTACTTTCTCTCCTCTTTCTCCCTCAGTTGAGGTTCCCTTCTGTTTTCTATCTACACAATCCCAGTTGGGCAGATTATCAGCACCTTTGGATTCTAGTAGCATCTTTATGATAATGAGTCTCAACCAGTGGCGGATTAAGTAGACGATAGGGCCTTGGCTGTTCACCAAACTTGGGCACACCTTCTCCACCGCCGCCTTGCTGCGCCGTTTCTATAGTTAACACCACCTTTATGTGCGAGCATTTACAAATAGGTGTTATGGTATAGGTGCTATTATTCCCCTTGTCATAGGGCTGTGTCCCTACATACTGACAATTTCCAACCATCCCTGACAGCATCACACTGTGTCGGGACACATCCTCCTGACAAGGTAGCCAAAAATCAATTTCGCTATTAGTCCTATATTACACAAAGACTTTTTGTGGAATAAAAGGATTTCCTATAACAGACAGTCTGGATAGGTGACAGCACCTCTATAAATCCAGTGACTCACAGGTGATGTCTTCTCCTATCCTAGTCATTGTTTTTCTCTTTTTTTCTCCATCCGGTCCAGATCTCATGACTACTTCTCCCAGTCACGACTCATTTCTGCAGATTTTGCCACTTAGATGTCTTCGGCTCCTCACTTTTCCAACATTTGTGAACCTATAAACAAAGATGAAATTCTCATGGTGCCACACACTATGGCCCTAAATATAATAGCACCATACACTACGTCCTGAATATACTAATACCATACACTATGTTCCTGAATATAATAGTACCATACACTGTGCCCTTGACTATAATAGTACCATACACTGTGCCCCTGAATATAATTGTGTCAAGTAAAGCACCACACACAGCGCCCTCTGTATAAAGTGCCACTCACAATGCCCCCTTCAGATAGTGCCACTGCAGATAGTGTCCCATATAGAGCCCCCTGTAGATAGTGCCCCTCATAGATGATCCTGTAGATAATGCTCATCAGATCCCCCTGTATATAGTGCCCCCCTAAGAGCCCCCTGTAGATAATGCACCCTATAGATGCTTTCCATAGGGTTCCCTGTAGATAGTGCCCCCTGTAGATAGTGCTATCCACAGAGTCCCCTGTAGATAGTGCCCCCATGGTGTCCCCATCTACAGTGCCCCCATGGAGCTCCCTGTAGATAGTGCTTCCTGTAGATAGTTCTACCCATAGAGTGCCCTGTAGATAGTGCCTCTGTAGAGTCCCCTGTAGATAGTGCCCCAATAGAGTCCACTGTAGATAGTGCCCCCTGTAGATCATGTCCCAACACTGCCCACTGAAAAAAAACCATTACATGGTTACCTGTCCCTGTTCCCGCACCGTCCTCCAGTGATTCAGGCCTGGTCAGAGAAAGGCCTCATCCAGTGGAACAATGAATTGCACCGCCTGCATGATTAGTAAACCACTGATAGTTCCCGTGCTTCGCCGAAGGACTCAATATAATTGAGTGCAGGGGACCGGTTCTAGGTCTCCTCTGAACCGGCTGTAAATTTAACAACCAGTTCAGGAGAACCGGGGCGAACACGCCGGATCCGATGGGCGCCCTGGGAGCCTCTGAACCAGGGCAGCCGCCCAAACCGCCCCAATGGTGATCCGCCATTGCAACCAACTCTATAAATCCGCCTGCTCTTGTAATTATCACTAGTGTGTGTCTGTCCACTGTCTCTGCTATCATGTCCTCTCTATAGCTTACACTTTCTAAGTCTGAGCTCCTTCTGTCTCCTTCCTAGACATCAGGCCAAATGTCTTGAAGTTATACTTGACTCTGATCTGCTATTTCTTTCTCACATTTAATATATTGCCAAATTCTGTTGCCTTCTCATGTATTCCTCACTACTAACACTGCTACTACACTAATCCTAACACTTATATTTTCTTGAATTGATTATTATAACTCCTTACTAAGTGGCATTCGACTAAACAAACTAGCTGCACTTAAATTCATCATGAACACAGATGCCAGGTTTATTTTTCTGTCTAGTGATTATATTAAAACCTCTGCTGCTCTCTCTGTCGCTTATTACACTCGTAATCTGTTTCTTATAAAAATTGAATTTCCAATCTCTCCTACTATTCTTCAACACTTTCCACAATACTGCACACATATAACATATATTTCATGGCTCATCTCCATCTACCAACCTTCTCATGCTCAGTCAATGACCTACAACTCTCATCTTCCCTCATTACATTCTCTCACTCCAATTTGTCTGCAGGACTACTCTTGTACTGCATTAATTTTGTGGAACTCAATATTATTAAACTTGCTCTTAATATTCCCAGTTTAAAGTTTGCCTTCAAATTTATTATTTTTCAAAGTGGTCTTTGTCACATAGCTTCATTTTATATTATTTAATAAGGTATTTTAAAATAGGTATTCTAGACCAGAGAGCCCCTCTATCTTTTAAAAAATACTGATTGAATTTAGCCCAACAGGATGACCCAATTACCAAATAATCAAATGTTCCAAGGTATAAAAAAAATTCCACCTGATATACAATGCACATTTTCATAACAATTCCGTGTGACATAAATCTACAATACATGAAGTTTTAACATAAATACTAACTTTCAAGTTTTATTCTTTAGAGAGTGCAATACTTGCACAATTGAACTATTATTAGCAAAGAGTAAAACTGTATTTGAGAAGTAAATAAGACAAGTTCCAATTGCTCTCTGATTGAGCACTGTGCATGAGAAGAAAAAAAATAATAATTCTATCATATGCATCTAAAAGTTCTTTAAACTTGACTAAATTATGCGCTAGGTTTTATTCAAGAAAACAATCTCAATGTTTAATTCGACAGCTCTTCAGTATGATTATTGATCATCTCTAGCATATTTACACCTTTCCAACCAATTTTTTATTGCTCCAATGCATCTGAAATTAAAAAAAACTTTGCAAATAGATATTTGAACACTTTGTGTCTACAGCTCCAATGCTGACTACAAACAAACCTTGTATTGTCTGATTCGGCTGTCACACTCCCCTCCCTCAGCCATTGACTTCTTGCTAACCTAACAAACAGAAAAATGCCAATATCTAAAAACATAATTACTAAACCTAAGCTTTTACTTTATTTTCAGATTTACTAATACATGGCCATCTTAACATTTAGGTGGAAATCTACAGTAGGTATGAATTATTGTTTCTGTGTTCCCCCACACATGTACATGTAGAAATTTCACTTGCCTGTTGCCTCCACTAAGGGTCTAAACTGTACATTAATATATGGCTCTTTTTTACTCCCAGAGTCAATCAATGTACGGTGTAAAAATACTCCTGATATGTATACCAGATAAGTATAGCCTGGACCCAGGTTCGTATAGGCCAATCTCCCTGCTAAATGTCTACATGAAGATCTTAACTAAAGTATTGGCAGTCAGAATGGCCAAGTTGGTTCATGAGGTCCTAGGGGGGGGACCAAACTGGTTTTGTATCAGGGAAAACAACTTCATACAATATTCATAATGTATTTGAATTGATGAGTGCTTGATGAGAGTAATATGTCCCTTTATGTGGGCAACAATGGGGAAAATGGGGTTTGGACCATAATTAATGAGATGGATAAAAATGATACATATGAAGACCCAAGCCTCAATATGTATAAATAATGGTAGATGTCTTCTATTCCTGCTGTTAAATAGGACCCAACAAGGTTGCCCCCTGTCGCCTCTGCCATTTGCATTGGTGTTAGAGGTACTGGAAAACCAGTTGAGGAATAGTGTGTGCATAGAGGGTTTTAGGTCAGGTGAATTAGAGTTTAAGGTTTGCCTTTATGCAGATGACCTGATGGTCTTTCTGGATAATGTAATGTAACGTTATACCATTTGGTAGATATAATCGACAGCTACCTTTAGATTCACAGGTTTTGTAGTAAATTTGGGAAATTTGGTATTGATGCCCTAGATAAATTGGTTGTAAAGAGATTAAAAGGAATAATACCAAATCTCAGGGTGGAGGAAAGAGAGTGATTTAAATACTTGGGAATTAATATTTCCAGGAATGTGGATAGCAATGTAAAAATAAATGTGATCTCCTTGGGCCATAGCTGGAGGGCAAAGTTGAATGTGTGGGTAAAGATGCATTTATCTATGGCTGCTAAAATAAGTTTTGTCAAGACTGCCTCAGGCACTGTACGGTTTTAAAAATAGTCCTGTGGAGATATCAGATAAAATACTCTCTCTCTTAGACACCTTGGTGAGGGAATTGCTTTGGGAAAATGGGAATTCAAGAATTAGGAAACATTATTTACAATGTCTAATAGGCAAAGGTGGTCTAGCAGCCCCAAACTGGAAAGTATACTACCTGGCAGATCAGTTATTGGCAACCTTGAGAGAGACTCCTAAGGAAGTTACGGAGATATATAAATGGGCCTACCAATACTCTGAAATAAAACTAGAGATGCTAGAGGTGATGGAGGCAGGTCGACATTGTACCGTCTCAAGACTTCCGATTCCACATACATCCCTGATATGCTGGTGTAAATTGAAAAAATCTGTGATATAAATCATTGGATGAAGATTAAACCTATCTGGGATAACTTGTTTCTGCTTGGTAAAAATTTTTTAGGTTATAAGGAATGGATAAGTTTGGGTATAGGTTTTCTGTACCAAGTAATCAAAGGGAAAAGAGTTGAATCATTTGAGGAACTCCAAAGAGAATTTGGTTTAAATAATAGGAATTATTTCTTGTATATTAGATTGAGAAGGATTTTGAAAGCTATTGTGAAGGTATATGAAAAAAGTATAGGGGATAGGAGATTAGATTCACTTTTAGTGAATGATGGACAAAGAAGAGGATTATTGCCACTGATATATAATAAACTCATGGAGGCACAGGTAAATAAAACACAATTTAAGTGTATTGCACAATGGCACACAGATCTAGCTGAAAAGAGGAGTGAAATGAAGTGGAGAAAGATTATGGAAATGAATTCTAAGATATCAAAAAATGTATCACATAGAATTACACAATATTTTATTGTACAAAGATTATATAGAACACTTGCTTTTTTGTTTAAAATTGGGTACAAAAAAGATGATAAATGTATAAAATGTGGGGATGCCATAGCAGATTGGGTTCAGATGTTTTGGAAGTGTCCCATATTGTACGTGTTTTGGAATGAGGTAGTAGCATATATAAATCAAGTTTATAATGTAAATTTGGAAATAAGCCCATTGTATATTTGGAGAAGTGTGGGGATGTGGAAACAGTTGACAAAGTTATATATCCAGAGGGGAAAAAAATAGGCCATAAGGAATCAGAAATGGTGGAAGTTTAATCGGATATGGAGAACCTGGTTAAAGTATAAATTATAAAGTAACTAAAATAATAAGTGGACTCTCTAGTACTAAGTGAAAGAAAAAGAGCCAAGAGCCTTTTATTAAAATGTTTGCTTTCCTCTCTCTTTTGCTCTCCTAACACTCCTGGCACACCTTACTCATAGGAAAGGAGGCTGGAGGGCGGGGAGATTTTGGGGGTATTAATTTAAATTTTTGTATGATTTGTTGTTATATTGTACTATAAATGTATGCTTGTGCATTGGTTCTAAAAAAATATTCTAAAGATTATTTAGTAAAAAAAATTTTTTACAATTTTTCTAAAAAGCTTTATGTCCATGAATTAAACAAAAATAATAACTCTGTACTATGTCCATGATACTTTAGGAGATTACATACGCTTAGAAGGAATTTCCAGTTTAGAAAATAAATGATGCTCTATGAGGGAAGTTACTATAGGGAGGTCCTTTTTTCAGGATCCTCATCTCTTGACCAGAGTGGAGAGCAGTTACAAAGATCGTCTCTTGTTCTGGATGACCTATCCTGTATTACGCAGAAAAAAACATTGAATTAAATAGGCCTTGTGTAATGCTTAATTTCCCCTGTGGGGGCACTGCAGCAAAATTGAAAATTTAAAAAGGTGTTCCCATCTCAGACATGTATATGCCATATGGCATATCTTATAGTTTTAGGAGGATGTGTAACTATATTACTATGTGACAACATTAATGTTTATCTAAATTATATATAACCCCCGTTCTTGAGATAGATGTGGGTCCCAGAGTTGGGACCGGTATCTATCAGACAATGTCTCTAGGACCCACACCTTTCTCGAGAACGGAGGTTAAATATTTAAATGAACATTAATGTTGTCACATAGTGATACATTTACACGTCCTTTTTATACCTTTTATTGCAGAATTTTTAGTGCTAAAATAGTTAAAAAAATGAACTGAAGATTAAGAGGTTGGTTTTGGAGGAAAGCACTAAAAAACAATCATTTTTCATTTGCAATAATGACTTTCTAAGATGCCAGTAGCAAAGGTAAAAAATACTTTCATATCTTCACAGACAGACATCAATAAGTTATCCTGCGGCTGTCCAGGAACAGTTATTATTGTCTGAGATATTGCAGGAATGTTGCTTTTGTCTAATTTCAAACAACAGAAAGCCTAGATATAGTATCAATGCCAAGAAAACGATGTATACAATTTCTACAATATCTTCTGTGTATGTTATTTTTATTCATAGATTTTATTAATTATGAATGTTCTTATTAAAAAATAGATAAATAAAACACTTTTGCATAGTTCGCGATGAGCTCCGATTGCTTCTGGGGTAGACAGCTTTATCAGGGACCCTACACATAGTGTTTAGTGCTGACGACATTTATTCATATCACTACATACCTTATAAATCGAGGCACATTACATGCCAATAAGTATGTGGACAACCAGACCTCACATCCATATGTATTTTGAATATCTTAATAAAAAACCAGTAGCCTCCCCTATTTTGGAAAGACTAGATTGTGGACCTGGCTGTGGCGTTTTCATGTTCACTTTGTCACAAAACCTTTAGTGAGGTCACAGACTTATGTTGAGTAATAAGGCCTGCTCACATCAGTATTCCAGTTCATCAATTCATCCCAAAGATGTTTAATCCTGTTGAGTGTAGATCTCTAGGTAAGACAATAAAGGTCATCCGTATAAAGCTATACTAACAATTTTAATATGGACTTCACCTCTTGTCTAAAACTATGTAAACTCATGTGAGCCTTAGTGACATCACCTCTTGCGTGGCTTGCAATTACATGCTTATGCGTGACGTCATCAAATTGCAACATAGAATGGTGGAGGCCCACGGAGGTAGTGGCGCAGGAATGGAAATAAATGAGTAGGTGAGTATATTATAAAGTGTTCTATTTTCTGATAGGGGGCAGCTTGGGGGGGGGGGGGGGGGGTTAAAACATATTCCCGGACAATCCCTTCAAATCGATAAATCACCTACTGTTAGATTAGCACATATGTTATAAAACCTGCCTGTGACACAAATGTAATCCTTACAGGGGTTGTCCAGGATTACAAAATGTGTCTGCTTTCTTCTAAAAGCAGGGCAACATCTGTCCATGGGTTGTGTCTGTTATTGGAGCTTAGCTCTATTGAAGTATATTGGGCTGAGCTGCAATACTAACTACAACCTGTGAATGGGTGTGGCACTGCTTTTGGAAGAAAGCAGCTATGTTTTTGTAATCATCGTCAACCCTTTTAGGCCCCATGCACACGAACGTAAAAACGCCCAAAATCATGGGCCGTAATTACGGGCCCATAGACTTCTATAGGTCACGGGTACCTCCCCTTATGCTTACGGGAAGGTGCCCGTGCCATTGAAAAATATAGAACATGTCCTATTTCAGGCTGTAATTACGGCACGGGCAGGCCCATAGAAGTATATGGAGCTCCCGTAATTACGGGTGACTACGTGTGTGCTCCCGTAATTACGGGAGCATTGCTAGGCGACGTCAGTGTATAGTCACTGTCCAGGGTGCTGAAAGAGTTAAACGATCGGCAGTAACTCTTTCAGCACCAGGGACGGTGGCTACCGATCACAATATAGATAAAGCTGTAAAAAAAAAAAAGACGTTCATACTTACCCAGAACTCCCTGCTTCTTCCTCCAGTCCGGCCTCCTGGGATGACGTTACAGCCCATGTGACCGCTGCAGCCAATCACAGGCCAATCACTGGCTGCAGCGGTCACATGGACTGCGCGTCATCCAGTGAGGTCGGGCTGGATGTCAAGAGAGGGACGCGTCACCAAGACAACGGCCGGGTAAGTATGAATTTCTTTTACTTTTATTACGGAAAGGGCTGTCCCTTCTCTCTATCCTGCACTGATAGAAGGAAGGGCTGCCGATTAGTGCAGTGCAATTTTGTAGCCAAAAACGTGCCCGTAAATACTGGTGCAATACGGGTCGAATACGTGTGACCAAGGAACCGTATTTACGCCAGTATTTACGGGTGGACAAAAATACGGTCGTGTGCATGGGGTCTTAAATGCATTATTATAAAAAAAAAAAAATCACCCCAAGTGATGACATGTCTCTGTGATATGTCATCACTATAAGATTAGTGATGGTCTGACTGCTGATCCCTCTCTGATCACTAAAAGGTGGGAAAATCCCCTTTGAGGCCTAAATAAACGTCAAAATGTTGTTTTAGTTTCTTAATCTTTGTAAACTGTGGAGAAAATAAATATGCTATGGCTCTAAGTTTGGTAGTGAGTGAGAGTCCATGAAAATATAAGCACTTTGGGTGGGTTTCATTAAGATTGGCATTTCATACGCCATTCCTAGAGGGGTTGTGCCAGCATGGGGTGGTTTTTCATACTGATGACCTATCCACAGGTGGGGGTCCGACACCCGGACCCCGCACTGTCAGCTGTTCCGGCTGCCTCTGGGCATCGGAAGTTATGCAGTGGTAGTGCCGGAACCTTGAAAAGCATCAGTACTGTAGCACGGCCGCTATACTGTGACTGGAGCCATCTGTTTCCGGCACCGACAACTGCATAATTTTCGGTGCTTGGAGGCAGCCCGAACAGCTGATCAGTGCGGGGTCCAGGTGTCAGACCCCCACCGATCATATACTGATGTCCTATCCTGTGGATAGGACATCAGTATGAAAAACTAGCCCATGTCAGGACAACCGCTTTAATAGGCTCCGCCTCTTAGTAAATTAAGCGCTATACTAGCTGTCCATATACCCGAAAGGAAAATCTTTTCTGGCGTAGATTAAAGTAAATTTGTCGCAGGCCACGCCCCATTTAACGCAGCCTGCCTATTTTGGCGTGGCATAAATGCATTAAAATTAGATTTAAGACACGTTTGCGTATTTTCTACTCCAGCATTAAATTTACCATAGAAGCTTGTGAATCTCCACAAAATTGAGTCTTAACTTTTGGAATATCAATAAGTGAATATCAGACAGCATATACTTATAGCTACAAGACTTGCAATAGCTCAATCTTGGAAATCTCCCATATCCCTGTCCTTTTCGGAAATTATTAGAAGGGTTAATAGCCAATACTACCATGAAAACTTTTTGATACATGATGCAACGGTACACTGTAAAAATACGCAATTGTGGAAAGCTTGGTCTCAATCGAAACATTTTATATGATGTCATTTTGTTGATACATTTATTTACCTCATGTACCTTACAGCACTGACAGTGTTTGTATTTTGTTATTGTCCTATTATTGTTTTTGTTTTCTTTCTTTGGACTAAAGTCCATGATGTAATAACTTTAAAATCTTTAATAAAAATCGAATGTTTAAAAAAATAAAATAAAAAATAAATAAATAAGTAAATATCAGTTATTTGTGGTTCTTTTTCTTTTTGTGCAGGTAATTATCCCAGTCTACATCAGACGAATTAGCACAGAGGTCTAGCTCTGTACAACACAGAAGTCAGTTTCGGAAGGCAGTAAATATTAAAAGAATGTAACATTTTGTTTAAATCAGCCCCTTTGGAGCAAATTATCTCCACCACAGTTATATGTTGCTTTGTGTACTGTCAAATTGTATATAAGAGTGCTGTAGACTCTTCTTAAGAGCTTCGAAAAACATTAACCTCTTGAGGCATTGAGGAGACTGCAATAACCTCAAATCGAAATCATTACAACTTTTGCAGAAGTCCCATAGGGTTAAAGATATTACATTTAGTGATTTTATCACGGGTACTTGAAACATCCACATTGTGTAATTATGCGGTGATCAGCAAGCTTTGCATTTTAATTAGGACATTGCAGTAATGAAACCATCCCACTCCTTTACGAGTGGCCTATCGGGCTGAAAGGTCTATTTACTAATTGGATGTTAGGAAACAGATCCGTGACATTGCTATGCAGGTAGGCTCACATTTGCTTTGACTGTGTTATGTTCGGCTGTCATATTTGATTTGCCTAATTAGTGACAATAATTTAGAAACGGTGCGGTGTTCCCAAGATCCCGCTGTTTATTATAGTTATAGCTGTTTCATTAACGGATATTAAACAGAACTAACAGGCAGTGATATTCTGGTACAAACTGCTCACAATAAGTGTCAGATTTGCTAAGTACAAGGGCAAACAGATGCCCTACGTCACTTATTATATTCGTGTAACATTTCTATAGCTTTTATATCCCATTGAACTTTGCTAAACTACTAAAATATTCAAATGTGGAAATAATGAGAGGCAAGATTAACATACATTATTAGAATTATTATTATTTTGTTATAGTTTTTTTTTCCCGCTGTAGACCAGGCATGTGTAATAAAGGTACCTATATAATGACCGTTTTCTGTATAAAGATTATACTATTGCAGTATTTTCTATTTCGATAGACAGGAAGTCTTAAAGGCACCCTACACCTAATAAGTTGTTGCCCCATATGCAGTATTTATGACTACATATAACCTTCAGTAACACTGACTACTGGTGAGCAGAAGCTGATATTGCATTGATGATTTGGTTTAAGATACTAAATGCACCAACAGACAGCTGATTCTAAATGTATATTTTCCACAAGGCATTTAGTATATTACCAACCATGGGCACGACTATATGGTGTGCAGAAGATGCAGTCATACTTAAAAAGCAAATTCCCCTCTGCCATATAAGAGGAAACCACTATTATAAATGGCATGTGATAGTTGGGTGACTGCAGGATAGGTGAGTGAGGGAACAACTTTATGCGTTAGTACGTTAGCATTGCATGTCTCAATTATGTAGGTACAGGATAGTGGTATTATATTAGCACTATATACGCCTAATATTTGGGTATTGTTGTATGGATGACTTATGACACTTTGTTTCGAGGGTTGTAGAAATAGGGATGGAAACAGCACCACCATCACTTTAAATGGGGATGTAAGAATACAACAGACCGTCGTTATGGGACAGCTCCAGCCCACTCAAGGATTCACAGCAAGAAGAAGCAATGACGTCTGCATTACAAGAAAACAAATCTTTTTATTGTCCCGTAGTACAGGCACCGGCAATATTTTGACTCTAAGTGAGACTTTTTCAAGCCCTTAAGACGGCTCACTTAGAGCTGAAACTTTGCTGGTGTCTGTACTATGGGACAATAGAAAGATTCCCTTTTTTTGGAATGCTGACTTTGTTTGGAGGTGTCACTTTGTGGAACTATTGTTAGACACAGTAAAACAGTATTTTGTGGGTGCCATATGACATAAATGTTGAGGCATGGCACCATTTTTGTAATGGATGCCACTTTTACTTGTGCGCTGGATACAAATATTTTTATAGATTGTATGGCACTATAATCATGCACATTTATGGTACTATAATATAAGCACTGCATGGCACTGTTATGTTCTGTGTGGCACTTTTATAAAACTTTTTTTGTACATTGTATGGCACCATAATCACAGAACTTTATGGTACTATCATATGATCACTGCATGGAACTGATTGTTCACGGCATAGAACTATAATTTAGGCACTGCATGGTATCCTTATATGGCTACTACATTTCTTTATTATTTAGCCACAAGATAAGATTATTTTTTGAGAATTATAAGGCAGTATTATTTCAGCACAGATTTAATCCTTTTTGGGGCATACTATGTATTCTAGCTTGAGGCAGCCTTATAACTTATAAAACAAAGAGTGCTTTTGAATCTGTCACCAGTGTATCAGAGAGGGTGTGGGGTTGAGACAGAATCTGAAAATAATTGTCACTTTTTTATAAACTATATGGCACTATTTTTTTGGTGAGGATAAAGGGAGGCAGGGCAGTAAATAGAACAAGAAGAGAATAGAATTGGAGAATGATGCAGTTATCGGTGACCAGAAAAGGCATGTAGCATCTGTGTGAGATCAGAAATACAAGGCTGCCAGAAACAACGTCACTTTGTCCATAGTCAGTATTTAATATTGCAGTTCA
This sequence comes from Rhinoderma darwinii, assembly GCF_050947455.1. Lineage (NCBI taxonomy): Eukaryota > Metazoa > Chordata > Amphibia > Anura > Rhinodermatidae > Rhinoderma > Rhinoderma darwinii. Next base: position 36,256,456 of record NC_134695.1, read on the forward strand.
GTCTCATACACTTGACTGGGGCTGAACTGCAATACCAGACACAGCCTAAGAGAGGCGCTGTTTCATGAAGAAAGCAGCCTTGTTTTTCTAATTACATACAACCCCTAAACCCATATCTGCATTGAACAGCACTACTATTAGAACTATCAGAACTACTATAAAAGTTGAAACTGCCCTTTGCAAAAATAGCTGGGTACTTAAAGTTAAAATTGCAATAATGGGGCATATTCAGACTCGGTGTCTAGGGCAGCACCAGTTATAAATATGGCCCTAGCTATATGATATTCTCATACAAGCAGATCTCAGTATACCAATGCTTCATACGTATTGTGTACATATATACAGTGCATATATATTAGTGGGTCACTTCACTTTTAGGTGGTGGTCCAGGTACAACTTTTGCACCAGGGCCCAGTATTCATATGACTTGTCCTGAAAGCAAATCAAATCCCAACTCCCCAAACTTTATCTGATTTCCAAACTTCAGGAATTAGCAACTCTAATTCCCATCCTGTGATATTTGCATCACTCAACCTAAGAACTTGATTAAAAAACACATAGACATCCCAATACTTTACTAGCTGCTATATCATAGACATAGCTCGGAGAAGAATTTAGAAATTACATTTATATTTTACATGGAGGAAAATCATTTTCCAAATAATGCGTCCAGATCTGATTAAAATTGTTATTCCGCTTAGGATAGTGCTCGTATTCTAGTTTTTACACCTGAAGATGAGTGATCACTATTCTCTTGCATTATGTTTCCCAGTGATCATTCTTAATCTTTGCTCTGACAAATTTCCTAACACTGAAGTAAGTGTTGCATTTGAGAAACATTGCTACAAGGTAAAATGTTCCCGTGGGACTCCAATTCCCAGCTCACTGCTCAGAGATTCATTTGTTATCCGTTCACTTTCTTTTTTTAGTAATAAGGATTGATTATGCATGGAAGAGATCACCTTTATATAATGGATTTACAGCAAATAGACGATCGCATCATATGAAAGTGGCAACTCAACTAACATGGCGTTGGAGCCATCTGTCGGAAATATACATTGAGAGGACTTACCAATGAATACCTCCGATTGAATGCTGCAATGTATGCCACTGTTTAGGCACATAGAGGCACACTTTGCCCATAGTAAAAAAAAAAGTATCCCCCGAAATAATATTTTTTTTACTGTATCCCTGTATAGAATAACGTAGTCTACTATGCTTTTTTTTATACCGCAAATGTTATAATGACATATACCGGCCCGGCGTATGCCAAAAGGACACTATTTTGGCATACGTCAATTGACTTGGAGCCTATGGATATGTTTGGCGTATGCGCTGGGAGCTTTTCCGGCGCATACGCCATATGTAGCGCGCTAACCTTATGTGAACGGAGCCTTACAGCCAATGAGGAGTAAAAGCAAATCAAACTATAGTCATTAATTAAAGCATAGTATTTAAATATTAGTAAATCTATAATTCTTCACCTTCATGTTTACTTGTACTTTCTAGTATGTTTTTCTTTGAATTCTGAAGATTACTTTAAAGGGAATTTCCAGCCACTAAAAATTGATGGCCCATCCTCAAGATAGGCCATCAATAGCTGATGGGTCAGGGTCTGACTCCCGGGACCCCTGCCAATCAGCTGTTTAATTTTTTTAACCACTCTGCATTTCTTTTGATTTATAATGAGGAAAATGGTCAAACATTCAACATTGCGTAGACCACTCATGCTGCTTCTTTTCATTGCAAAATGTTTATTTGTTGTCTATGAAAAAAGTTTATTTTTTATTCCTTGAAAAAAAACAGAATTTGAAAAAAATAATAATTGGTAAGCAAAAAAAAGAGTTTAGAAGTTTTAAAATGAAAGCCTAATTCCCCCACAACAATCTTCCCAAACGAAAACCATAGCTCTATGCACATTACCACCTTTTTATTCTACTTATCTATTCCACCCCCTTGTTTGAGCCCTATGTCCTCACGCCTTAGCCCAGGACTGGGAGCCATCTTTCATAACTGCTTCTAGATTTGTGGGTGTCCTGTTCTCTCCCACGCTCCTTCTTGCATTATTATGTGTGAGTGTGACCATGACAGTTAGGTCTGTTAGGAGACTGGACTCTGTGGTCACTGAGACCAGAAGTGATGTCATATGATTTATAAATGCAGACAGATTGACATCATTCGGAGTAGGGGGCATCACGGAGGAAAATAACTTCAATTGTGTTACATTATGTTGTATCTGTTACATAAGTCATACATTGATGCTTTTTAATCCAATCGTGTGACAAATCACCAACCTGTTTATCTTGTGACTCAGGGGCGTAGCTAACGGCTCATGGGCCCTGGTGCAAGAATTCAGCTTGGGCCCCCTACCCCTCCCCAACACCACAAGACCCCTTCGCACTCTTATGCCCAGCCGCCTTGCCAGACAGACCCCATGAATGCCTCCACAGTATAATGCTCCCCATAGCTGCCCCACACAGTATAATGCCCCACAGCTGCCCCCACACAGTATAATGCCCCCATAACTGCCCCCACAGTATAATGCCCCCATAGCTGCCCCCACACAGTATAATGCACCCCATAGCTGCCCCCACAGTATATTACCATCCATAGCTGCCCCATACAGTATAATGCCCCCCATACAGTATAATGCACCCCATACAATATAATGCCCCATAAAATATATTGTCACCCATATAGTATAATGCCCCCATAGCAGCTACATACAGTGTAATGCCCCCCACAGCTGCCCCATACACTATAATACCCCATACACTATAATGTACCCCATAGCTGCCCCATACAGTATAATGCCCCCAAACAGTATAATGCCCTCCATAGCTTCTACATACAGTATAATGCCCCAATACAGTATAATGCCCCTCATAGCTGTCCCATGCAGTATAATGCACCTCCATATATACAATGCCCCCCATAGCTTTCTCATACAGTATAATGCCCCCCATAGCTGCTCCATACAGTATACTCACCCCCATACAGTATAAAGCTATACATAGCTGCCCCATACAGTATAATGCCCCCATACAGTATAGTGCTCCCATAGCTGCGTCATACAGTATAAGGCCCCCATACAGTATAATGCCCCCCATAGCTGCCTCATACAGTATAATGCCCCCATACAGTATAAAGTCCCCCATAGCTGCCCCATACAGTATAATGCTCTCCATAGCTGCCACACACAGTATAATACCCTCATACAGTATAAAGCCCCCCATAGCTGTCCCATACAGTATAATGCCCTCCATAGTAGCCACATACAGTATAGTGCCCCCATACAATATAATGCCCCCACAGCTGTCCCATACAGTATAATGACCCCATAGCTGCCCCATACACTATAATGCCCTATAGCTGCTCCATACAGTATAATGTCCTCGATAGCTGCTACATACAGTATAATGCCGCACATAGTATAATGCCCCCATAGTTGTCCCACACAGTACAATGCCCCCCATACAGTATAATGCCACCCTTAGCTGTCCTATACAGTGTAATGACCCCATATAGTGTAATGCTCCCTCAGCAGCTACCATATGAGCCCCCCTTCCATACCCAATATAATGCCTCCATCCCATACCCAGTATAATGCCCCCCATATGTACCTATCTAATAGAAAAATAATAACATAATTACTTACCTATCCCTGTTCCCATGACGGGTTGCGGAGATCCTTCTCCTCCTCTGCACTGTGCTGTGAGTGACTCGGCGCAAACAGGTGCGATGATATCACTACATCGCACCTGCCTATGCCGAGCTGCTCGCGGCACAGTGAATGCTGGAGTGAGGCTCCAGCATTACACTGAACTGTATTTGTGTCCTAAGGACGCAAATACAGTTAGAAGCGCGCTCAGCGCTGTGTGGCGACGGGGGGCCCAGTCGCAACTGCGACCGTTGCGACCCCTATAGCTACGCCATTGCATGGACTAACTGAATGCACTAAGCATGGCATCAGTGATGTGACTCACTACTCATACATCATGTGACATTCAGTTACCACTGTCTAGGTATATAACAGGTGAATAGTAGTTTATAGAGGAGCAGAACAGACACTGCTGTATTTTTACCTACACCAACATCTCTTTATCATGTCTGCCAGTGTCTGTGTAGAGGGATCTCTTACAATCTTTTTTACAGTTAACTTTATGAACAACATGACAACATTCCCTAGAGACAGACAGCCATTGTATAAATCATCTAAAGACAGGCAGCCATGTTATACACAGTGAACACACACAGTGAAGCAGGTATTGCAATATCCATAATAATTATTTTATAATTAGTATTCCCCCAATAGTCCTGTTCACTTAGTCCATGGATGTGTCCTCTATGTTGCCCCAATACATTTACATCATGTAACCATGCTGTTAACTTAATGCTAGGGGTCACAGTGCGTGCGTGACATGACTGACACCATGTTTAGTCCTTTCGAGTAAAGCCTATGACTTATTTTACTGGACTAATTTGAGGACAAGCATAAGACAAAGAAAAATTTGGCAGCGCTTCCCTAAAGTAATATTGTTTTAGGCAGACACTCTAATGTTTATGTAAACAGGTAATATATTTGTTCCACTCACTTATTGGAGTTGTGCTATAGTAGGCATAACTCTACCTCATGGCGGGTGGAAACAATTTAGTACGGCTGACTGCCACCCACTGCCTTCCCTCGGGGCATCAATTCACGCTCCAGGGAATGAAGGTATTTGAAAGATAAAAAGAAAAAGTTGCATTGTTCTGGTCTCAGCACCTGGCTTATGTAAAAGCACTGAGGCTTGTATGTAATAGTACAACGTGTTTCAGGACTGAACTGGTCCCTTCATCTGGTTATTCAGGTCATGATCTGATAATCTGAGGGGAAAGCCATTCTACTGCGAGGAGACGGGCAGAAATATTAGAGATTAGAAAGCTGTATATATATATCTATATATACATACATATACATATATATATCTATATATAGATATATAGATATATACTAGTATATATATATATATATATATCTAGATATATATATGTATATATATATCTATATATATATATGTATATATATAATATTACAAATATTAAAAAACTGCATGATTTCCTATTTTATGAATAAATAAAATAAAAGAGGACAGCCCTTTAAATATGTATTTAGTTCCCTTTCACACTGTGTTTTATCTATATGTTTGATGTCTGTGTCAGCTCCTATTATATCCATGGAGGCCAAAAGAGTGTTCTTTTGGCCTCTATACGTCAGGTATACAGTTTTTCCGCTAGATAGAAGTAGAGTAGTCACCTATGCTATTCTATCCAGAGGTATCCAGCCAAAAAATGCATTCCACGCGGTATAATATTTTTTTTAACATGGGTTCCTATTGGTGACATTTGCCACTGTATGGCGTACGTCACAGGCATCCGTTTAATGGAGCCATCATGAGCTTTTTAATAGCTTTTCATTATGTATTTGTTAAACGGATACCATTATAGTCTATGGGGGACGGATACGTTAGACAGATGCCTAATAGTGGCATCAGTCAGTCATAGGCTGTGATGGTATTTGTTTAATGTATATGTCATGAAAATAGTCATGAAAGTTTATGATGTATCTATTAAACTGATACCATTCCAGTTTATGGTGACGGATACCACTGTAAGGCATCCATCACACCTCCGTTTATTGTAGCTTTTCCTGGCGTATACTTCAAATGGAGACTATAAAACGCAGTATGAAAGGGGCCTAAACTAGATCAATACTCGTCGTATGGGCGCATTAAAATATTATTTATCCAGTAAGGTATATAATGCTAAAAATTAAATTACTTTTATTTGAGATATATAATGGGTTAAAGAAGCACTCCACTTTATTTGCCCCCTTCATTTGTACATTGGTGTTTCAGTGGGGTGCTGTTTGCAGAAAAACTTACCGATCCCTGCATCATGTACAGTGGTAGCGCCACCATATTCAGTAGTATCTGCGTCCTTAGGATGCAGATACTGTTGAACACTATGGCAGAGCAGGGAGGCATCTCTCTGCTCTGCCATGTACTAGGCTACAGGCCATTCGGCTTCAGACTATCAGGTGAAGGAACAGGATCCCTGCACAGACCGGCTTGATGACGTCACTGGATCATGTTGGCCTAAGCAAGGATCCCATCGGCGTTGCGGAGCAGCTCCGTTTTCAGTAGCTTTTCAGCTATTTGTGAAGCCATTCTGATGGATAAAGTCAGTAGTGTTGAATAAAAAAATGGCAGAATAACTAGTAAACAGCTATCATTACTATCCACTAAATGGCAAAATTGAAATTTACAGTGTAAGAGTAGTCGAATACATTATAAATAATTGTTTCACTATGTGCCATCCTGAGGAACGTGTACATAGCACAAAACCCAGAGTATCAATTATTTGTATGAATGTATTATCTTCTGCCAAAATCATATGTAAAGCATGATTGCTTAGATTAAATTATTTCAACAAGTATCCATTGTGGAACTTTCTTTTGCATGGATGTAAAACCTTGTGGGGTTTTATATATTATAACACAGTCGTTTCTTTGCAATGCAAGAAAAGCCTTGAGCTCCATATGAATGTGATTACAAGTTCATCCACAATAGTGACAAGGTAGCTGGGTCACGAACAGAGAAGTAAAGCAAGCTATAAATGCAGGACTTTTTGTTCCAATATCCTTGTGATATATTGTGGGCATTGTGGATGACAAATTAAAAATCCCCAGTGTGTTACTCATTGGGATGTCAGAGAATGTTGTAAGAGAAAAGCAGGATGTTCTGCCTTGGATTGTATTGTTAAAGGTTACATGCAGTGTCCTGTTGTCATTATTATGATGTTTCTTCAGCTTCATGCAGCTAGAGATGTATAATTCAGTAAAGAAATTGTGGCTTACTTTACATCCAGATAACTGATGCTGTAGAAATGTGACGCCGGTGGTCTTCCACTTGTAAAGACTATACTTATGCTTTACTGTATCTCATGCGAACCAACTGAAATCCACCTAGCAACATCCTGGCAATATGTAGGATGAATCCCTGGTTAGTCTGGTCTACCCCACAATAAAAGATTGAATTGGCATAAGAATCTGGCTTTTAAACATTAAATGTAGAAATTACAGAAAGAATTATAAAAATCCCAGTAACTCCCTGGTCCTATTCTGTTTCCTATTGTATCAAAAGGAATGTTTCTATATATGTCTCAGAAGATCAGACATTTACGCCCTTCTTCTTCTTAGAAACCTGCGTCTAGCTGTAAGGCCACTGACTGCAGCAGGAGACCTCCCAAACTGCTCCCCTTCATCAGAACTATCTCAGTCAAAGGCATACTATTAAAACATTTTTCATGTGACTATCATATGAACAAAATCCTGAAATATTGCCGTTTTCCCACTGGCCACTAGAGCACATACAGTAGGCTAACATTGCCTGTTTTCTGCAGTCCCCTTGTTTACTTTACTGTGTGGACTTGGGCAAGGTCAGCAGAAGGCAGCGGATATAATGACAGGTGACAGCTCTATTATACTGCTGGAGGTCTAGATGAGGCAGGATAGTAACACTATACATAATACACACATAAGGCTCTTTTCACATCTCCCCTGTCACTCTGTGGTTTCTGGAGGAGGAGAATGTACTCTATTATTTCCTGCAGACTGTATTAGTCTTTTGATTTTTCTCTGACCATTATCTCTCATTAATTGCAGTTGCCATAAAGAGCACACACCCTGTGGCACTGTGTATACAAATAATACAGAGAGATATGTGTGCATCCAATATTGCCGTCCACAGGGCAGATTAAAAAAAATAAATAAATAGGTACAACATTTATAAAAAATATCTAGCACATTATTTCACTTCTACGTTCTAAAATTAAATACATGAGACATTCTATTTGACATCTGTGTTCTTTATAAAATTACTACAGGAGTGTTTGTTTCAGAAACATACAGAAAATCCTGCAGATTTGCAAACATTGTGGGCAAATTTGTCTCTTGTTTACATTTTATCATTAATTTCTGGGATTAGCCTTTAAAGGCCATGTACACTTTTGCAAAGATTTTTTTTCTTGTTTATTTGCTCCCCAAATGCAAAGTTGTTCCTCCATTTAATATTTATTGTACTCATCATAACAAATGTTTGCCATTTAGATGCTGTTTAACCCCTTAGTGACCGGGCCTGAAAAGACCTTAATGACCAGCACATTTTATCTGTTTTTGCCTCTCTGCCTTTCAGCAGCCATAAAATTTGTATTTTTTCATTGACGTGGCTGTATGAGGCCTTGTTTTATGCGAGAGAAATAGTATTTTTTTCCCCACAGTTTGCGGGTAAAAAAAAAAATTTTTCCGCCGTGAGTATAGGAAAAAGCGATTCTCGGCATAGTTTTTCTTGTTTCTTTTTTATCCCGTTCACGTTTCAAGCTAAATAACCCATGACATTAATTCTTCAGGTTATTATGGTCGTCTAGATACCTAATATGTGTAGGTTTTTTTGTTTTTATTTAGTGTAGGAGCAATAAAATTTATTTTATGCAAAATAATGACTCTTTTTGGGACTTTTTTTATTTATTAATTTTTTTGTTACTTTTTTTTTTAATCCCATCAAGGGATAACTTTATATGTAACTTTTTTTTTTGTTACTTGTAATGTATTAGCATACTCCTGTATGCTAATACATTACATTGTGTCACTATAACACAGGCTGCTGATCGGGCAGCACATAGTGTGCCCGAACAGCAAGCAAACGGAATAGGCAGCCCTGGGGTCCTTTGTAGGTCCCCAGGGCTGACTGCAGAGGGATTCCCCGGTGTTTGATCGCATCACCGGAATCCCGGTGATGAAATCAAAGAGGGGAATTCCCATTGCTCATTCCGCGGTCACGGACCGCGGTAATCAAAGGGTTAAACAGTTGGGGTACGAATGTTTTCCGACCCCAGCTGTGTTCAGGAGGCTTCTCTAGGATCAGGAGCTGTTAGTTACAGCTCCTGCATAGAGGCTGAGCGCTCACACGAGATCTCATCAGCCTCTCCTACAGCTACGCCAAAATACGTCGTTGTAGGCTGGGGACCTGCACCGCCTGACGTCAAAAGACAGTGGGCGGCCAGCAAGGAGTTAAAAAAGGACCCAGTGATGAGTAGTTCTATCTTGCGTTCAAAGCATACAGCAATGCGCACGTCCACCTAATGAGCTGAGTGCTGCTAGAGACGAATTCTCACTGATTCTCCACACAGCCAAGTTTCTGCATACTCTGTTCCCTGCAGAGTAGCCAATTGAAATAGCTGTCTGCCCTGCTTGTCAGGGAAGGAGCAGAGCCTATACAGTAGCATGTCAATATAGCTGAGGAAACGTAATAACATAAATATAGCACTAGCACAAATATAATTCAGTACAGAGATCATTTGCATAGTCAGGTTAACCCTGACAGATAAGTTTGTATGTGAAGAATAGCCAAACTTCTAATAGCCAAAACAACACAATAATTTGATAAGAACTTTCCATGCATTGACACAATGACTCATCTAACACCTGGATTTATGGCTAATTGGAGGGGCACAATTTACCCCATGAAGTGGTGGAATTATAAAAAGCTGGGCCCTATAGCAAACTTTTGAATGCCCCCCCCCTCCAGCATTAACATTTACCAGTCCCATGTGATATTAAGGAAAGGACACACTTTCTATATTGAAAAAAAAAATATATGAGTAGGCTGCCAAGTGTGCCCTTACAGGTTTAGGATTAATGTGACAAACTTAGTGCCTTCCTGCACAGAAAAAGTGCCCTTAAAGTAATAAAAGGAATACTCACCTTGCCCTGTTCCCACTGTGAACAGACCAGGCGTGGCCGGTGCACTCTTGTAAAGTCTACGACTCAGCGCAAGCAGGAGAGATGACATCACTTCATCGCTTCGGAGTGGATCACAGAGTCAATGGTATTGTATTCAACTGTATCTGTGACCTGAGGACGCAGATACAGTTGAAAGTGGTACAGAGTGGCCCGGGCCCAGAGGCCCCGGGTCCCATAGCAACTGCTTGGCTGCCAGTTACGCCACTGCAGCCATGTATCACAGCAGACTGACTCTAGACTTGTGAAGTCTTCACCTCTTTTGCCCATTCATCTGTAACAAAAACCTGAGTTTTGTTTCTCTGGCTTATTTAACCTATGTACGATGTGTTTGGTGTAATGCTTTTTAAATCTGCTCTTCTCTAAGGCATTCATTTGAAACTTGTCTGATGAAGAGGCTTGTGTGATGCAAAATCTTGCACTGAATGAGTTATGCAACAGTGAACAGCTTGGCGTGATTGTTTAAGATGCATTCAAAATTACATTGAAATTGTATTAAAGGGTAACTAAACGTTCCCACTCTATTGGGAAGTCCCAGTGAGCGGCCACAGCACCTATCAATGGCCACAGCCATTTGTTAGGCGAGCGGACGCCTCCTACTCTGGTTCCTTCTTCAGTCGTGGCCCTGCTGGCCGTGGCTCTCCTCCTTACCCCAACTGGCAGTGTAGGGTTAATGAGGCAACCTGCACCCACTGATAACGTGAGGCCCGGTGGCCTATTTAATGGGGAAATCGGCCGCCATGATCAGGGTACATTCATTGTTTGGCTTTTGTTAGTGTTGCTATTTAACTCTTTTCCTGACTGTGATACTGACCCTAACGTTGGACTTGTTTCTGGATTACGCTCCTGTCTCACCCTTTGGATTTGTCACTTGGTTTATGTGGTTCTGCTCCTGGCAACGACTCCTGAATGACGGGTCTGTCATCTTCTGGCTTGCTACTTCCCGACTACTAATTCATTGATAACCCCTGGCTCCTGACTCCGCTTTAGGGCAACTGCTGCAAATCGGTGACAATCCTGGTGAGCGCGACCTGGGAATCTGAAAGGAAAAGTCCATACCTCCTCTCTTTAGACTCCTCACCCCAGTCTAGCCAGCACTAAACCGATCGGGCTTAGATTATCCACTTCTACGGTGAGAAATGTAGCAAATATTTACAAAATTTAAAGAATTGCCCACCATATGAATTACAATGTTTGGCTCTTTTCTATTGTATAACACCACTGCACTGTGAAAACGCATTTTGTGTAGGGGCATGTGGTGTCCTTATAAAAACTTGTTTTCTGTGCCTACAAGAGGGTATAGGCACAGTTATATTGTCAGAATCATATTAAATGTCCACCGAATACATTTCCATGCAGACTTTTTCCACAGCGAATACCTGCATCAGATCTGTGACAAAATCTGCATGTATCACCCCAAGCGACAAATCCGCGACAAGTCTCAACAGAATTGACATGCTGCAGATTTTTTTCCCCTACATTTGGATTAACTCTAAATGTCCTGCTCTTTGAGTTTAGATTGGCAAGATGCAGGCACAGACTTCTCCCATTAAATTAATCTACTTTATTTTGACTATCATGATAACGCTTAGGCTGGATTCACACGAGCATGTTCGGTTCGTAAAGGACGGAACATATTTCGGCCGCAAGTCCTGGACCGAACACACTGCAGGGAGCCGGGCTCCTAGCATCATAGTTATGTACGACGGTAGGAGTCCCTGCCTCTCCATGGAACTACTGTCCCGTACTGAAAACATGATTACAGTACGGGACTGTTGTCTCGCATCGAGGCAGGGACTCCTAGCGTCGCACATAACTATGATGCTAGGAGCCTGGCTCCCTGCAGTGTGTTCGGTCCGAGACTTGCGGCCGAAATACGTTCCGTCCTTTACGGACCGAACATACTCGTGTGAATCCAGCCTTATAGTGAAGATTACCTGCCAGCCACTGAGAAGACAGGCTCCCATTACACTGGTGCTGGTTGGCACCACTAATATAAAAACAGGTTAGTTATGTCCAGTAAGATAAAATCAATTGTAAAACTGAAGAATTGTTGTTATTGAAGATGTTATTGAAGGTGTGGAAAACAAATACGTTAAGCTGCCACTCCTTGACTTTACAAAAGTATACACGTGGTAGAGAAGTGATATCCTCTATCTTTCATTTTTACAAAAGATTTTCATATAAAATCATAGTTAGGCTTTGTTCACATCTGCGTCAGAGTCCCATTCTGGCGTTCCGTCGGAGGTTCCCGTCAGAACGGGACCCTGACTGAAACAAACGGAAACCATAGGTTTCCGTTTGCATCGCCATTGATTTCAATGGTGACGGATCCGGTGCCAATGGTTTCCGTCTGTCTCAGTTGTGCAAGGGTTCCGTCGCTTTGACGGAATGAATAGTGTAGTCGACTACGGTATTGATTCCGTCAAACCGACGGAACTCTCACACAACTGAGACAAACAGAAACCATTAGCACCAGATCCCTCACCATTGAAATCAATAGTGATGCAAACTGAAACCTATGGTTTCCGTTTGCTTCAGTCAGGGTCCCGTTCTGGCGGGAAGCTCCGATGGAACGTCAGAACGGGACCCTGACGCAGATGTGAACGAAGCCCTAAAATGTTTTTTTATTATTATTATTTATTATGAGATATAGATTATAATGGATATTCTATTTCACTTTGTTCAGGGGCAACTTGAGTGAATGTTCAGTTTACAAACACTATAAAAAGTATTCAACTTTGATATGTTACATAAGTAACATTGCCTAGACTGCATTTAACTGAAGTGCAAACAAATTGCTACTCTGAAAATATTGGAGTTTAGATTCTTCCTGGAAAAAAGTGTAGCTGCCTGGCTTATTTTTTCCAATAAACAAGAGCCCTGAACATGGTGTTTGCTCACCTCCACAGATTTAAGCAATCCACTTTAATTATGGACACTTTTAGGCAGAACGCAATATAACTGGAACGCCATGTTCAATAAATCAGTGAAATGTGACGGACAGCCTCTTGGTCCAATTGTTCTCATTTAGCCGAGTCCTCACAAGCATGGTGGTAAAATATGATTGTAGTTCCAGATGACATGAAACTACAATGCCATCAATCAGTCCAAACAGGGATCCAGGGTGGGAATCGATGTCTAGCACAAGCATAGAGTCTTCAGCCACTTAATCAATGCCACACATTTCACAGTTTTGTCCTCTTTTTTTCCCTCTGTCACTCTGCTATCTGGTGAGACTTAGCAGCGGAGATGAAAAAATCAATATTTTACAGCTATGATAGTCTTTGAAACACTCTGTAATTACTATCTTATCCTGGAACGTAATTTACTCAGTTTAAAGTTCAACCTCATTTCTCTCGGTTGTTGGGAAATAAACAAGATCTAAAGAACTATATGTAGATAATGAAAACATAAAAATAAAAAACATATTTATCATTCACTACGTACCAATCGCCTTTTATAGTACTAGGATTTATCGCGGTGTTCATTATTTTCACATTTGTAGCTGTAAATATCTTAATTAACGCTGTATATTGAAACGCTTGTACTGGTATGGGTAAAACATAAAGGGGTTTATTTTTTTCGTTTTTATGGCATAAGGAGTAATCATCCCTGTCCATTGATTTCTAGTAGTAATATTCGTCTCTATATCCATACTCCTCCCATAATCCAAGTCACTAGTGCGTGGTGAGCAAACCCCCTCAATGTATACATCATCTCCAGCATCTAAAGATATAAAAAAATAATAGTGAATCACCAAGTGCATATGAATTCTATATAATAAAATCATAATTAAGAACATCTAGACAATATAACAATAAGAGTTTAAAGACCTGGCACAACCTTATATTCAAGATTGGATACAAAGTATCTAATTCATATATCCATCTAAGTTCTTTCTTTTTAAGCATTCTCTGCCTGTCACCCCATCTGCTCAATACTGGAACAGAGTCAATGACCCTAAATCTCAGTTGGTTAAGCTGATGTTTTTTTTCTATAAAGTGTTTCGCTACCGGCAGCTCTATCGTTTTCTTTCTAATCGTACTCTTGTGTTTATTAATCCTTAGTTTGATAGGCATAGTGGTCTCCCCTATATATAAAGAAGAACAGGGACATGTTATCATATAGGCAACATAGTCCGAGTTGCAGGTGTAATGTTGTCTAACGTTGTATAAATTTGCAGTCACACGCGTTATTGCACCTGTATACACGTTTTGTTTCATTTTGTTGGAATGTGCTGTTCAAACTTTTGTGTTGTTTGTGTGATCCCTATATGTGGGGTTAGTGACTGCCTCAATTTTTTGTTCTTGCACTCCTCCCATTCTGCCCTGGGTGAATTTAATTAGTTTGGATCCTACCATCCCCAGATATATGTAGGCTTAGTGCCAGTTCTGGGTATATGTGCAGAGTAGGTCCCCACCTTACAGAGGTCGCCTTGTCATGGCAGGTGGGCTCACACAATTTGATCAAAATGTGCGCAAAGAACCTCCTTATTGTAAGTAGATTTAGCAGTAATGCATATTTATTTATATTTAGTAGCTTAGGTGGCATTAGTGTTTGCAGTGTGCTGTTTCCATTTTCTTGTGTGCTAGACAGATAGATAGATCTAAAATATTGGAAACTGTGATAAAGGGATATATGTGTAAAGGGTATGTCTATCTTTGAACACCATTATATAACAATCTACCCCAAAAGTTGATTAAACCAGAAAATATCTTGTTTTATTTATATTGAAAATATTTTGTTTTACTTATATTGTAATGTTTTTAAGTTATTGTCTATATCATGGGATATGGCTGAATCAGTGGCGTAACTACTGCTGTAACAGCCATAGTGGCTGCTACGGGCCCCTCAACATGAGGCAGCCCATGCTGCCTGCCGTCACGACCCCCCCAAGCCTGGTGGCACCGCTAGCAGCCGCTATGGCTGCTACAGCGGTAGCGATGCCACATTTAATAATTTCTGCGTCCTTAGGACACATATGCTATTGAGCACAATGGCAGAGCAGGGAGGTATCTCCCTGCTCTGCTATTTACTAGGCTACATGCCACATTCAGCCTGCAGCCTATCAGGGGCAGAAACGGGATCCCTGCGCAGGCCGGCGTGATGATGTCACTGGATCACGCCATCATACGCACGGATCCCGATGGCAATGATTCGCTTTGTTCTTCGCCGGAACGCTTCCTAGGTGAGTATGAAGTCTTTTTGTTTTATTTGTTTGGGGGTCGCTATATGGTGCTATCTACAGGAGGAGGGCTCGCTATATGATGCTATCTACAGGAGGGGTGCTGTATGGCACTAGTTACAGGAAGGGGGGGATGTATGATGCTATCTACTGGAGGGGGGCTGTATGGCGCTATCTACAGGAGGGGGGCTGTATGGCTTTATCTACAGGGGGCTGTATGGCGCTATCTACAGGGGGGCTGTATGGTGCTATCTACAGGGGGCTGCATGGCACTATCTACAGGGGGCTGTATGGCGCTATCTACAGGGGGGCTGTATGGTGCTATCTACAGGGGGCTGCATGGCACTATCTACAGGGGAGTTGTATGTCGCTATGTGCAGTGGGCTGTATGGCGATGTCTACAGGGTGGCTGTATGGCGATATCTACAGGAGGGCTGTATGGCACTGTCTACAGGGAGCTGTATGGCACTATCTACAGGGGGAGCTATATGGCGCTATCTATAAGGGGGAGGTAAGGGGTGCTATCCACCAGTGGGGTGTGACACTGCCTATGGGAGGGGGGGGGGGCGCTGTATAGCACTGTCTACAGGTGGGCTGTATGGCACAATCTACAGGGGAGCAGTATCTACAGGGGGCACCATCTACAAGGGGGGATGTGTGTGGCACCTAGGGGAGGGGGGGCAGTCTTTCCTAGTTAAGCCCCTGGGCTGAAGACACAAATCTGCTGGTTGTCATTGGTAACAGTCAGCAAGCTTGGTGCCTGACACCACTAACCTCTTAGCTGAGCTCCTATAATAAAGCAGGGCAGTTAGGTTTTCGTATATAAGGATACTATTCAGTACCTGCTGTAAATATGACACTTCCAGGAATGGAAAGCACAATATCCAGCTCTGTGTAGACAATGAGACAGCAGGAAATGCTTATAGATTTCAGCTATAGGCTAAAATACACAAAATACAAGCTGTACCTCATGATGTACTATGCAGTGCATTTACAGGACTACGCAACCTTTTATGGAGATTATTTCTAGATGTAAATTTTAAATAGTGTTCAAAGGTGGAGGGTCACTTCAGAGAAGTAAATTGTATTCAGTAGGCTAAATGACAGTGTAGTTCACCTAGCATAAAGCATTTTTGAATGGAGTGGAAATAAATGCAAGGACGTAATTAGATTACTAAGCCCTTCCAGAGATACAATGAAGATATAATATGACATTACAGGTTTCATTTTGTCGGCACCTGTAAAAGCCACATTAAAACTAGCAGCTGTGAAAAAAAAATCTGTTATCCTATTAACAGTGTGGGGATTTGATAGAAATGTGTCTTGATTTACAATTTGGGTTTCTTTATTCTATAAGAATCCTTGAGCAACCCTTTACAAGTAATAGAAAAAGACAAAGGTAGCAGAAGATGAAATGTGGAAAAGAAGTCTACAACTTCATCCTTGCTCTATAAGTAACCTTATCATAGCATTTCATCACCAAATGAAAAGGAAATCTGCTGATTTCTTTAACCCGCTGGATTGGCAGTTGATTTTTCTTTTTTTTAACATGTTTAGAAATGCATGAACTGCTTTTATACTAAAAATAAATTGTATTTGATCAGATTATTGGGTGAAGAAAATGCATATATTTAACTGAGTATGTATTCAGCTTGACTGAATTAAATAATTCAGAAAAGGGCATTTATATTTAAAGCAATACTCCAGGCAAAATGTATACCCTCTGTTAAGCTTAGTGCAGCGGCTGCATGACACATGAACTACCTCTTCCATGTTCTCTGAATCCCTGTGTCATGTGCCACCCTTTCCGGCTCTTCACTAGGCATATCTCAGTTTCACCTGGAGTGGTCCTTTAAATATTGCACAAAAAGTTTGTCTTATATAAAAAAGACGGAGATTTAGTGCTAACAAAGCTTGTGATTTAAACGCGAGTTAAAGATGATCTGTCATTAGTTTAGTAATGCCCAATCTCCTAGCTCATCTAATAGGCGCAATCACACTGATAATACTAGTAAAAATTGGGTCCCAAAACGTCTATAATTGCACCTGAGCACTCTTCCTCTATGTAGCATTTGTGACTATCTGCATCCTGTTGGGAACTGGAGTTTACCTGCCCTTTTAGTAAGTATGGCCTTTATTTGTGTTTATTTTGAGTATATGTATGTCCAATTTTTCTGTGCATTGAAAGATCATACTACACACTGAAATAGGATATTTTTAATCAAGGCAATTTGCAAAGTTGCTTCGTTTTTTGTTTTAGGTGCAGTGGATCAATACAGATTTAAAAATGTCCTCAGACCTATGATTCTTTTCAAGTTTATATTTTGAAAACTCAGTATATCAAGTTTTTGCTTATGGGGACCTAAGGGGTGCAATCAGACACGGCATATTTGCCTTGTATTTCTATGGGAAAAACATTCTGTAACGCAAGACATTGAGAAATCTGTATGAGTTATGGAATATATTTTCCTTTGGATCCCATTGTAACGTTTTATTCCACATCATATTATTACGCTACGGAAATACAAGGCAAATAACCAATGTCTGACAGCACACTGCATGGGTTCACATGTAGCGGTAGTGGTGTTGCAGATATACACACTTCTAGCATATCGCAGAAGTGCTGGTTGAGCACTTTAAGGTTCTAGAATGTTAAGTTGTGCTACTAAATTACTGGTTATAAACAAGTCCATACTTTGTGGACAAGATGTAGCGATTGATAGGGGTGATAATTTTTTTCCTGGGTACATAAAGGAAAAATTACCTTTCCAGGCCCCGCCCATCTATTTGGCATGCACTTTTTTTTTTTCTTCAAATGAGCAGCTGCAATCATGGGGGGATGAGAAGTTTGGCCTGCAGGTGGCAGCACAATTCTCACTTCATGAGTCTAGAAGCAGCAACAGTACTGTGGCGGTCTGTGTCATTGGGGTACTGTTACTGTCTGTTTTATGTGGGCACAGCTGATACATTTTGTGTGCCTGAAACTTTTATATGGTATTGTGACTGCTAGTTTGGCACTGTAGCCCAAGACTTCACATGTAGATCTCAGACTCTCCTATAGTTATACGGATACCCTCTGTGTGTCATGTCCCAGGCTTCCATGCTGTTTGTGAATGGTCTGACACTTCCTAATGGAAATATAACCATTTAGTTATCATGTTTTACACTCTACACAAGTCTAAACAGGGAGAGGAATAGAAAGGGCATGATTCTCTTACTGTGATTTACTTCAAGCGAGATATGAGGGAGGAAGACCATCTTGATGACTGGGTGACAAATAAATCAACCCCATGAGACCTAATAAGGCTATCATTAGATGCCAGAGAAAACCTATTCATACAAAACAGGAAGTGATCTTGTTTAATGAATGTAAAGAATCATAGCATCAGTGCTAAACACAAGATCTTACGTAAAACCAAGTATACCTTGGTGCATTGACCCTCAACAATTGATATAACACCTACAAAGAATGGGGTACAATTAACACAAAAAGTGGAGCAGAATAATCACAAACTTTATTGACAAAATATAACAATGATAAAAAATGAGTCATGCAAAGCATGGATAAAAACGTTCAAAAATTACAGGGAATGAGGTACAGAAAAATGGGAACAACGTGTGATGACATAAACTCAGGTGAGGCAACCAGACTAGTTGGTAACGTGGTCAGAGCAAAAATACAACATTGGTAATATATTGTAATCAAATAGCATGTATTGATGCTGATATAAATTGATAAATAGCAAGTCTGTTGCCAAACACTCATCTACCATGAAACTGTTATGAAGATAAGAACATATGAATGGATACTTCAAGTGAATAAATCATAGAACCAAGCAACATGGGAGAAGTAGATGAACATGACATACCCATAGTGATGAAAACCCTGTAATGAGAGACCGTCAGACCCGACGCGCGTTTCGGCGGGATGCCTTCGTTGGGGGTGGCGTCTCTCCATCTGGTATCTCCCCTTTTCTATAAACCCCTGCCCAATCATGTGCTAGTACATAAGATGATGTAGTGGAAAAACAGCTTGTCATCGGCGTCATGCGCCAGGTGTAGATGAGACCGCCTACAAACCTCTGACAGCATGTCATCAGAGTGGTAGCGAAACAACGGCGTCTGACGTAAGCGCACAGCACAAGCGCCAGTACAAGTGATTGGATGTACAGAAAAGGCACATGATTGGATAGAGTAATAGAAGACATCGAGACAACATAACATCGTAATGTAAATAACTACTGTGAATTCATTGAACTTTATGATAAAAATCCATATGTATGTGTAGAAACATTTAATGCTGTAGCCATTAAAAGTAGTGTAACTTATGTAGTGAGTATAGATTTCCAAATAAATAAATCGATTGGAAGTCAAAGTGTGTATCTATATATTTATGTTAATGTGAAAAACGCAACAGTGTGAACAGGGATATATCTAAGGTGACAAGTAAAATTACAAGAAAAAGATATGCTGGAAAATAATAATAAACAATACTCATATTGAATTAGAGAGTGATTGTGTGTTTAATAAATAATGTACCATACAAGGACATTGATAAAATAAAAATAATATATATGTAAAATGTGTAGTGCAGCGTAGGAAAGAATATAATTAAAGATATATATATATATAATATAATATATATATATATATATATATATATATACACACACGTGTAAATGTGTGTGTTAGAACAAATAATGAGAGTTGATAAAAAGATTATTAATTGATAAAAAATTCATTAATTAATAAAAATTAAAAATTAAATAGAGAGTGAATTGTGAGTAAAAAGCTCAGTGATCAATAATATATCGAATAAATATAAGGTATATGTAATATATATATATGTATGTACATCACAATAGATAAATACACATGTACAGAGATATATAAATATTCAATATTATGAACAAATAAAAATATACGGAGAAATTAATTGTATATACATATAGGTACAGTATATATACATACACAAATATAGATATATAAAAATACAAATGGATGATGTATATAATGATACAGAGTAAAAATACAATAAATAGTCAGACAGTAGTATATTATTATTATATGAAAAAAGGAAATTTCTTCACATTCTTTGTAGTTTCCAAGTCTCAGTTTCCTCTAGCTATAAAATACTCGATTGGTTCTATGTGAAAGGGGAGAAAGTAATAGGTTCAATATACACAGTAGCATAAATGGTTAAAAAATACTTAAAAAATGACCCGCTGGAGGTCAACGGTCAGAGAAACGGAGCAAAATTAAGATTTTCATTGAGTCCCAAAGGGCGCATTGTTCTCAGAGTCCAGATCAATTTTGCCTCACACTTTGCCAGATTTTTTGCAACTTCACCTTTACGGATATTTTGTTTAATACAATCTATCCCTTTTATTTTCAGTTTAGTAGGATCACAGGAATGGTGGGTTTTAAAATGTCTTGCAATGGGTTTTAAGGTCTCAATCACCTCTATCTCTTTAGCCATTACGATGTCGCGTATATGTTCCCTTACTCGTATTTTAAATTCTCTCGTAGTCAAGCCCACGTAGATCTTGGGACAGGGGCACGTTGCATAGTAGACAACCGCTTTCGTGGAACAGGTAATTGAGTGTGTAATATTGTAAGAATATTTACCTGTTGAGTCGGAGAAGGATGTCGCTTGTTCAATGTTGGGGCAGGCGACACAATGCCCACATGCCTTACATCCCCATTTAGGGCCTTTAGTTCCAAACGGGAATCTGTGGTTCTTATTCTGATAGTGACTTCTCACCAGGTAGTCTTTGAGGTTCTTAGACCGTCTCGCTGTAACACAGGGGTTGTAAAGGGAAGTGTTTTATATATTTCTATCTATATACATGTGAGTGTAGAAATATATAGATTTGTCCCTCCAGAAAGGTGTATACCCATCCCCCTATTAGATAATGGTATTCCATGTGGCCCAGGCCCCTCCCTTTCACGTGCATGAGCCTGTGAGGTCACACAGGAGTGCACGGGGAGGTTTAAAAGGACAAACTTTCCCAAAACTCACTCTCTTGTTCCTGCTCCCCAACTCCACTAAGGGTCTCCTCTTCCCTCCTGGCCTGCTCATGGCCCTTGCTGAGAGACCACACCAACTTGTACCACATGGACTGCTAAGTATCCACGTGTAGCAGCAGCTACACGTTATGTTAACCCTTTATCCTCCTGCTGTCCCTGGTAACCCTTGCTATTAACCCTTAGAGTATAGGGAAAGCTATATTAGGAGGGAGCGAGCAGAAATAGTTAGCGTGTATTAGATTGTAACGTAACTGTATTCATGTGTATGTTTAGGTATGTGGGTGGAGGCATAACATAGGATACCGTGTTTATACTGTACTACGTATAGTGTGAGTATACTCAGTATATATTAACGTGTTATGTGTATTCGGGTATACTGATACTATACTGTGATCAGTTAATGTGTTCTGTGTTTGGTGCATTTTATATGCAAGTGTGATTATTGTTAGTAATAAATATTACCCTTTATTTACTATACAATTGTATTTATTGTACGGTCCTATTCCCTTGAGTAGCCGCTAAAGCAATTAGATCAACGTTAGTATAAGGAAAAGGTAGGGGAACTAGGCATAACCCTAGTGACCCTGATTATAAAGGCGGTAGTAATAGTGGGCGACCAAGTAGGTGAAACCCAGCTATTATACCAGCCCTTGTACACACGTGGATGAGTGTGTAGTAAGTGAGCATATATAGATATATTATTATATTTATAGTTATATATTATATATAGCCCTTTTACATTTGGCGAGCCAAGGCCCGAACTGGTTTCAATTTATTTCTGTGTTTTGTACAATAAAATTGTGTTATAACGTGAACTAAGATAGGCGGAGAGGCTTGTACTGATAACATACTTACACAGTGAAGTGTTATGTTATGCTGTGCGCCCAGACCTTGAAGTTTGGACGAGTAACACAATTTTATTTAAGGCTTAATACAGGATACAACTGAGAACAGCGAACCTATTGTTTTTTGTTTTGTTTTTCTAAGGTATTAACGTTTTTATTTTGCTTTGCGGTGTGCTGATCTACGCCGACAAATCGTCGTGCGATTGAGCAACACATTAGAGTCTTCTGCAGTAACCAAGAGGACTTCTGGTATAGTAAGTATGGATTTCTCCACACTTAAAAAACTTTCTAAACAAAGTTCATTCAACCCAGTACCCCCCACTACATACAAGTCAGCAGGAATGCTGTGGTCCACTCTGCTGGATGAGGCTTATGCGCATGATAAGATGTGCATAAGCAAGAGGAGTGTTTTTAACAAAACCTCCAAAAGGCTCCACATGCTCGCTAAACTAATATGTGTTTATGAAGAGACATGGAAGCCTGATCACTCAGAAATGAAGAGTGATTCCCCAAATCTTCACTGCCAATGTTGTGTCAACAATGTGAAGCAGGTTTCTGCTTTGCAGACACAACTGGCAGAGAATGCTCAATGTAACATTGATAGAGATAAGCAAATTTGCATGCTGGAATCGCAGGTGATAGTTTTGAAAAATCGTGGTGATGATATTGATGCACAGCTGACTGGGTCTTATGCTGTGATCAATGCGTTTAAGGATAAGGCGGCATCTACGGATGCGATCATTGCAAAGTTAAATGATGAGCTTGCTGCTAGGTCACAATTGGTTGCCAGTATGCAAAACATCATAAAAGATTTCTCAAAAATGTTACCGGCCTTGTCTTTTTCAAGGCCTGATTCTGCTGTAAGTTTGCCCTCTACAGGGCAAAAAGGGGGGAGTAGAAAGAGTGATGGATCAGATGTCCCGAATCGTGATCCCATCCGGAATCCTAAAGGTAACATTGTTACGAAAGTGTTACACAAATGTAAGCGTACGATAGTCAGAAGTGCGGCCCTAGCCATGCAGAACTTTAAGAGATCATGCACTGGTGACTGCCCTAATTCCAGCAGAGCATGTACTGTTAAATGTTTTGCATGTGCCGGCTCAGGCCATATTGCAAAGTACTGCAAGTCTTTGGGTACTAAGCAATGTGGTTCTGTTAAATGTTTTAAATGTGGTCAGATGGGACATATTGCTAGAAACTGCCATGGTATGAGCAACCGTGGAAAGCCTAGTAATGAAACAATAGAAAATGGCCACATTACATCAAATTGTGACTATAGGAAAGGACAAAATGGCTACATGAGTATCTCCCCCACACATTTGCTAAACCATGTGTTCAAAGAACTGAATAACGAACCACAACTGGTTTGGAATTCAGCTGTGAATTTTAAGTAGGCCATAATTGACAGAGCCTCTTTAAGTGTTATCTCTTTGTCTGTAAGGTGTGTTTATGGTCTCCCTTTTCCTGTATGCTCTCTTGTTTGTTCACAGTTCTTTTGTTGTCGTTGTGTTTTCTTTTGTGGCTCCTTTACAGATTCTATTGTGGTATATCCCTAGTTATCAGTAATATGTATTTATACTATATGGGTGTTGCCTGTATTTATAATGCATAATTAGAAAACCACTCCAGGAATACAACTGAAGATGAGAGACCACACCCCACTCCAGGAATACAACTGAAGAACCAGCCAATGAATAGTGATGTATTTGCTTGTTCTGTGAACTTATATTAGGTATAGAGGTACGGACAGGTAACTTAAGTTCACTTATAGTGTTATGTTATGCTGCGCACCTAGACCTTGAAATTCAAGATGATAATACATTTACATCTATAATCGCAAAATGTTTTAATTGCTCTCTATTAGGATAACGTTGAAGTTGTTATTATACTGTGAACTCAGGTTGAGCAGTGCAAACAGATAACATAAATTCACAGTGTAGTGTTGTATGTTATTCTGTGCACCTAGACCTGGGGGGTTCAGACAGGTATCACAACTCCATCTGAGGCCTAATGCGAGTGCAATTAAAAACAGCGAACAAATGGCTGATTCCTTTGTGTTTAACTGCAGTGGTCCTTTAGGAAAGGTTGACAGGGGGAGGTTACCCTGGCATTACACCCATATCTTGATTTTAAGATAATGGGTTTGGTAAGATGGGGATATAGTTCCACAAACATGAGAATTGTGAAGATCCACAAAATGGTACATCATCTACAGCTCCCCTCAGATATCCTAACCTATAAGGGCAGCCATCCATATCTGTCTGTACAGATGGATGTTGAAAGGAGGAGGATGCGATCCTCTGCCAAGGTAGTTAGGACCGGCTGCTTAGACACCAGTGTTGAGATACTGAGGGGACCTGTGACATGAAGGTCAACCCAATACCCTCTTCAAGCTTAAGATACATGGGTCAAGGGTATTGGGGTTGGTACCGAGTGTAATATGTTTACTCCACCATCTGTGCGACTAATTGCACCGGAAGAGGAATACTCCTCCAAGGAGCATTGTACCTTTTTGATTTATCACAGGTATCGATGTAGCAGAACAGAAGAACTCCAGTCACCCCTGAGTAGAGGCTCGATATCCGCTCAGATGCTCCTATAAGACTCTAGATGATCCTGAGTTCAGTGAGGAAGAGGATATCGTGGAGGAGCTTAAAGAGTCTGAGAATCGAGCCTCCATCCCATTCCCTGAAAAGAGACTCAGAGGTGTCCTGATGGGAGAGCCTGTTTGGCTACAACCCCAAAGCAATTTTCTTCTTCAACCTGCTCATCCACCCTGTGATAGTACTGATGGGTGAAAGGACTTGCCGACCAAGTAAATTAGGTCAGGCGTAAAAGCATGAACTTGGACTAAGGACATAACAGCAACACTGTCCTGTGACCCGTAATCGTCAAGTTTATGTATATATATATTTGTGTAATGTAATATGTATCAATGTGTCGTACAAAAACTTTCAAGGTGTACGTATAGACATTCTAGGTGTAGATATGTGTTCGCAACATAGGTATACTCAGTGAGGACGTGCCCGTCCCACAGCGAGTGAGTATGTACGTGTAGGTGGACATATATTTACAGCCTGTAGTCACCCCATTTACATGTGTACCTTTCACGTGTTTATGGAGGAGTAGTGAGAGATGCTGGTTGAGCATGAATCTCTATATGTACATATACCTATGGTTTGGGGCGGAATATTTTTGTATGTTTGATTATTTTACATTTTGTATGTATGAGTGGGTAGTGTGTAGGAACCATTAGGGACAGGTAAGGTACACACACACATCCTGGTAGGTATTTGCTACCTCAACCTGAGAACTGGTATGGTCAATACGATGATGGATTGAATGTTAGAGGGAAAATGGAAGGCGATGCTCCATCCCACAGTAGATTCCTGGGTACTAAGACATCACCTCCTCCTCGGGGATGTTAACCTGCCATGATAGAGACATGGATATCGGCCCACAAAGATTGTTTCGTCTTCAATCAAGATACTGAAAAGATTTGGAAAGATAACAGACTGCGTACAAAGGTTGTCGGAAGGCGGGCTAAGCCATTCCAAGGCTGACCGTGTGAGTGCACAAGTAGCCTTACACGGGTTGGCATGCTCAAATGGGATCGGCCGCTAAAAGACCTGCTGACGCCTCTAAAGTGGAAAAGATTTATAAGAAAGATCAAGATCCAAGAAAGAAGAAGATCAAGGATAGAGACTTGGAGTTTCAATCGACTTTGAGACTGAGTTCTATGGACTGTGAAGGTTTTGTTTCAACCTCGTTCTATGGACCTTGAGGCTTCGTTCAATGGACTAAGAGATTTCATTTCAACTTCATTCTATGGACTGTGAGGTTTATTTTATTTCGACACTAGACTCCAGAGTCGGAGGACTGGCGGGAAGGTGTCCTTGAGGAGATAGCTGATGTCACGTATCTAGGTCCAATAGTATACTTCATTCCATCTCCGACCATTACCAGTAACAAGGTTGAGGGGGTAATACAGAACAAACACTTCCACAAATTTCATTGTCGTGTTCCCGACAACAGGGGGATTGTAAAGGGAAGTGTTTTATATATTTCTATCTATATACATGTGAGTGTAGAAATATATAGATTTGTCCCTCCAGAAAGGTGTATACCCATCCCCCTATTAGATAATGGTATTCCATGTGGCCCAGGCCCCTCCCTTTCACGTGCATGAGCCTGTGAGGTCACACAGGAGTGCACGGGGAGGTTTAAAAGGACAAACTTTCCCAAAACTCACTCTCTTGTTCCTGCTCCCCAACTCCACTAAGGGTCTCCTCTTCCCTCCTGGCCTGCTCATGGCCCTTGCTGAGAGACCACACCAACTTGTACCACATGGACTGCTAAGTATCCACGTGTAGCAGCAGCTACACGTTATGTTAACCCTTTATCCTCCTGCTGTCCCTGGTAACCCTTGCTATTAACCCTTAGAGTATAGGGAAAGCTATATTAGGAGGGAGCGAGCAGAAATAGTTAGCGTGTATTAGATTGTAACGTAACTGTATTCATGTGTATGTTTAGGTATGTGGGTGGAGGCATAACATAGGATACCGTGTTTATACTGTACTACGTATAGTGTGAGTATACTCAGTATATATTAACGTGTTATGTGTATTCGGGTATACTGATACTATACTGTGATCAGTTAATGTGTTCTGTGTTTGGTGCATTTTATATGCAAGTGTGATTATTGTTAGTAATAAATATTACCCTTTATTTACTATACAATTGTATTTATTGTACGGTCCTATTCCCTTGAGTAGCCGCTAAAGCAATTAGATCAACGTTAGTATAAGGAAAAGGTAGGGGAACTAGGCATAACCCTAGTGACCCTGATTATAAAGGCGGTAGTAATAGTGGGCGACCAAGTAGGTGAAACCCAGCTATTATACCAGCCCTTGTACACACGTGGATGAGTGTGTAGTAAGTGAGCATATATAGATATATTATTATATTTATAGTTATATATTATATATAGCCCTTTTACAGGGGTATCTAGGAATATATTTTGCGATGGTCGAATCTGTGAGTAAGATAGGCCAGAATTGTTTTAAAATTCCTTTCATCTGATACCAGTGTGAATGGTATTCTGTAATGAATCTCACCTGTGTGCTGGATTTGTTTTTAGGTTTGGGGAACAAAAGGGTTTCTCTGGGCGTGTTCTTAGCGCGATGTTAAGCCTTCTTTATTGAACGCTTACTGTATCCCCGTGCCAGGAAACGATTGGTGAGATCGTATGCCTGTTTTTCAAATCCGTCCAAGGAGGAACAGATCCGTCTGACTCGTAAAAATTAACCAGTTTGAACGGCCCGAACCGTCTGTACGGGATGAGAGGAGGAAGCAAGGAGAAGGGAATTAACTGCAGTGGCCTTACGAAAAACATCAGACTGGAGGAAACCATTTGAGTCTCTAGTTAGTTTAACATCCAAAAATTCCACCTGGTGTTTATCACAATGATGTGTGAGTTTGATATTCAATTTATTTTTGTTCAAGTCCCCAATAAAAGTTTCAAATGACTCAGATGTACCCTTCCAGATGAGGAGGATGTCATCTATGTACCTGGCCCAAAAAATTACCCTGTCCATAGAGACATCCTGCCTCCCCTGGAAGAGGTCCCTCTCCCACAACCCCAGGAACAAATTGGCATATGACGGGGCACAAGCTGCCCCCATCGCCGTGCCCTGGAGTTGTAGGTAGAAGTTCTCATTGAAAATAAAAAAGTTATGCGTGAGAGAAAACTCCAATAGTTTGACTAGGAAGCTAGTGAGGGCACTTTCCATATTCCCTGACGTCAAAAAGAAGGAGACTGCTTCCAAACCATCAGAGTGTCGCATGTGGCTAGCAGCATATCCTCCTCCACACTAATGCCATCTATTTTTTGCAATAGGTCCGCCGTATCTCGGACATAGGATGGTAATAGTTCTACAAGACTCTTTAAATGATGATCGATATATTTACAGATCTTTTCAGTCAGGTTACCCCTACCTGAGATTATGGGTCTTCCCGGTGGAACTTTTGGGTCTTTATGGACCTTCGGGAGTAGGTAAAATGTAAATATCGTCGGTTCTGTTGGGATGAGTGTTTCGTAAAGTGCTTTAGTAATAATGTTATCAGATACAGCTCTTGTCAGGATCTTATCCAGTTCTGTTCTAAAAGTGCAAAGGGGGTTAAATGTTAGTTTTTTATAACAATTTTTTTTATGCAATTGTCTATAAGCCTCTGATTCGTACATTGTACATGGCCAAATTACAATATTACCGCCTTTATCGGCTGCTTTGATTACAACGTCACTAAGTTTGGTTAATTTGTTTAGATTTTGGCGTTGCACTTTTGACAGATTGTCATTATTGATATTACTGGAGATTCTCTCAAATTCTTGGCTAACTGCCTTGACAAAAGAGTCCACTGCTGGACAATTGACATTGCTGGAAAGCGTTTTGATTTAGTCCTTAAAGATAAGGGGATTGTACCTGTCGGGTCATGTACTTGTTCATTTAGCAGTTCCTCTAAATCCCGCAGAGTCTGTTGTTCGGTATCGGTTGGAAAAATGTCATCGTGTTCGGATCTATGAAAGAATTTTTTGTATATTAAAGACCTGCCAAATATATGCAGGTCCTTAACGGCAGAAAATGTGTCAAACCTAGCGCATGGAGAAAAAGTCAAACCTTTTTCTAAAACCTCCATATCAGGAGTAGAAAAAATATGCGTGGACAAATTGATTACCTTGAGAGGGTTCAGTATTTCATCCATCTCAGGTTTTCTTTTGTTAGCCGCTTGTCTATATGTTGCTTTTCTTTTCTGTCTAGTTCCGTATGGATGGTAAGGTCGTTGGTGTGACCCACCTTCTGGTTCACTTTGAGATGATAGAGATGTTATGGATAGAGAGCGGTTATTCTGTGCCAAATGGTGGCTCTTTCTCCATTTATATATTTTCTTCTGAGCGTAATCATTAGTGTCGCGCGAGAACTTTTTAGACTTTATTTCTTTAATATCCTTCTCCCATTCACCAAACTCTTCCTCCAGTGTATGGTTGAATAGAGCAAGGCCCTCTGATGTCATTCTTTGATTCAGGTGACCTTGTACTTCATCGATCTCAACATCCATCTCATCTAGTGTGGTTTGATTAAGATTCACAAGTAACTCCATAAAACGGAACGAACTCTGATCGCAGATCTCTTCCCATCGTGTGATGAAAGTAGTGTCATCTATGGGAAATGACGGGAAGATCTGGACTCTGAGACCTCTGGGAATCAATTTCCGTTTTAAATAGTTCTCCAAAAATATCTTATTCCACCATATCTTCATACGGCGATGGAGTAACATTTTGTACTTGTTTTGTGATTCGCTCACGTTTCCCTGACCATTAAAAACAAGCTGAGAAGACTCATCACTAAAAACTTGATCCATCTGGATACGCCAGATACGTTCTCTGGCTTTATGGTCCATGGACCCTGTTGTACTTGAATCTGTGGAGAACACAGTACACATTAACCAACGAAAACCTATTCGTACAAAACAGGAAGTGATCTTGTTTAATGAATGTAAAGAATCATAGCATCAGTGCTAAACACAAGATCTTACGTAAAACCAAGTATACCTTGGTGCATTGACCCTCAACAATTGATATAACACCTACAAAGAATGGGGTACAATTAACACAAAAAGTTGAGCAGAATAATCACAAACTTTATTGACAAGATGCCAGACAGCTACTTCCTGCCCCAGAAACTAAAAGCATAAGAACTCTAGAACTCAAACAGCAGAACTTATAGAAAGACTTCTTTTAGTTGCTGCACATAAGCACTCAGAACCACAATCAAGGTTTCATTTTTAGCTGGGGGTATACTTAAAGGGGTCTTTATCTTTGTAAAAGAGTAGCTCATTAGATTTTAATATATTAATATAATATATTTTGGGCCATTGCTAAAATTTTTATATCAAGGCCCATAGCCGGCGTCAGCACCCGGCGAACCCGGGCAAGTGCCGGGGCCCACTCTACCGCTTAAATTAACTATAGCCATCCGTGGTGTATGGCGCCAGATTGCAGAGCGTAGGCACTGCCTCTCGCATCCACAATAACAATGCATGCGGTGCAGATGACGTAATCATCTGCGCGACTGCGCCGCAACGCTTGTTATTGTGGATGTGAGCGGCGCCAAATTCCAGTAAGAAGACAGTGACGGGACCGTTCAGCTCATCGTGAAAACGTGTTAGGTGAGGTTTTTTTTCATGATTTTTATTGGAGCAAAGGGACCAAACTGCGGACACAGACTTGTGACCTAAAGCTTTTACATGTGGGCACAAACTTTTACATGGGGGCAGGGCAGAAACTGGGGGCCTGACTTTTACATGGGGGCACAAACTGGGGGATTAGCTTTTATATGAGAGCACAAACAACGGACTAACTTCTATATGGGGGCACAAACTAGCGGACTAACTTCTATATAGGGGCACAAACTAGCGGACTAACTTCTATATGGGGGCACAAACTAGTGGACTAACTTTTAAATGGGGGAACAAACTGGGGTTTTAACTTTACTATGGGGGCACAAACTAGCGGACTAACTTCTATATGGCGGCACAAACTAGCAGACTAACTTCTAAATGGGGGAATAAACTTGGGCCTAACTTCTATATGGGGGCATAAAGGGGGCCTAAATTGTATACAGGGGCATAAAGGGGACCTACCTTCTATATGGGGGCATAAATGGGGCCTAAACAGGGGTGTCGTTAGCACTGGGCCTTCGGAGCCCAAGCCCCGGATCTTTGGCTCATGCCCCGGATCCCTGGGCAACTTCCACATTCAGTGGTGTAACTATAGGGGTCGCAATTGCGACTGGGCCCCTGTTACTATAGTAATGACACTATACTTACCCTCCTCGTTCCCGAGCGCAGCGGAAGTCCTGACGTCTTCTTGCTTCACAATGTTACGACGCTGTGCGCCACGCATGACGTCACAACACTGGATGATGTCAAGACATCCGCTGCAGCCAGAGACTAAGAGGAGGGTGAATGTAACATTACTGTCTGCTGGGCTCCTGTATCTAAGCCTGCCTTGTGGTAGACTTGGATACAGGGTCTAACAGACAGTATCACACCTGGACCCTGTATCTAAGCCTACCACATGGTAGGCTTAGATA
Source organism: Rhinoderma darwinii (assembly GCF_050947455.1). Classification (NCBI taxonomy): domain Eukaryota; kingdom Metazoa; phylum Chordata; class Amphibia; order Anura; family Rhinodermatidae; genus Rhinoderma; species Rhinoderma darwinii. The sequence continues at coordinate 36,287,509 of NC_134695.1, forward strand.
CATGACCATATAAAATGTTTTCATATTCACTGTCTAGTTTCTGCCTTTATACTGCTGACGCTCAAGTTGCAAAGGGGCTCACTAAGGCTCTGTCGCTCAAGGGCCCACATAAATCTGGAGCCGGCCCTGGCTATGCCACTATGCCTGCCTATATTATTCGCAGTAGGGAGCCACCTATATGGGTCACCATAACATGAAAAATGTGTACACAGGAATTGATCCACATTTTTAAGGACCTTACATTTATTACTACCTTACTTTAAACTTAAGCAATTCAGTATTGTAATGTAAAGTTACAGTAAATAATGTTAAATGTTTCATAGATTTTCCTGTCTATCTCTCCGTTTCTCTGTGTTTCTATTTGTTAGCAGATGGTATAAACCCCTAAAACCCACAAGACTCTAAGATATATATATATATATATATTTTTTTATATATATATATATATATATACATATATTTATATATAAACAAAATATTTATATAACATCACTTTAAATAACTAACATATATATATATATATATTCGTAATAAAGTGATTGAGAAACAATTCTTATTCATTTCGTGTTTTTGATTGCCCCTTTAAATGGATTCTAAAGTTAAATTGCCAAGAGGCACAGTTCTAATTTAGAACATCATAATTTCTGAGAGAAAATGCCATAATTAGTGATCCGTAAGACAGACACAAGAAGGCAGGTCAGCATGTGGGAATAAGGCGTCATAGAGAAGAGGCTGAAATTTTTATTTTTAATATGTGCGTATAAAGAAAGCCCCACTTAACCCCTGATTTACATTGAGACATTCTAATTTCTATTTGCTTCTTTGCATTTATAACATCGCTGTCTCATATTGATATATTGACTACTTGAATCCCTATCTGAGCTTGACTCTCATAAGTGTTTGATGATTTTGATTTTGCTCTTCGTTCTCACAAAATTAGCAATAATTCATGTTATTCAAGTGGCAGTTTCAGTGTTATATTCCTCAATTAGCTATTCAGTCCTAATTGGCCTCTCAAATAAGAAGTATATACCTTATAGCTTCACAAAGAAATACTGGGAAGGGATTCGTGAACAGTTTTAGGGAAATTTCTGTTAATATTCAACACTTCAGGGAAGAGTGTAGTCCTATACCTGTAAATATACAAGGTGTTGAGATTCCAGTAAATAAACCCCAGACACCTGGGATCTAAGACAATTTCAATATTTAAATGAGAATCTGTCCCAGGTGTTTTCATCTGAATCGCGTTCTAGCCACATTTTAGGTTACGCAATAAATAACAAGGTTTGTAATTCTAGGTCTAGATCATCGTCTTTTTTTGTCCGCAGATTTTTTGGTATAGATAGTTCATGTAAGGGAATAAAATAGTATATTATGCACCAGTCAATAGATAGTCGCAACGTGTCTGAAGAGCTAATACTCAAGGCATGGAGTGAGCACTATATACAGTCAGCACGCTGAGATTTGAATTTACTGCAACACTAATACTAACACCTTGTTGTTAATCCCTCTGAAGTCATCTCGCCATGCAGAGCATCTATCCCCTTGATACAACTCCCGAAGATTACTGTCCACAGATATGATCAAAGTTCAGTCTTTGCAATGACTAGAAATTGAATGTGATAATGCCGTAGGAAGCACTGCATATATCCAAGAGAATATATCAGTAAAATTATAAACAACGTGCATAAATTCAAGTCGTTCTGCAACTTTTTTTTTTACAAGTGTGTTTTAGACATGCTGAATGACAATATATTTTTTCATTATGTTGTGATTTTAATGATATTTATTGAAATGATAACCTTATAAATAAAATTGACCATGTTACTGCCAATTCAAATGTCATGTAAAATCTAATACAACAATAAACAGCAAAACCTTTTTATTGTTCTCCTTAAAAAAAATAAAAAATCTTCTAATATGTTATTGAGATATCGCAGAGCATGTTATTGGTGGAGTATACGTGAACTGAGATGCCACCAGATTCTAGAACATAGTTACTTAGTGTCGTACCCCATTGGCTTTGTACAGCTTCACTTTGTAGTTTCTGTATCTGAAACTGATGCTGAAAATGCTCCCATTGAAATAAATAAAAGTAATGCTCTGTCAGCTTCTTCCACAGAAATCTCAAAGTGAAGCCGACTGAAGGCAAAGGAGTGAAGATATCGACTCATGGAGACTGTCAACAATAACTTTTTTCTTACAGTATGTCTCTATGACATGTCAGAAGATATTTAAAGGTGCAAGCCATGACCTTGTCCCCATATAGCCTGCAATTGAGATCCACACTTCAAGGTCATCTAATGCACAAATCCTTAATGGTATCAGGCATCAACAGACCGATATCTTCTGGCCTTCTGCATTGAGTCATCCCAGTGACATCACATGTTTTCATGCGCAGACATGATCTACTTCCCGTATAGCCCATAGATGTAGAATCTTAAAGTAGAGTTTACATTTAAAATGTTCATGCTTGAATTAATATTTGATGTATGTTATATTCACATGAGTTATGATACAATTAAATAGGCTGAATACCAGAATTAACTAAACTCCCTATCTTTTATATAGTTTTTTTTGTGGGCACTAGATATTGACCGGAAACGTCCGTCACTTTAAGGTTGTCATGGCTACTAGCCAAGCTTCTGGGTGGCCCTGGTTTTTGATGCAAAGCTAATCTCATTTCTCTGTCTGAATCCTATCAGGGCTAAGGTTGGAGTATTTGAATCTGTTCAGTTTTCTTATTGTTGCTTGTGATTTCTTGTGTTTGCATGTGTCTGATCAAGCTCCTGGCTACACCCTGTATCACCTTGACTGTTTGGACTCATTGAACTGGACCTCGGCTTTGCCATTGGATTTTCCCTCTGCTCACTGATTTGGATATTCTGCTCTCAGCTAGTTTTGACCTCTGCAAGTCCTGGTACTCTTTTGTTTTGCGATTTGGACTTTTAGTATCTCCTGGTTGTGTACACTGTTTGCTGATTCCCCCTCTGGCTTGTCTGATTATTCGTTCTGGTATTGTCTGCATTGCACCTCCTGTCCAACACCATATTCTGTAAAAGCAACCTGGGTTCTATGCAGCCAAATCCAACTTGTCTTGCGGTGGGCTCTGGTGAAGACCATAGAGTAGCCTAAGGGTATGTTCACACGCAGTTTTCAGGCGTATTTCGGACGTTTATGCCTCGAAAAATGCTTGAAAAAACGGAAACTGAACGCCTACAAACATCTGCATATTGAAATCAATGGGAATAACAGCATTTAGTTCATACGGGGTGTCTTTTTAAGCCACTGTTTCAAAAAACGGAGCGTAAAAAGACGCCCTGTAAGGGTATGTTCACACGAGGGCGTCCGTTACGGCTGAAATTACGGGGATGTTTCAGCCTGAAAACATCCCCGTAAATTCAGCCATAACGGCATGTGCAGGCGCTTGAACGCCGCGTCCATTACGGACGTAATTGGCGCTGCTATTCATTGGAGTCAATGAATAACGGCTCCAAATACGGCCAAAGAAGTGACAGGTCACTTCTTTGACACGGGCGTCTATTTACGCGCCGTCATTTGACAGCGGTGCGTAAATTACGCCTCGTGTGAACAGACAAACGTCTGCCCATTGCTTTCAATGGGCAGATGTTTGTCAGCGCTATTGAGGCGCTATTTTCGGACGTAATTCGGGGCAAAAACGCCCGATTTACGTCCGTAAATAGGCCGTGTGAACATACCCTCAAAAGAAGTAGCATGTCACTCCTTGAGGCGTTTTTTGGAGCTGATTTTCCATTGAACACTATGAAAAATGCCTCAAAAAACGCCTGAAAAGAAGCCTCAAAAGAAGCTCCAAATGTAATTTTCAGCTTCAAAAACGCCTGAAAATCAGAGGCTGTTTTCTCTGAAATCAGCTCTATAATTTCAGACGTATTTTGCTAAGCCGTGTGAACATACCCTAAGGGTATGTTCACACGGCCAAATTTCAGACGTATACGAGGCGTATTATGCCTCGTTTTACGTCTGAAAATACGGCTCCAATACGTCGGCAAACATCTGCCCATTCATTTGAATGGGTTTGCCGACGTATTGTGCAGACGACCTGTTATTTACGCGTCGTCGTTTGACAGCTGTCAAACGACGACGCGTAAAAATACAGCCTCGTCAAAAGAAGTGCAGGACACTTCTTTGGACGTTTTTGGAGCTGTTTTCTCATAGACTCCAATGAAAACAGCTCCAAAAACGGACGTAAAAAACGCCGCGAAAACGGCGTGAAAACGCAGCGAAAAATGCCAGTTGGTAAAAAAACGTCTGAAAAGCAGGGTCTGTTTTCCCTTGTAAACAGCTCTGGATTTTCAGACGTTTTTGTTGACTACGTGTGAACATACCCTAAGACTCTGCTGACCAGAGTGGTGACGGACTTGAGGTAGCTGATTTACCTGCATGCTTGATCCAGACAGTCTCCAGCTGCCTTTGAGGAATTGCTCGTATAGCAATTCTATAAACTTGCACTCCGGGGAATTGCTCAAGTAGGGATTCCTTGACAGATATTATTCACTGCAATTGCCTTCAAGGATCTAGCACTGTATATGTCACTGGTTAACCAGAAACTTTGTAAAACTTTGTAATTACCACTGACCATATCCTTCTATAGGCCAGTCACAATAAGGGTATGTGCACACGATATCGACAATTACGGCTGAAATTACGGAGCTGTTTTCAGGAGAAAACAGCTCCTGCATTTCAGACGTAATTGCTCGTACTCGCGTTATGCGAGGCGTCCATTACGGACATAATTTGGAGCTGATCTTCATTGAAGTCAATGAAAAACGGCTCAAATTACGTCCCAAGAAGTGTCCTGCACTTCTTTGCCGAAGCTGTCATTTTATGTGCCATCTTTTGACAGCGATGCGTAAAATTACAGGTCGTCGGCACAGTATGTCGGCAAACCCATTGAAATGAATGGGCAGATGTTTGCAGATGTATTGGAGCTGTGTTTTCAGGCGTAATTCAAGGCGTAAAACGCCTCGTTTACACCTGAAAATAGGTCGTGTGAACCCAGCCTAAGGGTATGTTCTCACGCAATGTTTTCAGATGTAAATCTGGCGTTTTACGCCTCGAATTACGCCTGAAAAAACAGCTCCATTACGCCTACAAACATAGACCCATTGCTTTCAAAGGGTTTTACGATGTTCTGTTCCCACGAGGTGTCATTTTACGCGTCGCTGTCAAAAGACGGCGCGTAAAAAGACGCCCACGTCAAAGAAGTGCATGTCACCTCTTGGGACTTTTTGGAGCAGTTTTTCATTGACTCCATTGAAAAACAGCTCCAATAACGTCCGTAAAATACGCCGAAAAAAACGCGAGTTGTTAAAAAAACGTCTGAAAATCAGGAGCTGTTTTCTTCCTTGGTGCCAAAATTATTTAAAGCTGTTACTTGAGTACCGCAGTAGTTCTGTATTCTGCCCCTACTAAACATTACACATCCTACTAAAGAATGTTTCTAATGTAAGTGCTATAAAAACCGTGTTTCTTCAGTAACGTAAAACTGAATCTGTGTAAAGGGTTAAAACAATCAACTGCAAAATAGAGAATTAAAACTCCCTAGATATGTATTGTGTTTAAGGGTAGCCCAAAAAAAATGTGCATAGTAATTTTATTTATATTCTCCTGTCATGTTTTACTTTCCTTTTTTGCTCCATTGCAACTACAGTAGTTACCTAAAGACGAGGTATTAATACTAAAATAATATATAAAGAATTGTTGGTAAAGAGGACAAAAATATGGTGATGATGAACATGATTACTATGATAAAGTGTAAATACAGTGACTATTGTAGAACTAAATGCAAATGCAGCAAACCCGAAATTATACAATCAATGGTTCAACTCCAATTTGATAAGCAAACCTGTTAACACTTCCCAAGAGGCAAAGTTAACTAAATGCATAAGAAAAATACAACTCTTATCCACAATAGTTAGCTGTAGAGAAATTCCAAAGTGTATGAAGTTAGGCTAAGTTCACACTACCGTTACTATTAGTTTACCTCTCTTCTGCCAGAAGAAGAGAGGATCGATACATTAAACGAAAAGCAACGGTTCCGTTAGAATTACCATTGATTTCAATGGTAATTCTTTTGTATCAGTTGCTTTCCGTTTGTCTCTGTTCGCTAAGTTTCCTCTGAAGGAAGAGAGGTAAACTGATAGTAACGCCAGTGTGAAAGAAGCCTTAAGGGTATGTTCACACGCAGAGTCAAAAACATCTCAAAATACGGGGCTATTTTCAAGAGAAATCAGCTCCTGATTTTCAGAAGTTTTTTGTGCCACTTGCGATTTTCGCTGCATGTTTCGCAGTGTTTTTTACGGCCGTTTTTGGAGCTTTTTTCAATAGAGTCTATAGAAAACGGCTCCAAAAACGTATTTTTCGCAGCCATTTTTTTACGCGTCAACAAAACGCCGCGAAAAATGCTCTGTCGGAACAGAACGTCGTTTTCCCATTGAAATCAATGGGCAGATGTTTGGAGGCGTTCTGCTTCCGATTCTTCGGCCGTTTTCCAGGCGTTTACTGCCCGGAAAATGGCCGAAAATAGGCCGTGTGAACATACCCTAAACGTTAACCTTTTCTAATAGTGCATCGTTTATGTAACAGTTTAAATAAAATGATATATGTGCCCAATTGCTTCATTACTGTTTTCCTCAAAGGGGTAATATGGGATGTGAATTGTTTTAATTAGGGGTTGAAAATTAAATAAATAAACCAAAAAAACAATACACCTATCCCTGCCCTTGACGCTCTGGCAGCATTCCCTGTGGTTATTTACATGCATGTAGCATGGTTGTATGTGACCGGTGCAGTCAATCAGAGGGCTCAGCAGGGCTCAGCGGTCATAAGTTGTATTTCTGGCATTATGCCAGAAATAAGATTTGTTACCAGTGAGCCCTCTGATTGGCTGTAGCGGTCTCATGCTACGTGCATGCAAACAATCACCGGAAGCACCACTGGAGCATCAGTTCTGGAACGCCGGGGACAAGGATAGGTAAGTACTGCTTTTTTTGTTTATTTAATTAATTTCCAGCCCCCAATAAAAAAAATTCACATCCCGGATAACCCCTTTAAAGTTATAATGGGATACAAAATAATGTTGCATAATGGATATACTCTATGTCGATCTGGTTCGGGTAAAAATAGAACACCAAAGTAATACAACAGCATTGTAGCAACAAATAATAATAATAATAATAATAATAATAATAATAATAATAATAATAATAATGATGATAATAATAATAATAATAATAATGATGATGATAATGATAATAATAATAATAATAATAATAATAATAATAATAATAATAATAATAATGATTATGATAAGCACCCATAAAAAAAGAAAATAATTTCCTTAGGTAAGTAATTAAACCCAATATGCTAAAGAAGAGGTTTTGAGTCTGGGGAGAGTAATAAGCAGGACTTTGGTGCTTTATATACAAATATTGCTATTGAGTCTGCTCCCATCATTGAGTCCTTCATGTTGATTGAAGTCCTGCATGTACGCAGTCAAATATTATTCATGATTAAAGTGAAAAAGTGATGACTGGCAAAAAAAATGCTCTGGTTTTACGTAGAGATAAAATTGGCAGCCTATTCTAATGATAAGCCATCAATATCTGATCGATGGGGTTCCGATTCTTGGCACCCCCGATGATCAGCTATTTTGAAGTGGCCATGACGCCCTTTACCTTCATATTCATTCTTTTCATTGCTCTATACTGTTAAACGCAGACACACTTGTAGCGGCAGTCCAACGTATTACAGCAATACGTCGGGTTAACCCCTCAGTGGAAAGGCAAACGGAAAACTCAGTTTCCGTTTCCCTCACCATTGAACTCAATGGTGACGGAAACTTAGCTAATGGTGCCGTCTGTCACGTTTGTGACAGGGTTCGGTCGTTTTGATGGAATCAATAGCGCAGTCCATTAACCCCTCAACAGAAGGACAACGGTGACGTGAACAGGCCCTTACTTCACCTGTCAGTGGTTTTGATGTTATGAACGGTGTATGCTTTGGTGTATATTCTTTCCTCAAATTGGCATAACCCTTACAAATAAGAAGCACAATGCCAAGAGTGTAACATTTATGCTTAAATCAAATTCTTTTTAGTAACTATGTATCACATAATTTTATTTCTCATATTTTTAAATATTTTACAAATCCTAAATGTATACTCAATAATACTTTGTGTCCAAAGGAACCTTTAAAATAAATTTGAATTCAATGATTACCAGATTTCTTAATAAACAAATGGTGGTACCACAACACCTTCATATATCACCCTCTAAAACTGAAGTTTGCTGCATCACCCTGCAAGGTGACTGTCCAGACCATTATGGAGGTTTTTAATATCTAATTAAGATTCCAAACAAGGTACATAGGGGATTGTTCTAAGCAGTCAAGGAATATACATCACATGTTTCTTCTTGTGCAGTTCAATAACATAATGTTGTTCCTGGCTCTTTATTTAACAATAGCTAACCTAAAGGACAATAATTATACAACAATTATAGTAATAAAAGTTGTCCCCTGCTGCTTACCAAGAAACAAGAATATATTATCACTATCGCAGGCCCTCCAAAATACAAGCAACAAACTGCACTCATTTTTAATTCCCCCCACAGTGCACCATGGGATGCTAATAATTCACTCTCTAATTACTATCCCTTCTGCCGTTTCTGGTGCAAGGGAAGACAAAAGAGGTATCAGCTTCATTATAAACCTTCCTGGATAATCCTTAAATGTCTTTCTTCTCTGCGGGTTAGATATACAGATCAGGGGCAAATAGAATGCACAATTAAAAAGGTTTGGTGGTGCTGTCAGTGTGGCCATGCATTCTTAATCTAAAGGGTGTGCTAGCCAGCAGTGTCCTATCTCCATACACTTAGTATTACTTGTTACGGTGCACTTCTGGCATTCGGCCTAGAGGTTTTTTTTTTTCTTATCTTTTAGAAAGTCAAGTAAAACATGCAGAACTCCCGGCAAGCCAAAAACTCCTGTTTCATAAACGTAATAGACTATTTCTCCCTAGGTGACCCTGTTTGGTGTGTCAATATAAGCAAAGGGCAGCAATTATTAATTAAAGGTTTCCCAGCTGTTATATTTACTACTTGAGTGACTGGAAATCAATTTTAATAACTTGGTCATTTCTTCTGAAGTGCTGTAGTCATTTGCTCAGGCAATAAAATCTGTTTCCTGGAGTTCGACTAAACATTCAATACTTGTCTTTTTTTATTTCTGTGACAACAGTATTATTGCTAGAAATTAGTTTTACTTTGCTGGCATTTTCCTCTGACTTCTGCCTCTCGCTGCACTTGCTTTTAATTTTTTTTATTGGCAAAAGATTACAATTGTTCTTCATATCCGTAAGCTGTGCAGGATCTGATTCATACTGTTTACCTACAGTTCTGAAATTATCGTAAGGAAATCAGAGGCGCTTATAATAAAATATGTCCACTTCTGGTTTCTTAGTTAAATTGTTGGTTTATGCCATTTACATAATTTCATGATGTAAATCCTGTAAATGAAAAGGGTATATGGGCTTAACAGAAATGTGCAAATTGCATATTCTGTATTTAGGAAACGTCGTCAATGAGAACCAATGTCCCTATACCATAACCGCCGTTCTCCTAATAACATTTTATAAAAAAAATATATAGAAAATCCATGATCCAGCGCTATGTCCCAGCCTCCTACACCAGCAGACCTTTAAAAGCAACACTACTGCCATAGAGTCTGAAGAACTCCTAATGTGATGGATTGGATATTTCTTTGGTCCATATATGAGTATAATTTATTAAAGGGGTTGTCTGCTTAGGATAATATTTTTTTATATAGGGTGTCCTGACGATAAACAAATCACAATGTCTGCCGCCGCTGAAATCCCTATCTGTGAGGAAACCTGGTAACAAATGTTACATTTCCTTGCAGGGCCATTACAGGGAAATTTACCTTTACACCGCTCCCATTGAAATAAATGGGCTGACTATGTAATGCACGATAATGCTAGGTCCGCCAGAGCAAAAATTCTCTTTGTAACCCTTCCTTACTGTGGCTAATAAATGAGGGTGCAGAACCGGGGGATCCCTAATTGAGTTTTTGAAAATATATTTTCTAAAGAGATAACCTTTTAGAATATATTAGCAGCTATGCTTAAAAAATGCGGGCTATTTTTCAGTGATAGATATAGATAGATAGATAGATAATCACCCTTTATTTTATTTGGTTACTTTCCATGATATTTCATACACTTGTTATCATAGCCAATGCAGTTATACCACAAAGAAATTGGCTTTTTTTTTTCCACTGTTTTCGCTTTCCATGGTGTCAGTTTTGCTGTTGGGGCAGTAGACCATGAGAATTAGGGAATGTGTTGCACTTTGTTTAACTATCTGTAAAGGAAGTACGTAAAGCCCAGAAAGGCAGTAGCAAGTAATATTGATACTCAAATATATTAAAGGGCACCTGTCATGTTGAAAATCCAGTCCTATCTGTGGGCAGCATGTTATAGAGGAGGAGCTGAGTAGAATGTATAGTTTTGTAGGAAAATATTCAGTATAACTTGTAATTTATGAATCTAAATCCTTGCCCTTTCTATGCTTAGTAGTCCAGTGGTGGTCCTACTCAGTGACTGACAGCCAGGGGTGTAGCTAAAGGCTGATTGGCCCCGATGCAAAGGTTCGTCTTGGCACCCCAAAAAAAAATTCTCATGGCTCACGGCCCGCAGCTTTCAGCTGCATCGCTAAGTGACCCAACGATGCAGCACTAGCAGCCAGGGATGTCACGTAGGTCTTAAAACATCAGGGGAAATAGCCTCAATACATATGTTCCCCCCAAAAAATGTGTGTGCTTGTATGTATATGTGTATATAGGAGACAGCATATCTATAGCACTCTGACCCTACAGCTATGGATAAGATTAGATACATTGCCTCAGCAGACAGTATCACACATGATAGGCTTAGATATAGGGCCCAGCTCGCTAACATTGCATCTCCAGCGCTGGACCCAGAAAAGGCAAGTATAAGAATTGTTTTGCTTTTTTATGTGTTACTAATTTCTTTCGTGTGTTTGTGTTTTTTTACAAGTTGTTGGACTACTTCAGATTCGAGGACTACTTCGATAACAGCGTTTCTTTTTTTTATTCTCACTAAAATAGATAACGAGGGTTGTGTGGGATTTTTATGTCAATAAAATATTTTTTCTATATCTTTGTATTTTTTTTAAACTTTATTACTACCTCCTTAGTATTGGCCACTGGCTGATTGACATCGTTTATTACTAAGGCGAGGCTTAAGACATGAAAGGGCTAACACTAACCCCCATTATTACCCCGGTACCCACCGCCACCAGGGGTAATGGGAATAGTGACCATCTGTAGTGATGGTTGGTATTATTAGGCTGGGAATACCCAGAAACAGTGGCCTTTCCCACCCTGGTAATGCAAGGCTGCTGCTATTTTGTATCTGGCTGGTTATAAAAATGGGGGAACCCCTCATCGTTCTTTCCAATTATAATTTTTCTTATTTTAAATGACGTGGGGTAATTTTTCATAACCAGCCAGATACAACATAGCAGCAGGCTAGCATTACCAGGGTGGGAAGGGCCACTGTTTTTGGCTTTTCCCAGCCTAATGATATCAGCCTGCGGCTGCCTCATTGCCCGACCATCACTATAGATGGTCAGGTACCGGATCGTACCTGGCTCTTCCCGGCACCCCTGGTTGTGGTGGGTACCGGGGTAATAATGGGGGTTAGTTTTAGCCTTTTCACCAGCTAACACTAAGCCCTGCCTTAGTAATGGACGCTGTCAATCAGTCAGCGGCCATTACTAAGGCCCCATGCATACGAACGTAAAAACGCCCGTAATTACGGGCCGTAATTACGGCACATTTTTACGGGCCCATGGACTTCTATTGGCCACGGGTACCTCCCCGTATGCTTACGGGAAGGTGCCCGTGCCATTGAAAAATATAGAACATGTCCTATTTCAGGCCGTAATTACGGCACCGGCAGGCCCATGGAAGTCTATGGGGCTCCCGTAATTACGGGTGACTACGTGTGTGCACTCGTAATTACGGGAGCGTTGCTAGGCGACGTCAGTAAATAGTCACTGTCCAGGGTGCCGAAAGAGTTAAACGATATGCAGTAACTCTTTCAGCACCCTGGACAGAAACTACCGATCACAATATAGATCAACTTGTAAAAAAAAAAGACGTTCATAGTTACCCAGAACTCCCTGCTTCTTCCTCCAGTCCGGCCTCCTGAGATGACGTTTCAGCCCATCACAGGCTGCAGCGGTCACATGGACTGCCACGTCATCCAGGGAGGTCGGGCTGGATGTCAAGAGAGGGACGCGTCACCAAGACAACGGCCGGGTAAGTATGAATTTCTTTTACTTTTACATCGGAAAGGGCTGCCCCTTCTCTCTATCCTGCACTGATAGAGAGAAGGGGCTGCCGATTAGTGCAGTGCAATTTTGCAGCGAAAACGTGCCCGTAAATACAGGTGGAATACTGGTAACACCGGACCCGTATTTACGGGCACGGGTCCGTAAGTGCTGGTGCAATATGGGTCGAATACGTGTGACCAAGGACCCGTATTTACGCCAGTATTTACGGGAGGGAAAATATACGTTCGTGTGCATGAGGCCAAAGGCAATAGTAATAAAGTTTCAAAAAAATACAAAGATATAGAAAAAATAATTTATTGAAATAAAAACCCCTCATTAACCATTTTTTATTTATTTTATTTTTTTAGTAATCATTTTTATTTCATTATTTCATTCTGCAATATTTCTTTAAACATGGTTCAATCATAAAGTAATACATTTTACCGCTCAGACGGTTGCAAGCACAAAGTCTGACGTGTTCACGGAGAGTTCCCTTCTTCCCCAGCCTGCATGCAGAAAACAAAATTCCAACTTCCATCGGTGGGTTTCTCTGTAGTGCTGGTTCTTATATTTCCACGAAATAAAATAGCAGCATGCTATACAAGTTCTTGCAGTCTCTGATCTATATCTCCAACAAGAGAGAAAAAAATCAGAAAAACAGTGCACCACATTTTGGGAAAGTGCAAAATCCACGTTTTTAATTCATACTTACAAGACAAACAGAATAAAAAGACATATATTAATCTCATGCGGCACGTCAAGTTCTGCAGCCCGACCCTGGGTTGCGCCCTTCCGGCTTCCTCTGGGGCATATAGGCGTGTACCGTTAGTATGTTTAAATAGCCGCCAAGACTCAACACATAGAATTACTTAAAATATAAATACACAAATTTGTATAAAATGTTTACATTTAAATAAAAAGAAAATGCTCATAGCACATATAAAAATCTAATTTTTCACATACATTCTAGCGCACACCGCATAGCAGATTCTAGCGTGTAATTCTCTTACTCCGTGCTGCTAGGCTTAATTTCTCATTTACATCAGTATAGTAAAAATCTATATTTAAAACTTATTGCACATTATATAGCATCATCATATCAATGCAATTGTGTTATAAATGAATGTGGTTTAATCTAAATATATGTGCCCCATTCACCTCATTAATAAAAAACGAACCAATCCAAATTCATTATTTTTGGACCAATAACCAAGTACTATATCATGACTCATTATTTGGTTCATAGTAAGCCATATGAGATACCTGTTAAAGGCTACTAAAAAACATCCACTGAAAGAAGTAATCTTCCTACCCTCACTACACACACAATGACTCACAGACACACCATAGATGAGTACACTTAGAGCTGTATACCCACTAATTTATAGTTAGAGGACGGCTTATAGAGATGGCGTTTAAGGATATTATTTCTAATACTGTTAAATTAGTTAAAGAAAACGTTTTAGTTCAAAATCTGAGTTTAATACCAAAGGAAATAAAGTTTTCAGATGATATATCCAATAGGATTCTCTCTGACTCATTCTTTTATTATAATTTTCTCCTCGCCGATGTTTTTCAATAACCTCAATCCCCAAAAACTTAGTTCCATTTGGATTTTTATTATGAAATTTGGCATAATGTACAGACACACTGTGGTCAATTTTACCCTTCCGAATATTGTTACAATGTACGGCCATCCGCGTTTTTAATTTTCTTGCAGTTCTACCCTCATATGCAAGTCCACACGGACAAATCAACATATAGATAACTCCTTTGGTATTACAGGTAATAAAGTGATTAATATTATCATTTTTTGTCCTATAAGTTTTTGTAAATGTTCTACACACGCCTTTCACTCTATTATAGCCGACCTCTTTACATGCTTTGCATTTATTGCAGGAAAAATAACCTTTAACAGAGATGACAGACTCTGATCTAGATTTTATATAACTAGTGGTTATTGTGTCTTTAAATGTTTCCCGCTCTACGATAGATAAAAGTGGGATTTGCTGTCAATAATGATCCCAGAATAGGATCGCTCCTAAGAATATGACAATTTTGTTTAATAATGTTTTTAACCATTGGTGCCCCTGAAGAAAAATAAGTAATCAAGGGTACATTTACACCTTCCCCTTTTATTTTACCTATTTGTTTATATTTATCTGGTTCTCCCTGACTATTCTCCCTCAACCTCTTTGAACGCATTATTGATAATTTGTATATCGTAGTTACGTTCCTTGAGACGTGATTTGATAATACCAGACTGAGTATGGAAATCCGTTATTTCTGTTGAGTTCTTTTTTATTCTTTTGAACTGTCCTTTTGGTATGTTATTAAGCCATGGTTTATAGTGGCAACTGGTGTACTTAATATAACTATTGCATTCTGTCTTTTTAAAATAGTTTTTCGTACTCAATTTATTCCCATCTCTAAACTGTAATGGCAGGAAGGAGGTGAAGGGAAAGTGAGCCCTAATCTACCCACCGCCCTGTCCCTGCCTACTTGCAACGATCCGCCCTAGGCGACGGGGTACAACTGGGCGGCGGTCCCTACGCTGTCTAAGTGCACGGGAGAACAAACGGAACACGCAAGGGAAGGGGCAGTAGCCCACGGAACGCCGCGAGGAAACGGAGCGGTGAATGAATAGTCAGGACCAGGATGAAGTGGAGTATACCAACGGAGAAGGAAGCAAGCCAGGGGCAAAGCGAAGCAGGTTAAGCGGAACTGCAGCAAGGCAGAAGCACGGCAGAAGCAGGCTGGAGCAAGCAGCAGTGGGGCCAGGAATCCAGAAGAATTACAAGCACTGAGGAAGAGAACACGGCAGGTAATAAAGGACAGGGGGCGGAGCTAACTCCGACTGACCAGGCCGCGATAGGCTCTCCCACTCCTGAGCCTGCCACCCTGGTTGGTGGGAGACGGTGTCAGTCTAACAGGTCTGGCCTCAGGTGTGGATTGATTAATCCCAGGAGTATACCTAGACGTAGTACCTGGCAGATCCCTAACAGTACTCCCCCTTTTATGAGGGGCCACCGGACCCTTACTAAGAGGACCCGGTTTAGTAGGGAAGAGAAGGTGGAACCTCCTGATCAATACCCCAACGTGAACATCACGGGCAGGTACCCAAGTCCTCTCCTCCGGCCCGTATCCTCTCCAATGGACCAGGTACTGGAGGGAGCCCTGGACCATCCTACTGTCCATAATCTTGGCCACCTCGAATTCCACCCCCTCAGGGGTGAGAACGGGAACAGGAGGTTTCCTCGAGGGGGACCAGGACGGGGAGCAGCGTTTGAGGAGGGAGGCATGGAAGACGTCATGTATGCGAAAGGATGGGAGCAGCTCCAGACGGAAGGATACAGGGTTGAGGACTTCAATGATCTTATAAGGTCCAATAAATCGGGGAGCAAACTTCCTGGACGGGACCTTAAGGCGCAAGTTCCTGGACGACAACCAGACCAAATCCCCGACGACAAACCGGGGGTTAGCAGAACGTCTACTATCAGCCTGAATCTTTTGTGCGCTCTGGGACGCCTCTAGGTTCTTCTGAACCTGGGCCCAGACTGTGCACAGTTCCCGATGAACATCCTCTACCTCAGGATTATTGGAACAACCAGGGGAAACGGAGGAGAACCTTGGGTTAAACCCGAAATTACAGAAAAACGGGGAGACCCCTGACGAGTTACTGACCCGGTTATTCAGGGAAAATTCAGCAAGGGGAAGGAATGAGACCCAATCGAATTGACAGTCAGAGATGAAACACCTTAAATATTGTTCCAGGGATTGGTTAGTCCTTTCCGTTTGGCCATTAGTTTCGGGATGGAAGGCGGAGGAGAAGGACAGATCAATCTCCAACTTTTTACAAACAGCTCTCCAAAATAAGGAAACAAATTGTACCCCTCTGTCAGAAACGATATTGACAGGAACCCCATGGAGACGCAGGATGTGTTTCACAAACAAAGAAGCTAACGTCTTGGCGTTAGGTAGCTTCTTAAGGGGCACAAAGTGGCACATCTTGCTGAAGCGGTCTACTACCACCCACACCACCGACTTGCCCTGAGATGGGGGCAAATCGGTGATAAAATCCATGGAGATATGGGTCCAAGGTCTCTGGGGAATGGGCAAGGAACGTAGTAGGCCCGCAGGTCGGGACCTAGGGGTTTTGGACCTAGCGCAAACCTCACAAGCGGCGACGTAAGCCCTAACGTCTTTAGGCAACCCAGGCCACCAATAGTTTCTGGTAATGAGGTGTTTGGTGCCCAAGATGCCAGGATGACCAGATAGAGCGGAGTCATGGTTTTCCCTGAGTACTCTTAGCCGGTATTGCAGGGGAACAAACAGTTTGTCCCCAGGGACGTTCCCGGGAGCTGAACCCTGATCAGCCGCAATATCAGAAGCTAAATCAGAATCCGTGGCAGAAACGATTATACCAGGGGGTAAAATACAAGCAGGATCCTTCTCGGAAGGAGGATTGGCCATGAAACTACGTGACAGAGCATCAGCCTTAATATTCTTGGACCCAGCCCTATAGGTAACAAAAAAATTAAATCTGGTAAAGAATAGTGCCCACCGAGCTTGTCTAGGATTAAGCCTCCGGGCCGATTCTAGGAAAACCAGATTCTTGTGATCCGTAAGGACCGTTACCTGGTGTCTGGCTCCCTCCAGGAAGTGCCGCCACTCTTCAAAAGCCCATTTAATGGCTAGAAGTTTGCGGTTGCCAATATCATAGTTACTCTCCGTGGGCGAAAACTTCCTAGAGAAGTAAGCACAGGGGCGGAGATGGGTGAGGGAGCTGGTACCCTGGGACAAGACGGCCCCCACTCCCACCTCGGATGCGTCAACCTCCACAATAAATGGCTCCTCTTGGTTGGGCTGAATCAGCACGGGGGCTGAGATAAAGCACTTCTTGAGGGTCTCAAAGGCCTGGACGGCCTCAGGGGGCCAATGGAGGACATCAGCACCCTTGCGAGTAAGGTCCGTAAGAGGCTTAGCGACGACCGAGAAGTTGGCAATAAATCTCCTGTAATAGTTGGCGAACCCTAAAAAACACTGTAACGCCTTAAGGGAGGCAGGTTGGACCCATTCCGCCACAGCCTGAACCTTGGCAGGGTCCATGCGGAATTCATGAGGAGTGAGGATTTGCCCTAAAAATGGTATCTCCTGTACCCCAAAGACATATTTTTCAGTCTTAGCAAACAGATTATTCTCCCGAAGGACCTGGAGCACCTTCCTGACATGCTCCACGTGGGAGGACCAGTCCTTGGAAAACACCAGTATGTCATCAAGGTACACAACAAGAAAATTACCCAAGTAATCTCTCAGGATTTCATTAATAAAATTCTGGAAGACAGCAGGGGCATTACACAACCCAAAGGGCATGACCAGGTATTCGAAATGACCCTCGGGTGTGTTGAACGCAGTTTTCCACTCATCCCCCTCTTTGATGCGGATAAGGTTATATGCCCCCCGTAGATCGAACTTAGAAAACCATTGGGCTCCCTGAACCTGATTAAAAAGATCCGGAATCAAAGGAAGTGAGTACTGGTTCCTTACGGTGACCTTATTCAGGTTACGATAATCAATGCACGGCCTAAGACCACCATCCTTCTTCCCCACGAAGAAGAAGCCAGCACCTACAGGAGAAGTCGAGGGGCGAATGAAACCCTTGGCCAGGCATTCTTGGATATACACCCTCATAGCTTCACGTTCAGGACATGAAAGATTAAATATCCTACCCTTAGGAAGCTTGGCAAGTCGTACTGCTAGGGCCATAACCTGGTCAAGGGAGTCAGAAGAGGGGTAGCTAACCAGCAGATCCTTCAGGGCGTCAGATAATCCTAACCTAAACTGGCACCTTAGGGGCGGATCGTTCCACCGAGAAGCTACGCACCACTTTCTAAAATCAGAACAGTATTCCTCAACCGGTCTCCTACCCTGACGTAAGGTCACCAGCTGACTCTCGGCTAAAGCAGTCCTGTCAGTCTCGCCGTAAATGAGTCCGACGGCAGAGAAAAAACGATCAACAGAGGAAAGTTCAGGGGCGTCAGGAGCCAAGGAGAAGGCCCACTCTTGGGGCCCTTCCTGGAGTCGGGATATGATGATACCCACCCGCTGGTTCTCGGAACCTGAGGAGTGGGGTTTTAGGCGGAAATACAGTCTGCAACTCTCCCGGAAGGAGAGAAACGTCTTACGGTCCCCTGAGAACCGGTCAGATAACTTGAGGTCGGGTTCTAGAGGTGAGGTGAGGGGTACTACTAAGGCAGCGTCACCCTGGTTGACCCTCTGGGCCAGGGCCTGGACCTGTAGGGAGAGGCCCTGCATCTGCTGGGTCAGGGTCTCAAGGGGGTCCATGATAGCGTCAGCGTAGGAGAATGGTAGACTAGGTATGGGCTTGTAATTATGTAATGGCAGGAAGGAGGTGAAGGGAAAGTGAGCCCTAATCTACCCACCGCCCTGTCCCTGCCTACTTGCAACGACCCGCCCTAGGCGACGGGGTACAACTGGGCGGCGGTCCCTACGCTGTCTAAGTGCACGGGAGAACAAACAAGGAACACGCAAGGGAAGGGGCAGTAGCCCACGGAACGCCGCGAGGAAACGGAGCGGTGAATGAATAGTCAGGACCAGGATGAAGTGGAGTATACCAACGTGAGCACGGAGAAGGAAGCAAGCCAGGGGCAAAGCGAAGCAGGTTAAGCGGAACTGCAGCAAGGCAGAAGCACGGCAGAAGCAGGCTGGAGCAAGCAGCAGTGGGGCCAGGAATCCAGAAGAATTACAAGCACTGAGGAAGAGAACACGGCAGGTAATAAAGAACAGGGGGCGGAGCTAACTCCGACTGACCAGGCCACTCCTGAGCCTGCCACCCTGGTTGGTGGGAGACGGTGTCAGTCTAACAGGTCTGGCCTCAGGTGTGGATTGATTAATCCCAGGAGTATACCTAGACGTAGTACCTGGCAGATCCCTAACAGTACTCCCCCTTTTATGAGGGGCCACCGGACCCTTACTAAGAGGACCCGGTTTAGTAGGGAAGAGAAGGTGGAACCTCCTGATCAATACCCCAGCGTGAACATCACGGGCAGGTACCCAAGTCCTCTCCTCCGGCCCGTATCCTCTCCAATGGACCAGGTACTGGAGGGAGCCCTGGACCATCCTACTGTCCATAATCTTGGCCACCTCGAATTCCACCCCCTCAGGGGTGAGAACGGGAACAGGAGGTTTCCTCGAGGGGGACCAGGACGGGGAGCAGCGTTTGAGGAGGGAGGCATGGAAGACGTCATGTATGCGAAAGGATGGGAGCAGCTCCAGACGGAAGGATACAGGGTTGAGGACTTCAATGATCTTATAAGGTCCAATAAATCGGGGAGCAAACTTCCTGGACGGGACCTTAAGGCGCAAGTTCCTGGACGACAACCAGACCAAATCCCCGACGACAAACCGGGGGTTAGCAGAACGTCTACTATCAGCCTGAATCTTTTGTGCGCTCTGGGACGCCTCTAGGTTCTTCTGAACCTGGGCCCAGACTGTGCACAGTTCCCGATGAACATCCTCTACCTCAGGATTATTGGAACAACCAGGGGAAACGGAGGAGAACCTTGGGTTAAACCCGAAATTACAGAAAAACGGGGAGACCCCTGACGAGTTACTGACCCGGTTATTCAGGGAAAATTCAGCAAGGGGAAGGAATGAGACCCAATCGAATTGACAGTCAGAGATGAAACACCTTAAATATTGTTCCAGGGATTGGTTAGTCCTTTCCGTTTGGCCATTAGTTTCGGGATGGAAGGCGGAGGAGAAGGACAGATCAATCTCCAACTTTTTACAAAAAGCTCTCCAAAATAAGGAAACAAATTGTACCCCTCTGTCAGAAACGATATTGACAGGAACCCCATGGAGACGCAGGATGTGTTTCACAAACAAAGAAGCTAACGTCTTGGCGTTAGGTAGCTTCTTAAGGGGCACAAAGTGGCACATCTTGCTGAAGCGGTCTACTACCACCCACACCACCGACTTGCCCTGAGATGGGGGCAAATCGGTGATAAAATCCATGGAGATATGGGTCCAAGGTCTCTGGGGAATGGGCAAGGAACGTAGTAGGCCCGCAGGTCGGGACCTAGGGGTTTTGGACCTAGCGCAAACCTCACAAGCGGCGACGTAAGCCCTAACGTCTTTAGGCAACCCAGGCCACCAATAGTTTCTGGTAATGAGGTGTTTGGTGCCCAAGATGCCAGGATGACCAGATAGAGCGGAGTTATGGTTTTCCCTGAGTACTCTTAGCCGGTATTGCAGGGGAACAAACAGTTTGTCCCCAGGGACGTTCCCGGGAGCTGAACCCTGATCAGCCGCAATATCAGAAGCTAAATCAGAATCCGTGGCAGAAACGATTATACCAGGGGGTAAAATACAAGCAGGATCCTTCTCGGAAGGAGGATTGGCCATGAAACTACGTGACAGAGCATCAGCCTTAATATTCTTGGACCCAGCCCTATAGGTAACCAAAAAATTAAATCTGGTAAAGAATAGTGCCCACCGAGCTTGTCTAGGATTAAGCCTCCGGGCCGATTCTAGGAAAACCAGGTTCTTGTGATCCGTAAGGACCGTTACCTGGTGTCTGGCTCCCTCCAGGAAGTGCCGCCACTCTTCAAAAGCCCATTTAATGGCTAGAAGTTTGCGGTTGCCAATATCATAGTTACTCTCCGTGGGCGAAAACTTCCTAGAGAAGTAAGCACAGGGGCGGAGATGGGTGAGGGAGCTGGTACCCTGGGACAAGACGGCCCCCACTCCCACCTCGGATGCGTCAACCTCCACAATAAATGGCTCCTCTTGGTTGGGCTGAATCAGCACGGGGGCTGAGATAAAGCACTTCTTGAGGGTCTCAAAGGCCTGGACGGCCTCAGGGGGCCAATGGAGGACATCAGCACCCTTGCGAGTAAGGTCCGTAAGAGGCTTAGCGACGACCGAGAAGTTGGCAATAAATCTCCTGTAATAGTTGGCGAACCCTAAAAAACACTGTAACGCCTTAAGGGAGGCAGGTTGGACCCATTCCGCCACAGCCTGAACCTTGGCAGGGTCCATGCGGAATTCATGAGGAGTGAGGATTTGCCCTAAAAATGGTATCTCCTGTACCCCAAAGACATATTTTTCAGTCTTAGCAAACAGATTATTCTCCCGAAGGACCTGGAGCACCTTCCTGACATGCTCCACGTGGGAGGACCAGTCCTTGGAAAACACCAGTATGTCATCAAGGTACACAACAAGAAAATTACCCAAGTAATCTCTCAGGATTTCATTAATAAAATTCTGGAAGACAGCAGGGGCATTACACAACCCAAAGGGCATGACCAGGTATTCGAAATGACCCTCGGGTGTGTTGAACGCAGTTTTCCACTCATCCCCCTCTTTGATGCGGATAAGGTTATATGCCCCCCGTAGATCGAACTTAGAAAACCATTGGGCTCCCTGAACCTGATTAAAAAGATCCGGAATCAAAGGAAGTGAGTACTGGTTCCTTACGGTGACCTTATTCAGGTTACGATAATCAATGCACGGCCTAAGACCACCATCCTTCTTCCCCACGAAGAAGAAGCCAGCACCTACAGGAGAAGTCGAGGGGCGAATGAAACCCTTGGCCAGGCATTCTTGGATATACACCCTCATAGCTTCACGTTCAGGACATGAAAGATTAAATATCCTACCCTTAGGAAGCTTGGCAAGTCGTACTGCTAGGGCCATAACCTGGTCAAGGGAGTCAGAAGAGGGGTAGCTAACCAGCAGATCCTTCAGGGCGTCAGATAATCCTAACCTAAACTGGCACCTTAGGGGCGGATCGTTCCACCGAGAAGCTACGCACCACTTTCTAAAATCAGAACAGTATTCCTCAACCGGTCTCCTACCCTGACGTAAGGTCACCAGCTGACTCTCGGCTAAAGCAGTCCTGTCAGTCTCGCCGTAAATGAGTCCGACGGCAGAGAAAAAACAATCAACAGAGGAAAGTTCAGGGGCGTCAGGAGCCAAGGAGAAGGCCCACTCTTGGGGCCCTTCCTGGAGTCGGGATATGATGATACCCACCCGCTGGTTCTCGGAACCTGAGGAGTGGGGTTTTAGGCGGAAATACAGTCTGCAACTCTCCCGGAAGGAGAGAAACGTCTTACGGTCCCCTGAGAACCGGTCAGGTAACTTGAGGTCGGGTTCTAGAGGTGAGGTGAGGGGTACTACTAAGGCAGCGTCACCCTGGTTGACCCTCTGGGCCAGGGCCTGGACCTGTAGGGAGAGGCCCTGCATCTGCTGGGTCAGGGTCTCAAGGGGGTCCATGATAGCGTCAGCGTAGGAGAATGGTAGACTAGGTATGGGCTTGTAATTATGTAATGGCAGGAAGGAGGTGAAGGGAAAGTGAGCCCTAATCTACCCACCGCCCTGTCCCTGCCTACTTGCAACGACCCGCCCTAGGCGACGGGGTACAACTGGGCGGCGGTCCCTACGCTGTCTAAGTGCACGGGAGAACAAACAAGGAACACGCAAGGGAAGGGGCAGTAGCCCACGGAACGCCGCGAGGAAACGGAGCGGTGAATGAATAGTCAGGACCAGGATGAAGTGGAGTATACCAACGTGAGCACGGAGAAGGAAGCAAGCCAGGGGCAAAGCGAAGCAGGTTAAGCGGAACTGCAGCAAGGCAGAAGCACGGCAGAAGCAGGCTGGAGCAAGCAGCAGTGGGGCCAGGAATCCAGAAGAATTACAAGCACTGAGGAAGAGAACACGGCAGGTAATAAAGAACAGGGGGCGGAGCTAACTCCGACTGACCAGGCCACTCCTGAGCCTGCCACCCTGGTTGGTGGGAGACGGTGTCAGTCTAACAGGTCTGGCCTCAGGTGTGGATTGATTAATCCCACGAGTATACCTAGACGTAGTACCTGGCAGATCCCTAACAGTACTCCCCCTTTTATGAGGGGCCACCGGACCCTTACTAAGAGGACCCGGTTTAGTAGGGAAGAGAAGGTGGAACCTCCTGATCAATACCCCAGCGTGAACATCACGGGCAGGTACCCAAGTCCTCTCCTCCGGCCCGTATCCTCTCCAATGGACCAGGTACTGGAGGGAGCCCTGGACCATCCTACTGTCCATAATCTTGGCCACCTCGAATTCCACCCCCTCAGGGGTGAGAACGGGAACAGGAGGTTTCCTCGAGGGGGACCAGGACGGGGAGCAGCGTTTGAGGAGGGAGGCATGGAAGACGTCATGTATGCGAAAGGATGGGAGCAGCTCCAGACGGAAGGATACAGGGTTGAGGACTTCAATGATCTTATAAGGTCCAATAAATCGGGGAGCAAACTTCCTGGACGGGACCTTAAGGCGCAAGTTCCTGGACGACAACCAGACCAAATCCCCGACGACAAACCGGGGGTTAGCAGAACGTCTACTATCAGCCTGAATCTTTTGTGCGCTCTGGGACGCCTCTAGGTTCTTCTGAGCCTGGGCCCAGACTGTGCACAGTTCCCGATGAACATCCTCTACCTCAGGATTATTGGAACAACCAGGGGAAACGGAGGAGAACCTTGGGTTAAACCCGAAATTACAGAAAAACGGGGAGACCCCTGACGAGTTACTGACCCGGTTATTCAGGGAAAATTCAGCAAGGGGAAGGAATGAGACCCAATCGAATTGACAGTCAGAGATGAAACACCTTAAATATTGTTCCAGGGATTGGTTAGTCCTTTCCGTTTGGCCATTAGTTTCGGGATGGAAGGCGGAGGAGAAGGACAGATCAATCTCCAACTTTTTACAAAAAGCTCTCCAAAATAAGGAAACAAATTGTACCCCTCTGTCAGAAACTATATTGACAGGAACCCCATGGAGACGCAGGATGTGTTTCACAAACAAAGAAGCTAACGTCTTGGCGTTAGGTAGCTTCTTAAGGGGCACAAAGTGGCACATCTTGCTGAAGCGGTCTACTACCACCCACACCACCGACTTGCCCTGAGATGGGGGCAAATCGGTGATAAAATCCATGGAGATATGGGTCCAAGGTCTCTGGGGAATGGGCAAGGAACGTAGTAGGCCCGCAGGTCGGGACCTAGGGGTTTTGGACCTAGCGCAAACCTCACAAGCGGCGACGTAAGCCCTAACGTCTTTAGGCAACCCAGGCCACCAATAGTTTCTGGTAATGAGGTGTTTGGTGCCCAAGATGCCAGGATGACCAGATAGAGCGGAGTCATGGTTTTCCCTGAGTACTCTTAGCCGGTATTGCAGGGGAACAAACAGTTTGTCCCCAGGGACGTTCCCGGGAGCTGAACCCTGATCAGCCGCAATATCAGAAGCGAAATCAGAATCCGTGGCAGAAACGATTATACCAGGGGGTAAAATACAAGCAGGATCCTTCTCGGAAGGAGGATTGGCCATGAAACTACGTGACAGAGCATCAGCCTTAATATTCTTGGACCCAGCCCTATAGGTAACCAAAAAATTAAATCTGGTAAAGAATAGTGCCCACCGAGCTTGTCTAGGATTAAGCCTCCGGGCCGATTCTAGGAAAACCAGATTCTTGTGATCCGTAAGGACCGTTACCTGGTGTCTGGCTCCCTCCAGGAAGTGCCGCCACTCTTCAAAAGCCCATTTAATGGCTAGAAGTTTGCGGTTGCCAATATCATAGTTACTCTCCGTGGGCGAAAACTTCCTAGAGAAGTAAGCACAGGGGCGGAGATGGGTGAGGGAGCTGGTACCCTGGGACAAGACGGCCCCCACTCCCACCTCGGATGCGTCAACCTCCACAATAAATGGCTCCTCTTGGTTGGGCTGAATCAGCACGGGGGCTGAGATAAAGCACTTCTTGAGGGTCTCAAAGGCCTGGACGGCCTCAGGGGGCCAATGGAGGACATCAGCACCCTTGCGAGTAAGGTCCGTAAGAGGCTTAGCGACGACCGAGAAGTTGGCAATAAATCTCCTGTAATAGTTGGCGAACCCTAAAAAACACTGTAACGCCTTAAGGGAGGCAGGTTGGACCCATTCCGCCACAGCCTGAACCTTGGCAGGGTCCATGCGGAATTCATGAGGAGTGAGGATTTGCCCTAAAAATGGTATCTCCTGTACCCCAAAGACACATTTTTCAGTCTTAGCAAACAGATTATTCTCCCGAAGGACCTGGAGCACCTTCCTGACATGCTCCACGTGGGAGGACCAGTCCTTGGAAAACACCAGTATGTCATCAAGGTACACAACAAGAAAATTACCCAAGTAATCTCTCAGGATTTCATTAATAAAATTCTGGAAGACAGCAGGGGCATTACACAACCCAAAGGGCATGACCAGGTATTCGAAATGACCCTCGGGTGTGTTGAACGCAGTTTTCCACTCATCCCCCTCTTTGATGCGGATAAGGTTATATGCCCCCCGTAGATCGAACTTAGAAAACCATTGGGCTCCCTGAACCTGATTAAAAAGATCCGGAATCAAAGGAAGTGAGTACTGGTTCCTTACGGTGACCTTATTCAGGTTACGATAATCAATGCACGGCCTAAGACCACCATCCTTCTTCCCCACGAAGAAGAAGCCAGCACCTACAGGAGAAGTCGAGGGGCGAATGAAACCCTTGGCCAGGCATTCTTGGATATACACCCTCATAGCTTCACGTTCAGGACATGAAAGATTAAATATCCTACCCTTAGGAAGCTTGGCAAGTCGTACTGCTAGGGCCATAACCTGGTCAAGGGAGTCAGAAGAGGGGTAGCTAACCAGCAGATCCTTCAGGGCGTCAGATAATCCTAACCTAAACTGGCACCTTAGGGGCGGATCGTTCCACCGAGAAGCTACGCACCACTTTCTAAAATCAGAACAGTATTCCTCAACCGGTCTCCTACCCTGACGTAAGGTCACCAGCTGACTCTCGGCTAAAGCAGTCCTGTCAGTCTCGTCGTAAATAAGTCCGAGGGCAGAGAAAAAACGATCAACAGAGGAAAGTTCAGGGGCGTCAGGAGCCAAGGAGAAGGCCCACTCTTGGGGCCCTTCCTGGAGTCGGGATATGATGATACCCACCCGCTGGTTCTCGGAACCTGAGGAGTGGGGTTTTAGGCGGAAATACAGTCTGCAACTCTCCCGGAAGGAGAGAAACGTCTTACGGTCCCCTGAGAACCGGTCAGGTAACTTGAGGTCGGGTTCTAGAGGTGAGGTGAGGGGTACTACTAAGGCAGCGTCACCCTGGTTGACCCTCTGGGCCAGGGCCTGGACCTGTAGGGAGAGGCCCTGCATCTGCTGGGTCAGGGTCTCAAGGGGGTCCATGATAGCGTCAGCGTAGGAGAATGGTAGACTAGGTATGGGCTTGTAATTATGTAATGGCAGGAAGGAGGTGAAGGGAAAGTGAGCCCTAATCTACCCACCGCCCTGTCCCTGCCTACTTGCAACGACCCGCCCTAGGCGACGGGGTACAACTGGGCGGCGGTCCCTACGCTGTCTAAGTGCACGGGAGAACAAACAAGGAACACGCAAGGGAAGGGGCAGTAGCCCACGGAACGCCGCGAGGAAACGGAGCGGTGAATGAATAGTCAGGACCAGGATGAAGTGGAGTATACCAACGTGAGCACGGAGAACGAAGCAAGCCAGGGGCAAAGCGAAGCAGGTTAAGCGGAACTGCAGCAAGGCAGAAGCAGGCTGGAGCAAGCAGCAGTGGGGCCAGGAATCCAGAAGAATTACAAGCACTGAGGAAGAGAACACGGCAGGTAATAAAGAACAGGGGGCGGAGCTAACTCCGACTGACCAGGCCACTCCTGAGCCTGCCACCCTGGTTGGTGGGAGACGGTGTCAGTCTAACAGGTCTGGCCTCAGGTGTGGATTGATTAATCCCAGGAGTATACCTAGACGTAGTACCTGGCAGATCCCTAACATAAACACCTCTAAATCCCCAAAAATTATATTTGTCTGGCTATGTTCCGAAGTGAAATTTAGATTATGGACGTTCATGTTCATATATTTAATAAACAACATCAGACTGCCCTCATTACCCTCCCAAATAATAAAAATATTGTCTATATAACGTTTATATACCTTTTATATTCTACAAAAATAGGTTTTTATTTGAATAGATATAATTATCTACCCTGCCAGGTACAAATTAGCATAACTGAGAGCAAATTTATCCCCCATAGCTGTACCTGCAGTTTGTAAATAAAAATGGGAATTATACCAAAAATATTTTCTTTCCCATGCTGAACTTAATTAGTTTTAGAATAAATTCCTTTTGTTCTGATCTCATATTAGTATCTAGATTTAATACATGTTGTATTGCCTCTAGACCAAAATTATGTGGTATGCAAGTATATAATGACAATAAATCACATGTGCATAAAATGGTGTTATCATTGATGTTTTTCCCTTCTATTTCTTTAATCAAATGGGTAGAGTCTCTCAGATACGAACTAGTGTTTATAACTAATTTTTTAAGGAAAGAATCAATATATTCAGAAATTCTGCTGGTTAGGGAATCAATCCCTGTCACAATGGGTCGTCCAGGTGGATGTGTTTTGTTTTTCTGAATCTTTGGGAGATAGTAAATCACTGGAACTTTGGGATATTTTATATTCAAGTACTCAAATTCCTTTTTAATCAGTATGCCTTTGATATTAGCCTCTTTAATAAGCAGCACAATTGTTTTTTATATACCTCATCTGGATTATTTTTCAATTTTTTATTATATACATATAAAAAATGTAAACATACATTGTAACATACAGCGGGCACCTACTGCTGATGACGCCGGCTCAGCTTCTGAGCCGGAAGCTGAGCCTGTGCCATCTTCCCGATGGTACTGGATACCTTTTAGGCCCCGCCTCTGAGCGGGGCATAGGAGGCTTCCATTGCTGGCAGACTGGGAGGCCAGTATTAGGCCTCCAGTTGCCATTGCAGCCCACGGCAACCCAGCGATCACGTTGCTTGGGTGCCGGTGGCTAAACCCCTCACATGCTGTGATCTCTATTCAACGTAGTATCTGAGGAGTTAATCGGCCGGATTGAAGGCCAACTCCGGTCCTGGCCATTACATCAGGGTGCCAGCTGTAACATACAGCCGGCATCCAGCGGTGATGGTGCGGGCTCAGCTCCGGAGCCCGCACTATCACTGCGACATAATAGTACTGCGCTTTGCGGGAGGCCTTGCCCTATAGCGCCGTATATATACAGAGGATGTCGGGAAGGGGTTAAGGAGGAATGGAAAAATAACTGCAATTCCATCATTGTTTTTTTAAGATTTTTTTAATGGTGTTTACCGTCTGGTGTAAATAACTTGGTAACTTTTTTCACCACAGGGCTCCTGCTCCTCCTGCTGTTGATCTCATGAGCACAGTTACTGTGTCTGCGCGATCACCATGGCGTACAAGTATGCCATGAAGGCTTTAGTTAAAACACTTCATGACATACATGTAAGCCACTTAAGGGCTTAAAGTACCAATACAAAATAATTTTTACTTATTTCTGAATCAACATGCAAGCTTACCCTTACATATCGATAATGTCATTGTCAACTAATATATCCACTATCCAAGATAAAAAAGTGAGAACGCCTGTTTAATTCTCTGCACTCTGGCTGTGGAATTTATTTATTTATTTCAGAAAAGACAAATACTTCATTTTTAGACATATTCTCCTTGCTTTTCACTACACTTTGTCCATCTGCCAACAAGCTTTTGTATTCCCATATTAAAAAATGTAATAGGCTGAGCTGCGAGCCACGAATGCACCACTGTCTTCACCTATTCATCAGACGTAAATCTTCGTCGTCGTAGGCTTCTTTGAGTGGACCAAACAGGTAATAGTTTATCCAATAGAATCAGTTCACGTGCACGCTCAATGTTGTCATCAGTCATGGGCATCCGGCTCCTTCTTCACGGCTGACACTTGTGCGACCTTCCTTGAACTTCTCTATCTATTCATATACATTTCTTTATGACAAAACACTGTCTCCATACTGTGCACAAAGTCGCCTATAAATATCGGCACCAAACACACCCTCAGACCACAAAAAACGAATCACGGCATGCTGCTCTTCTTTCCTGCAAACCACAAGTGGGGCAGCCATTGTTTCTCACACCGCAGTCACAAATAAATAGACGTAACACGGCCAAACCTGCACAGCAGTGCTGATAAGAAAGTGCGCCAACAGAAGTTTTAATATAACCGGATCATTTTTTACTCACCCTAGTATATGTATGTCTAGAGATTATACACTTATCTGTTCTCTTGATGCCTTTAAGAACAAAGTCTGAAGAAAGTCCTTTAGCTTCTCTTGTAAACTTTATTTCCAAACATCATGCAACACAAATAAGGCACCGCAGAACATATATCTTTGTAAATCCAAGTGAAATGATTTGTGGTAATGAGTTTAGTTCAACACTTAAGTCAAAGCAGAATGCATAAAGAGCGGATCAATAAACACAGACAATCCTTTTTGGCTCTTTCATCCTCTGAATTAAGTATATCTATCCACTTACTTTTAATTTAAGTGTGACAATTAAATCCTTGTGTCTGTGACACCAGATAGCTGTTTACTGTCTAAAGGTTGGAAAAGCGGTAGAACATTTTAACTGTAATTGCTTCACAAATTAAATTCTGTAATACTGAAATCATCCCCTAAAGTACATTAAAAACAAAAATAAAATTACGATTTCCCCAAGTGAACACTTTCCAAGAAGAATATTAAGAATTGTTCTTTCTCCACATTTACATGCATTGTCCTAAATTCCTTAAACAAATTTATAGATACTTGATAACTGCTTGTTACATCTGAGATGGTATAAAGGAACACCTTATATTCCCTTATTCTCAGGGTCGGACTCTCTTACCAGTACAGTACATGATCTTCCAGTGGACCCAAGTTCTAACAGTTATGTGCTTCCACTATTACAGGGCCCCAAAGGTCCAGCCGAAGGCAATCCTATTTGAATCTGTATTGGAGTTAATCACTTTTTACAAAGAACTATTTTTTTCGCACACAGAGAAAAAAATTACGCTGTGGATCCAGCCTGAAAAATGGTATAAAAATCTGCATGTGTTATATATGAATTTTGTCACAGATTTTGATGCAGATTTGGCCATAAATTTCACCCTTTCATCCATAACAAAAATCCATGGCATGACTGCCTAGAATCTACTGCAGATATTTTTATGCTGTTTATGAATGGGGTTTGTATTTTACTTAGATTTTTTACGCTGTTTTTGAATGGGGTTTGTACTGTACTGTGTTTCAGAATCTCGTTGAATTCCATTACTCAAATTCTTCAACAATTATGCCTTGCGTAGACTGTATTAATTCTAAGGCCTTCATGTACACAATTATATCAGCAAAGTTTCCAGTCTAATTTAAAGTAGAAACTTACATGTTTGTAAAGATAGTAAGCTCTCACTGTTTATTAAGGGTCTTTTACACCTGCCGATTTTCGGCTGGTGCAGCGAGCGCCGATCAAAGAGACATCCTTGATCGGCACTCGTTTGCTCCTGTCACATAGAGCTATGGATGGGGACGAGCAGTCATTACTCCGATCGCTTGTCCGCATACGTTATTATCATGTCGGCAGCGCGTCTTCCTGTTTATGCTGCCGACAATATTTCACTTTTTTAAAACTATACGATCAGCAGATGATCGAGCGTTTGCTCGTTCATATGCTGATCTCTGCCCTGTTTACACAGGTCAATTATCGGCAATGAGTATTCTATGAACGCTTGTCTGCCCGATAATAGCCCAGTGTAAAAGGGCCTTTACTTGGATAACTTTTATGTTTTTGGACAATGCTCATAGAAATAAGCACAAACACTGTTTTGGCAATTAAGAATTCTCAAAGACTGGCCTTTGCGTTACATGGATTCTAGTGATATTTGCATCTTGTATGACTCTGTAATATGGACCCTATTTGGAATTATTCTTTAGTTCTTTTTATTTATTGGTTATTTAAAACGTCTTCCGCAAGTGCCATATGATTTATGGCACAAACACAAAATATAGGGGGAAATTTAACAACGTTTCTACGACAGTTGTGTAGTGTACAAAATGTACAAATGGCCTAAAAGTTGCAAGAGTTGCAACTTTTGGCTTATTTTCACCATTCTAGCCACGTAAAAAGTGGGTGGGGCTCAGTAGAAGGGACATTGCCACCCATGGGCCGCCGTATTTATTTTAAATGACCCCAAAAAGTGGTGTAAATTATAGCAGAAGTCTACGCCACCTCCCGGCCTATGTAGATTTCATTCACAAACAGCCAGAGATGCGACAAAGTTATTAAGAGGCCTGCGACACTTACTTACTTACACTTACTTACTCTTACTCCAGAGTGTTTCTTATTAAAGAGGCTCTGTCATCACATTATGTGTGCCCTATCTCCTATATAAGGAGATCGGTGCTATAATGTAGATGACAGCAGTGCTTTATTAGCGATTTTAGATTTATGCTAATGAGTTGCTTAATGCCCAAGTGGAAGTGTTTTTACTTTAGACTAAGTGGGCGTTGTACAGAGGAGTGCATGACACTGACCAATCAGCATCATGCACTCCTCTCCATTCATTTACTCAACGCATAGGGATCCTGCTAGATCCTTATGTGCTGTCTTATACTAACACATTAACAATACTGAAGTGTTTAGACAGTGAATAGACATTCCACGGGATGTCTATTCACAATCTGTGCACTTTGTTACTGTTTCTATGGTAGTTGCAGCAGAGGAGGCGTAATCTCATTGTAACCTGTCATTTACTGCGTAATCTCGCGAGATTACGCTTCCTCTGCTGTAACTACCACAGACAGAATAACAAAGTGCACAGATTGTGAATAGACATCCCGTGGAATGTCTATTCACTGTCTAAACACTTCAGTATTGTTAATGTGTTAGTATAAGACAGCACATAAGGATCTAGCAGGATCACTATGCGCTGAGTAAATAAATGGAGAGGAGTGCATGACGCTAATTGGTCAGCGTCATACACTCCTCTGTACAACGCCCACTTGGTCTAAATTAAAAACACGCCCAGTTGGACATTAAGACTCTCATTAGCATAAATCTAAAATCGCTAATAAAGTCGTGAAAACAGATCGTTTTATTAAATAAAAAGCACTGCTGTCATCTACATTATAGCGCCGATCTCCTTATGTAGGAGATAGGGCACTTATAATGTGGTGACAGAGCCTCTTTAAGATTTCGTATGAAGCACCAGACGTAATAGTATGAATTTATTAGAACTAGTGCTGTATATGTCAATCTTAGTATAAAAAATGCTGGAGGAAGATGCGCCTAATTTATTAGGCGCATCTCTGGACAGACGTGCAGCAAAAGACTAAAATCTAAAAATGGCGGATAAATTCCCCCCAATAAATCTACCCCAAAGTGTTTTTATCACAGAGTTTAAACACAGCATTTGGACTTATATCCTATTATCAGCAAAAGTCAATGAAATTAATGTATGATACACCTTCTTTGGTTTCAAAAAACAGCAAACATGCTGCTACTTTTGAATGAAGGGACGCTGAGCACTACTGTTCAAAAAATGTGAGATGCCCTACAAACTCATCCCACCAGCAAGGCTACATTCTTATTATTTATTTCTGTTGCTTGTATAATGGCAACATATGGCAACATATTCTGCAGCGCTGTACAGAAGTTATCCTCACTCACTGGGCAGAATTTATTAATTTAAGGTATGCTGGAGAAAGATGCAGTTAATTTACTAAGAGGCGCACGCCTCCAAAATGAATAACCCCATGTTTGATAACCTTTCTTTGCACTGCAATACACCCATTATTTTTATTTCCTTGGTTGTCCAATTCAGTTCAGCTATGTCCTTCTTATACAACTGCCCAAAATTGTAGAAAATATTCCATGTGTGTTCTGACTAGTGATATATATAGAAGAAAACTGTTCTTGGCATCTATGCCTTTTTTTGATGCCTCCCATGATTTTATTTGCCTTGGCAGAATCTACCTGGCACTGTTTACTGTCCATCAATATCCCCAAGCGTCTTTCAGTGGTAGTTTTAATCAGTGTTTTGCGACAGTATTTCATACATAAATTTAAAATTTGTTTTCTTGGCCCAAGTGCACAACCTTACATGTATCCACATTAAACTTGATTTGCCATTTCTCTCCCCAAGCATCCAGCTTCCCCTAAATTCCTTACTTTACAGAGCTTACTATCATCTGCAAATATTAAATTATACTGTATTAGCCCTCCACAAGGTCAGTAATAAATATATTATATAGAAAAGGGCCCAATACTAATGACTAATGATTAATACCATCCATTTAACTATCATTTTAACAGACTTATATTCCTTGTTTTTCTTTGACTCTTAAAGGGTAACTAAACGTTTGACAAACTTCTGACATTTCATAGTGACATGTCAGAAGTTTTGATTGGTGCGGGTCTGAGCACTGAGACCCCCACCAATCGCTAAAATGAAGAGGCAGAAACGCTCGTGTGAGTACTCAGCTGCTTTGTTTCTGTTCGGCTTTTTTCGTAAATCAATGTATCGGAGCAGGGGCTCAATAGAAAGTCTATCAGCACGTACCCCGATACATCGGCATTCCAGAAAAAGCCAAACAGAAATGAAGCGGCTGAGTGCTCACATGATCGCTTCTGACGCTAAGTTTTAGCGATTGTTGGGGGTCTAAGTGCTTGGACCCTCACCAATCTAAACTTCTGACATGTCACTATGTCTTTCAGTTCTATCATTCTAATGTTACAGGGGATGTGCCTTTCTATATAATCTATTAGGGAATATGGGTGTCATAGTGAGGGGTCCCTTACTCAGGACTGTCCCCTATTCGCTAGAGGTTGTTAACAATGACCAACTCTCACTCTGGCGGACCTGGCCCACCAATGTATAACATAGTTCTCCCATTGATTTGATATTACATCTAAACCTGATGATAACAACTGATCACAATGGGTGTCTGAAGCTAGAGCCCACTTTTAATCTATAAAGTCTTGATCAGACAATCTCTTTAAGATAAAATGAACTCTGGATATTTCAAGTTTAAAAATATACAATGCAAACACCAATTTAACCAAGAAATGTTCTTTCTAATTCTTGTTTTGTCTCACACAGCACAGTACATAAGGTAATAAACAGATTACTTCAGGAATATAACCTACGTATTTCTGTCTTTTAAATTATAAAGCTGTTATCTCTGACACCATGATGTCTTACTTTCTGTAATCACAATGGAAACTAAAACAGTGTGAGTCTAAAGAAATAGCAATTAAATACTAATTATGCAAAAGATTTATAATGGGGAACATGGGAACATCAGCATTAATGCCGTTGTGAAGCTATTCAACTATATTAAAACAATTCCACCTGGAAAACACATATGGTACTTTCCACTAAGCCACTGATCTACGCTCCCAAAAACGGCGGTTCTCCCTGCTGTTTATTGATACATTTTAATCTCGTGCTCTAAGATTTGCTATTATCTATCTAATGATAAAATATCATAATGTTTAGTGTTCTGCAATGCATGTTTGTGTCCCCCCTCAACGTGTTTACATATTGTCACCCTGCAATAACTACTGACAGGTCTAAAAAAAGTTTATTCAAATGCAGAAAAGATGTTAAAAAAAAAAATGACTGCAAATTATCAAACCGTCTGGCACTTTTGAAGCAATAATTCACTCAAGAGGGGATGAATCAAGGTGATAAGGCATAAATAAGGCTATCTCCACTGTACTTTATGCGAATAATGGAATGATCCATGTCACGGCCAGCCACAATGTTTGCTGCTGTCCCGTTCATACCGATGGCTGCCGTCTGCTCTTTATTATGACCGGCGTACGTGTGGCTCTGCCCCGCTGACCCTCTGATGCTAATTTCATATTATGAGTAGATCATCAATGCATTATTGATAAAAAAAAGATAAAACACATTATTATGGACATGATCAACTTCAAAACGTTTCATAAAATGTGTACTTCCTAGAGTTAAACTTTATTTCCTATATAAACTGTACTTAGTTTGACAGAAAAGCTCTAAATAAAGATGAGCAAAACTGCATGTGTTTTAACATGATTTGCCGTGGTTTCCATGCTAACTGCAAATCCGCTGCAAATTGTGCTAAAAATATATGCGATTATGCAGTGCAGTGTTCGGCTGTGCTCAAGTAACACGGAAAAACCACACAGTATGTATACACCCTTAGGCCTCATGCACACTACGTATTTTTTTCCTCCCGTAAATACTGGCGTAAATACGGGCCCGGTGTCAACAGTATTCCACCCATATATACAGACCCGTTTTCTCTGCACTAATCGGCAGCCTCTTCTCTCTATCAGTGCTGGAAAGAGAGAAGGGACAGCCGTTTCGGGCAGAGTTTTCGGAGCAATTGAAAGTAAAAGTAGTTCATATGTACCGTTGTCTTGGTGACGCGTCCCTCTTTTGACATCCAGTCCGACCTCCCTGGCTGATGCGGCAGTCCATGTGATAGGCCTGTGATTGGCTGCAGCGGTCACATGGGATGAAACGTCATCCCGGGAGGCCGGACTGGAGGAAGAAGCAGGTAAGTTAACTTATAACACTATTAACTCCGGCGGTAGTCACTGTCCCGGGTGCTGAAAGAGTTACTGCCGATCAGTTAACCCTTTCAGCACCCTGGACAGTGACTATCCCTTGACATTGCCTAGCAATGCTCCCGTAATTACGGGTGCACACACGTAGCCACCCGTAATTACGGGAGCCCCATAGACTTCTGTGGACCTGCCCGTGCCGTAATTACAGCCTGAAATAGGACATGTTTTATATTTTTCAACGGCACGGACATCTTCCCGTAAGCATACGGGAAGGTACCCGTGGCCAATAGAATTCTATGGGCCCGTAATTATGGGCCGTAATTACGGCTCGTAAATACAGGCGTTTTTACGTTCGTGTGCATGAGGCCTTAGGCTGAGTTTACACAGGGCATATACGCTGCATAATAGCACGCAGCGTATCCGCCCTGTGCGCCGCAGGGAATTCAGGGTGAAAAGCCGCACTGAAATGCGGAAGGTCCGCTGCAGCACTTAGCTAGCTAGCAGGCCAGCCTCCTGGGATGACGTTTTTGGTCCTAGGAAACCGCTGCAGCAGCGGTAACATAGGACGAAGCGTCATGATGTTTCATCCCATGTGACTGCCGCTACAGCCTGTGATTGGCTGCAGCGGTCACATTTGATGAAACTTCAGTTACAAGAGAATGCAGATGCATTGTGTTTATTATGCATTTTTATTATTTTTATTGCATTTCTGCTATAGTTATTATGTTAATACTTGTGAGTTTCTTAACGCTCAGTTTGATGAAATTGTGTGAGCCCACGTGCCACGACAAGGCGACCTCTATCAGGGGGTTCCTACACTGGACATTATATCCTTATTTTGGAGACTTACCTCTCTCTCTTGGGACTGAGCCCACAGTGAGCTCAGGATAGGTAGGATTCAAATATATTCTGTTCTAATTAAAAACAGCCCAGGACAGGTGGGAGGAGAGCACAACCAAAATGGAAGCAGTCACCACCCCCATGCACATACAACAAACAAAAAGCGTTGGTCAGCTCCTACTAAAACATGAAATGGATATGCAGGTGCTATTCTGCCGTGACTTATGTATTACCAGTAACAAGAGAATGCGGATGCACACCGCAGGCGCTAAGATATATATATATATATCTATCTATATATCTATCTATATATATATCTATATATATATCTATATATATATATATATATATATATATATATACAATATATACATGCTTTATGTTTATTATGCATTTTTATTATTTTTATTACATTTCATCAGTTTTATTACATTTGATCAGTTTGATCAAATTGTGTGAGCCCACCCGCCACGACAAGGCGACCTCTATCAGGGGTTCCTACACTGGACATTATATCCTTATTTTGGAGACTTACCTTTCTCTCTTGGGACTGAGCCCACAGTGAGCTCAGGATAGGTACGATTCAAATATATTCTGTTCTAATTAAAAACAGCCCAGGACAGGTGGGAGGATAGAGGTACTGCAGTTTTTGCGCGATAGAGGTACTGCAGTTTGATGTGGTTTACTTGACCAGAATTCCCTGCGGCGCACAGGGCGGATACACTGCGAGCTATTACGCAGTGTATCTGCCCCGTGTGAACTCAGCCTAAGGCCGGATTCACACGAGCGTGTGTGTTTTGCGTGCGCAAAAAACGCTGCGTTTTGCACGCGCAAAAGTTCCATAAAAGCTCCGTGTGTTAGCAGCATATGACACTCGTGGTGCTTTTCTGTTTTCATTCATAGTTTTGACTACTGTAGCGCGCATCATGCGCGGCACACGGAAGTGCATCCGTGTGCCGTGCGCGGTTTTCGCGGACCCATTGAGTTCAGTTGGTGCGTGATGCGTGAAAAACGGGCAAATATAGGACATGTGAGTTTTACGCAGCGGACATACGCTGCGTGAAAATCACGGACAGTCTGAACAGCCCCATTGACGAACATAGGTCAGTGCTACGTGCGTGAAAATCACGCGCGTAGCACGGACGTATTATACGTTCGTCTGAATAAGCCCTGAGGCTGGAATCACTCACAGTGTTTAACTGTGTTTTTTCAAGCCATAAAGTAAAAAATGCTGCAGCCAGATGTCTGCTGTTAGGGCATGGCCAGACGTGGCGGAATTGCTCTGGAATTCCGCTGTGGCCAGTCCACTGCGGAAATCCGCAGCGGACATTTTCTCCATTGGTTTCCACACCTTTTTAGTTAGGTTCGTGCACACGTGGCGGAAAACTCCACTGCGGACCATAGGCTGCGGTGCGGAACTTGGTGTCCGCAGGATACACTGGCTGTTGCGTACGTGTAGCGGACTTGTTGTGGACTTACTGCGGAATTTCTCCATTGACTTCAATGGAGTTTCAAAATTCTGCAATGAAATCCGCAGATGCTATGAGTGTTGCGTTGCGTATTGGTTTTACAAACAGGATATATCTTCATTCTGGCTGGACCTATGTGTTTCGACGTCTATAGCCAGACTGAGATGACATTTTTTAAAAGACAGCGGGAAGTACTCTTCACCTGAATCCGCAACGGCTAATCCGCATCAATTTACTGCACATTTTAGGCAGATTATCTGCAACGCAGATTATGTGCGGCATTGATGCGGACAGTGTCTGCAGAAATACGCCACGTCTGGCCATGCCCTTAATTTATGAGAATATACACATACTATTTTGGTTTGTGTCATTTTTGTTGCTGTTTTTTGTAAAAAAAAATTCAAACAAGCATTCTCTGGTTATGGTGTTTTCCATGGTGTTTTTCTCCATAGACTTTAATTCCATAAAAAAATAAATACATTATATGAAAAAACACATGTACTAACATAATTTAAAGAAATACAATACCAGTAAAAATTACATGAGAACACTTTTAGAAAACTGCAGGCTTTTTTGTAGGCGTTTTTGATGCAGTTCTAAGTGCACGAAAACACTGTGAACCCGGCCTTTAAGGATTTTTTTTTTGCAGTACAACTATCCTTTCTACATTGCTGTGCAAATCAATTAATGTTTTTTTTTTTTTAGCATTGATCTGATTATTAAATACCCTTCATTTTACTGGTCAAATGTAGAATAAAAATGCAGTTTTTCCCTATTCTGCAATTTAAAAAGGGATAACAGTTAGGGCACGGCCAGACGAGGCAGAGGTTTTCCGCTGCAAATGTTGGTGCAGATTTGGGTCATTTACGCAACGAATCTGCACCAGCATTTGCATATTTGACAGGTAATTCAGACGTTGCAGAAAAAACAGATTTCAGTTTTTGCATTGCAAAGGCTGAAATCCGCAGTGAAATTCCGCTTCTTCTCCGCAACAGTCAGTGCATGCTGCGGAGGGAAAATTCCACACCGCAGCCTATGGTCCGCAGCGGAGTTTTCCGCAACGTCTGAACTAACTTGCCAGAAAATGTATTGAAACAAATGTAAAAAAACGGCCGCTGGAAAATTCCACTGCGGACTGTCCGCAGCGGAATTCCACAGCAATTCCGCCACGTCTGGCCGTGCCCTAAAATTCTAGATATTTATTTTCTATATTATTTGAATTCAAATGATGTTTATATAGAGGGCAGGGCTCCCATCAGGGCAGCATAGGTCAGGCGCCCGGCTAAATAGAGGGCCTGCCTACCAGCTGACACTGTGAAGCGAAACAGTTGAGCAGCAGAGTAAAAATTTAAAATCTAGCTATCGGCAGATGCCACTTGGGACAGCTCACTGCATAAGGATTTATACAGATCCCATTGAGTTCAACGGTCCTATATAAATCCATACTGTATGCAAGAAGCTTCCCCCAGTGATAGCTTCAGGCAGATAGAAATGTATTATTTGAGTCTATGGCTATGTGAAAGCAGAGGTTTTAAACTCTGTAAAGATATATTATGAAATAAAACATCACCGAATTTTAGGGGTGATATCCTGAACTTCAGGCATCCTTGGAAGGGAGGTGTGTATAATATAATTGTTGCGTACAGAAGTGACACTATTCCCCCTAGGGGATCAGTCTGAAAGTGTGTATTAGAGAGGAGCTGTCATTTCAATAAAGTTCTGACATTTCATGGAGACATATCAGAAGTTTATATTGGTGGGGTCTGTGCGCTAAGAGCCCCTCACCAATTACTAGAAAGTAGGGACAGAAGTGTTCAGCTTAGCACTGTGTTTTTTTTGGTTAATGTCACAATTTTCAGGGGAAATTTGGGGCAGGAATGGCCTGGTAGACTGTCTACAGGTTGTCTTTAGCTTACCCCCGCTTCTGCCAACAGTAGTTGAAGGGGTACAGTGCTCAACTAAGATATGAGAAATATTTAATAAATAGATAATGAGAGAAAACTAGGGCTCCGACAATTTAACTGTATGGGACCTTGGGATAGCTGACGGCAGCCCGGATAGCGGGTATTACCGAATAGTTTAGTACGGGAGACATGAGAGTACAATGAGGTTGTTATGGGACACAATAATATACTGTAGTATCATTATTTCGTCAACTAAATATCTGAAATATCTTGTCACATATAATATGCTAATTGCAATCATAATGTTAATCATCATCTTAATCCTTATCATCATCATTATCATTATTTAATATATTTTATCCATAGTATTCAAAAAAGACATGTATTTATTTTATTAAAACTAACATCTTATTTACAAATTTATAAAAATATTATTTGAATGAAGGAATAAAACATAAAAACCCATATACAGTACGCACAGATTTTCTGTTAGTTGGAGTAGCAGAGTTTTAGATCTGATAAGTGATTTGCCATTGTGTTGGACTGGCAGTGCCTCAGGTATATTTGAATGATTAATAACAGTTCCTATCAGCAGAGCAGAGATGACAAGACTTTGCCCAGGGAAGCATGGGTAGGATGCCTTAATGGTAACGCTAAGAGCCACATAACTTATACTACAGTAACACCTTCTCTATTTGTCAGTGGTGACAAGTCCTCCCATAGTGACAACTGAAGACGGTATCTCTTCCGAGATTCAACCTAATTTGATGCTATTACACTTCACACCTGACCTCTGACAACTTTAAAATTACTGATAGCCTGATTTTCTCCTACAGCATACAGGCACAGATGTAACCATCTTTATCTTGACTCTGATAACTTGCTGCAGCGTGATATCACACAACAAAAGCAATTGAAAAGTCATTGAAAAAGTCAAGATAAAGGATCTTTCCACATTTAATGCGTAAAAAAGTCAAGATAAAGACGGCTACATCTGTACAGCAAAATAAATATACACTAATATATTTCTATATAAACGTATGTAACATTATGTAGACAAAATACCTCTAGATAAAAACAATCGCTCCAAAATTATGACATTGTAGCATTTTACCCACTGAGCAGTGCTACAAACAAATTTATATACACATTTCTACCCATTCCTGATGCAATAGTGCTGGGTACCAATAGTATATTACAATTCCAGTAGTGTCTGCGCATTAACCCCTTAATGACCAAGCTTGTTTGGACCTTAATGACCAAGCCAGATTTGTCAAATCTTGTATGTCTGACTTTATCAGAGAATAAGTCTGCAATAGTTTTTCACATCCAAGTAATTCTGACATTTTTACCGATTCGTGATGCAATAGTGCCGGGTACCAATATTATATTACAATTCCAGTAGTGTCTTCACTTAAAGGCTATGTACATCTTTGAAAACCTTTTTTTTTTTTACTAAAAATGTGTATCATGCTGTTTTGTGCAACTTTCAAATTACTTTTTATTAAAAATTATTTATATTTTTTGAGATACAGCTGCTTTGTATCCTGAATACAGAGCAACTGCATCATGCTCTGAAACCTGTATCTGTCAGGTCAGCGGCACTGACGGGTTCATTGACAGTGTGTCCTGTTTCCGACACACAGGATTGAGCTGTTATCAATAACATCTAAGTTCATAACTTAGATGGGATCGATAAAAGGAACACATAGACCCTGCATGTCAGAGACCTAAAGGACCTACTGTCACCGAACCCGTCAGTGCCGCTGACCTGACAGATACAGGTCTTCACACGATACAGCTGCTCTGTATTCAGTTGCACTAAACACACTGATACACTGTTTTATTATATATAGTTTAGGGTCACTTAGAAATTTCCTTATTTTTGAAAGAAAAGCACAGTTTTTTTCAATGAAGATAACATTAAATTAATCAGAAATACACTCTATACATTGTTAATGTGCTAAATGACTATTCTAGCTGCAAACGTCTGGTTTTTAATGCAATATCTACATACGTGTATAGAGGCCCATTTCCAGCAACCATCACTCCAGTGTTCTAATGGTACATTTTGTTTGCTAACTGTGTTAGAAGGCTAATGGATGATTAGACAACACTTGAAAACCCTTGTGCAATTATGTTAGCACCACTGTAAACAGTTTTGCTGTTTAGAGGAGCTATAAAACTTACCTTCCTTTGAGCTAGTTGAGAATCTGGAGCATTACATTTGTGGGTTCGATTAAACTCTCAAAATGGCTAGAAAAAGAGAGCTTTCATGTGAAACTCGACAGTCTATTCTTGTTCTTAGAAATTAAGGCTATTCCATGCGAGAAATTGCCAAGAAACTGAAGATTTCCTATAACGGTGTGTACTACTCCCTTCAGAGGACAGCACAAACAGGCTCTAACCAGAGTAGAAAGAGAAGTGGGAGGCCCCACTGCACAACTGAGCAACAAGACAAGTACATTAGAGTCTCTAGTTTGAGAAATAGACGCCTCACAGATCCTCAACTGGCAGCTTCATTAAATAGTACCCGCAAAACGCCAGTGTCAACGTCTACAGTGAAGAGGCGACTCCGGGATGCTGGCCTTCAGGGCAGAGTGGCAAAGAAAAAGCCATATCTGAGACTGGCTAATAAAAGGAAAAGATTAATATGGGCAAAAGCACACAGACATTGGACAGAGGAAGATTGAAAAAAAAGTGTTATGGACAGACGAATCGAAGTTTGAGGTGTTTGGATCACACAGAAGAACATTTGTGAGACGCAGAACAACTGAAAAGATGCTGGAAGAGTGCCTGACGCCATCTGTCAAGCATGGTGGAGGTAATGTGATGGTCTGGGGTTGCTTTGGTGCTGGTAAAGTGGGAGATTTGTACAAGGTAAAAGGGATTTTGAATAAGGAAGGCTATCACTCCATTTTGCAACACCATGCCATACCCTGTGGACAGCGCTTGATTGGAGCCAATTTCATCCTACAACAGGACAATGACCCAAAGCACACCTCCAAATTATGCAAGATCTATTTACGGAAGAAGCAGGCAGCTGATATTCTATCTGTAATGGAGTGGCCAGCGCAGTCACCAGATCTCAACCCCAGAGAGCTGTTGTGGGAGCAGCTTGACCGTATGGTACGCAAGAAGTGCCCATCAAGCCAATCCAACTAGTGGGAGGACCATCTGGAAGCATGGTGTGAAATTTCTTCCGATTACCTCAGCAAGTGAACAGCTAGAATGCCAAAGGTCTGCAATGCTGTAATTGCTGCAAATGGAGCATTCTTTGACGAAAGCAAAGTTTGAAGGAGAAAATTATTATTTCAAATAAAAATCATTATTTATAACCTTGTCAATGTCTTGACTATATTTTCTAGTCATTTTGCAACTCATTTGATAAATATAAGTGTGAGTTTTCATGGAAAACACAAAATTGTCTGGGTGACCTCAAACTTTTGAACGGTAGTGTACCTGAACAACTGTTCATATTACATAGTTTACATAGTTTGTACGGTTGAAAAAAGACACATGTCCATCAAGTTCAACCAAGGGATGGGAAAGGGGAAGCAAAAAATTTCTACACATAGGAGCTAGTTTCTGATATGGGTCACAGTATGTAGGACAGACAATACAACCACTACACTGCCGCATCAACTAACATAGATCAAATCTAAACCATGGCTTCCTACAACAAGGACTATAGAAACACTGGTTATCTGCTATACAATAATCACTCCTATTGATCATGTTCCCCACATAACTAAAACAGATTTAAAGCAGAAAAAGAGAGATGTATTGCTTTTATCTGAGTCACCCTTACATCACTCATTCAGCCTCTCCAGATCACAACACCAATAAGAAACAGAAGGAAATAGAAAGAAACATAGGCAGCGCAACTCTACCATTGTAATTGACCCTACACGGCCTTCGCAGACATACTGACTATGAAAGTTATCCGTCATATGGAATGACGTTTATGTCCCTTTTTCCCGTAATTTATGTCTAATGTTTAGAGTAACCTGTAGCAATATATTATTTACACCAGTTAAATAAATGCTTTAAAACCTATCCCTTTGTGTACAAGTTATTTTCCAAATCCGACAGGCAGCGCCACCACCTACCAATTTTTTTTGCAATTCTTTTGCAATTTTTTAGATGTATCTCCTTACAATGGCACCTTTCAAGTGA
The DNA here is from genome assembly GCF_050947455.1 of Rhinoderma darwinii. Taxonomy (NCBI): domain Eukaryota; kingdom Metazoa; phylum Chordata; class Amphibia; order Anura; family Rhinodermatidae; genus Rhinoderma; species Rhinoderma darwinii. Next base: position 36,331,829 of record NC_134695.1, read on the forward strand.
TGTTATATATTAGGCAGCAAGGGAACAATCAATTCTTTCAGTTAATGTGTTGACAATCGGAAAATGGGCAAGCATTAGGATCTGAGCAACTTTGACAATGGCCAAACTGTGATGGCTGGACGACTGGGTCAAATCATCTCCAAAATGGCATGGTCTTGATGGGTGTTCCCAGTATGCAGTGGTTAGTACCTACCAAAAAGTGGTAAAGGATAGACAACCGGTAAACTGGCTATAGGGTCATTGCTTTTCGGGAGTGAAGGCTAGCCCGTCTGGTTCGAATCCACAGAAGATCTACTGTGGTACATATTACTGAAAAAGTTCATGCTTGCTATGATAAAAATGTGTCAGAAAACACAGTGCATCACAGCTTTCTAGCCATGGACCTGTCACAGTGACCATGCTTTTTCCTGTCAATTGCCAAAAGCTACTACGATGGACACGTGAGCATCAGAACTGGACCATGGAGCAATGGAAGAAGGTGGTCTGGTCTGATGAATACCCATTTTCTTTAACATCAGGTGGATGTGGGTGCATCTGGGCAAGAGATTGCACCAGGATCAGATGGTGGAAGCAATTCTATGGGCAATGTTCTGCAAGAACAAACTTGGGTCCTGGCATCCATGTGGATGTTATTTTGACATGTACCACCTACCTACATTGTTGTAGTCTGATCCATGTAGGCTCCACCTCGCAACTCGCAGGAATGAAAGGATCTGCTGTTAACATTTTTTGTGCCAGATACCTCAGAATACCTTCAGAGGTTTTGTAAAGTCCATACCTCAACAGGTCAGAGCTCTTTTGGTGGCACGACAGGCAGGTGGTTTTAATGTTATGACTAAACAATGTATATTTTGCATCATCTGTACAAAAATAAATCATTGGCTTGAGATGTTGAGAGTTAAACATTTTGTAACCAAATCTCTGTTCATTCCTTTATATATAACACAACCAAATACATTACAGATACAGTTAAAAATATTCAGCATGTCTAATAACATCAAATACCAATGTAGCCATCTTGTATATGATATGAATTATCTGTGAATTATGTACCTATATATGTTGAAATATAGGCTCACAGTAACATCAACAGATTCAAGGGTCAATGCTGACACATTGACAAATGATATCCATGTGATCAAGTATTTTTATCTTTATTGAAACTCTCTGCTAGACAAATTATAGTCACCTGTCAAGCTCTGCATTACCTGAGCCTCAGGGTGTGACCTACAGTACAAGACATCACAATATTACAGTTGTACTCCAGTGTATCCATGTTTTCTTCCGTCGAAGCATGACAACAAATGGTTCTTGTGCAAGAGACTAAGATGCATGCATGTCCCATGGCAGATCCCACTAAAGCTGTTGAGCAATAAGTCTGTCTGAAGTCTAAGCCTAAGTAAAATGTACATATAAAATAGGCAAAAGAAGGAAAACACACAATGCAGGGAAATCATATAAATTATAGTATTCAATAGACCAATATAGCAGGCTAGAAAGTGGGCATAGCAACGTCAAAGGGACCTGGCTTAAAAAACGGAGAGACAGCAGGTCCAGTCAGCAAAGGGCAAGAAGTGAGAGACGAAAACCAGGCAGAGACCGAAATAGAAGAATGGATAGAGAAAAGCAAGTCAGGTTGAGTAAAGGAGATGCATAGCCTCCAAATGTGCACACCTTAAGGCTACATTCACACAAGCGTGCCAAATTTCTGCGTGTAAAAAACGCGTGTAAATCTGTCCGTGTGCATTGCGTTTTTGCATCAGTGTGCTTTGCATGTGGCATGTGTTTTTCACGCACTTGCAACAGTGACGCTCGTCTGAATGAGCCCTGGAATCTCTATGAACATCCATATAACCATCTCTGAGTTGCACTATTGGGTAAAAGCAGCAGTCTGGCATAAAAGGTCACTAGGGGGACACCAAATACCCCATCCTGTGAAATATGTAGCCAAACCTGAAGAATATAAATTCTTAATATTTGTTTCTCCCTAACCAGACTTAGGCTTGACAAGTTGAAGCAGCAAAACATCCGTATACCACCACTTTACCAGTGATTCATTCTTACTGTGGGATTGTGTATTTACTTTATCCAGTCATAATGGAACATATGTTGTCCGAAGAGTTTTCACTTTTTTGTCTATTCTTCTTGATTCTTAATATGTTACTGAATGGAAACCAAAATAAGTACAGGTTGATCTATTAAAACATTGCATAAGTTGAGTTAAGTTGAGTCTGAAAACAGAACTCTAGAAAGAAACAGCGATGTTACATTACGAACACAACAAATAGCAAAAAAAAGGATAATTTAGGATAACATTGAGCCGAGGTCATGCACATCAGTCAAAGCTTATCAGAGACCTTCATAGTATCAAGGATTTGTTTTTTAGCAGTAGCCATAGAACAGTACATTACAGTGAATTAAAGGAAAGTGAGTCTTGACACTTCATGTACTATAGAGCAGAGCAACTCTGACTAAACTTAAAGACATGATCTCGATTTGGAGATATTGTCTCTTTCTGTCGTTCGACAGAGTCCTAGAGACTTGGAAATTGCTTTATACTACTCTTGAGACGGATTTCAACAACATTATATTTCATCCCTTCTGAAATGTCAAGATTTATATTGCATAATTTTTTGGTGGAAAGCTTTATACAAAAATTTGCAAACCCATGTCAATCAATAAAATATCTGCCCCCTTTACCAAGTTAGCAGGAATACGTGCAATAATTTTCTATAATTTTAAATCAATTCTTCACATTCTTATTAAATCTAAACCTCAATGTATATTATTATACATTGAGGTTTAGATTTAATAAGAATGTGAAGAATTGATTTAAAATTATAGAAAATTATTGCACGTATTCCTGCTAATTTGGTAAAGGGGGCAGATATTTTATTGATTGACATGGGTTTGCAAATTTTTGTGTCCTTAATAAATGTAGTAAAACATCAAAAATCATGCTGACTGAAGTTTTCTTTCTCTAGTGTTATATTTTAAGGATCAGAAATGATTTATTGTGACAAAAATGTACTAAAAGTCATGCCTGGAAGGGGTTACATATTTTTCAAAGAAGATTGGGGCAAATTTAGTATTTTCTTTGCGCCTTGGTTCTGGTGTTTCATGCACCTATTTACTTGGCGCATATATTGTTGACCAAATTCATTAATGCATACGCGAGAAACAACCTTGATTTGCATCACGTTTGTCACCTCGGATCGCATACTTAGAATATGGCCATGTCCTCGAGAAATGCGCCATATTTAACACTTGCAAACTTAAAACTCAATTACAGGCTCTCAAAATTCCACTCCTTTATTGGATGGGCAGGAAATAGTTCCTTAAGACCTATATACTTCCAAAAATGGTATATATCTTACAGACTGTCCCCATCTTTCCCCCACAGTCCTTTTTCAATAGTTTAAAGAGCTTGTTTGACCGTTTCCTGTGGGCAGCAAAATGCCCCAGACTTGCACATAAACTTCTTACCCTCAAAAAGCCCCAGGGCGGAATGGGTTTACAGACGTACAATATTATTACCAAGCTAACCATCTTGGTAGATTGGTGATTTTAAATAGGCCGTCAGAAACAGCCCCTCATGTTGAACTAGAGAAATGCCTTCTCTGACCTTAGATGCTTAGTTTGCTGTGGGGTTGATTTACTGCTCAGATACCTCTATCTAATCTCAACCCCATCTCTAAAGGTACCATCTTAGTTTTTCATAACTATTTATCGTCCTTGGGTCCCCCTGTGTCTGTTTCCTCAATGATGCCTATTAATTACCTTCCCTTCACCCTGGTAATCTTACACTCTGAAGACAGTGTATGGACAAGACTTAATGGTACTCTTGTATCTATGGTATTTCGAGATACTGCTTCCCCTATTAATATCTCTGATCTCCTCTCCCCCATGGGTACTGCATGAGTCATTTTCTGAACTTATCTTGATTTAAAAGTCTTTGCCATCAATTTAAGAAAACATTCCCCTCTCCCACAGAACTCTCGTGGCTAGATACCTTACTTTGCTTCCCCTCTATCTCCCACCAAAATTCTCTCTAAATTATAAGCTGACATTGCTCTTCGTTCAACTCCCCCTAAACCGGGATATATTACAGCCTGGGAGAAAGTGCTTAACACCTCCTGGTCACCTCTTGAAATCTCCACAATTTTACAGCATATGCATGGCTTCTCGAGGTGTGTGAGAAATCAGAACTCTTTTAAAACACTTACCAGGTAGTAAAGAAAACCTGAATATCTCCATAGAATTAACTTATTTCCTGATGCGTCATGCTAGCATTGTGGCAAAGTTGTTGGATCTCTCTCACATAGCTGGTGGGATTGCCCGCTAATTAAACCATTCTGGCAAAGAGTGTCTGATAAAATCGGCCGTATTACGAGGAAGTCTGTATTTTTGTCTGTTCCTTTGATCTTAGTTTGGGCCCCTACCCCTTTCTTTCAGCCAGTTAAAAATCATTCAGCCACCCATGTTCTTACTGTTGCACAACTATTAATTCCACTTAATTGGAGATCCCCCATCCATAACACAGTGATATGAAAAAATGTATCACATTTGCAGAATGGAGGAACTGGCTAGTTGGGAAGCTAGAAACCACCCTACATTTAAGTCAATCTGGAACCCCTGGAGATCCATTAGGAATACTCCTACTTCCCAAACATCTATGCCCACACCCTCTCCAATTGTCTCCTCCCATACCCCAAATTAGTCCTTCTTTTTCAACTATCTCTAGTGTCTTAATAATCACCAATCTACGCAGTCTGTAATGCCCCCCTTCCTCTACTTAGCTAACTTTCCGCACTTACTGAGACATACTCTGTTCTCATGGAATTTGTAAATGCTTGTAAAGGATCTGCCAGGCACAGCTTTGGGGTTAACGCCCATAGATAATCAGTCTGCACCTGCCTCTATGTCTGTGAGACTGACTCCATCTTCCACCACTCAGGGTGGCAGGCTTAGGAGTGGGAGAACCTATCACAGCCTGGCCAGACGGAGCTGGCTCCCGCCCTCTGTCTATTTATACAGCCTTTCCTGTTCCTCCTTTGCTTGTGATTCAGGATACGGGCCTGAGGAGAGGACTTGGGTACCCACTCGGGATGTTCACGCTGGGATATTGGTCAGGAGGTTTCACCTTCGTTTCCCCAGTAAACCAGGTCCACTTAGAAAGGGTCCGGTGGCCCCTCATAAAAGGGGGGGTACTGTAAAGGATCTGCCAGGCACAGCTTCGGGGTTAACGCCCATAGATAATCAGTCTGCACCTGCCTCTATGTCTGTGAGACTGACTCCATCTTCCACCACTCAGGGTGGCAGGCTTAGGAGTGGGAGAACAGCCTGGCCAGACGGAGCTAGCTCCCGCCCTCTGTCTATTTATACCTGCCTTTCCTGTTCCTCCTTTGCTTGTGATTCTTCTTGTTTGTTTTCCTGGCCCTGCTGCAGCTTCTTGTACTATTGTCCTTGCTTCATATTGACCCCAGCTTGCTGACTACTCTCCTGCTCTGCGTTTGGTACCTCGTACACTCCTGGTTTGACTCGGCTTGTTTACTACTCTTCTGCTCTGCGTTTGGCACCTCGTACTCTCCTGGTTTGACTCGGCTTGTTCACTTCTCTTGTTGCTCACGGTGTTGCCGTGGGCAACTGCCCCTTTCTCCCCCTAGCTCTGTGTACCCTTGTCTGTTTGTCTGTCGTGCACTTATTGAGCGTAGGGACCGTCGCCCAGTTGTACCCCGTCGCCTAGGGCGGGTCATTGCAAGTAGGCAGGGACTGAGTGGCGGGTAGATTAGGGCTCACTTGTCTGTCTCCCCACACCCGTCATTACAATGCTGTTTGTATCTAGTGTTTTTATTTATGTTTTTATTTTCTTATGTAATCCTGTTCCTCACCTTCGACTTGATCACATGTATCCTAAATATTGCAATCTCATTTCTCTTATTTTCTAACAGGGTCTGCGAGCCCTTTATGTATGACTCTTATTACGTTAGATAGCTGTCATGTAGGATCACTTCTTGTATCTGTTATTTGCTTGTATGTGTTTGATTAGAAAAAAAATTCAACTAAAAAGAGAATTTACAAAAAATACTTGCACGCCCCAGTTTTGTGGGGCAGAATGCTGTTCTAAATTAAACCATCCAATAGGTGGTATAAAGAAGGAAATGGAGTCTAACATGCACCAAGATGCACCAAATCTATCCAGTGTGCACGTTATTGAAAAATTTTGCTCATCCTCAGCCTAGCACCTTTAACATTAGACTATCTATCTTTAAGCCATTATAAATAAATCTATATGTATATTTACTGCATAATTATAATTTTCAGATGCTTGAAAATAATAAAACATTGTTTAAAAACTATGTAAACCTTTGAAAACATGTTGTTGTTTTTTAAATAAAAATGTGTATCAGTGTGTTTGGTGCAACTTTCATATTACTTTCTATTAAAAATGATTTTTACTTTTTGAGATACAGCTGCTTTGTATCCTGTATACACAGCAGCTGTATCTTGCTCTGAAACCTGTATCCGTCAGGTCAGCGGCACTTATGGGTTCATTGACAGCGGGTTCTGCGTGTCTCTGACACGCAGGATCGAGCTATTATTGATCACATCTAAGTTCATAACTTACTGTAGATGTAATTGAAAACAGGTGAATCCAGCGTGTCAGAGACACGCACACCCTCCTGTCACTGAACCCTTCAGTGCCGCAGAGCTGACGGATACAGGTTCCACACAGGTATTCAGGATACAAAGCAGCTGTATCTCAAAAAGTAAAAATAATTTTTTCTCTTTAAATTTTCTTTATTAAGAATTTGATGTCATATTGTATACATACATTGCAAAATCATCGCACAAAGGCAAAGCAGTGTAGACATCTTTTTAGAAAACAAACAAAACATCAACAACAATAACAAGAGACGGAATCAATGTGGATGTAAAAATAATTTTGAATAAAAAGTAATTACAAGTAATTACAACGTTTTCAAAGGTTTACATAGACTTTAAAGGAATGCCTGTTAAAAATGTTTCAGGTTTGACCATATAATATGTCAGCAGTTTTCTTGTAACTTTAAATAATAAAGGGATAACAAACTAAATGTGTTGCTCTATTTTCCCAGGTATGCATAACTGCAGTAACCCGACTCATTAGAGAAAGATTTTCATTGTTATACCTTGTAATATAGTATTTGTAATATTCTCCCAGGTGTCGGAAGATGAGCATCTGCAAGATAATCTTCTGCATTATTCATATTTATTAATTACCGCATATTGGAATGAATTCAGATTTGGTCTTACTGCCGATGCATATATTTGTTGCTGTAAAATTTTTTACATAAATCTTGAGAATCTGTCAACTTGAACATTTTGGGAATACAAAGGAAAGAAAAAACAGCTTACACGACACTTCAAGGCTCCAACAATTAAAACAAGCTGCAGTGTGTGATGTACAGAAGGCTGCAGTTTATAATGATTCCCAGGAACACATGGTGAGTGGGGGCTTAATATGATTTGCTGACATGTAACACAATAGACATTTTAGCAAAAAAATAAATAAACAAAGGCAGAAAAAAATCATGTGAAACAGATATATAAGCGCAGCCATCTTTTTTTTTTTTTTTTTTGGAGGAAGGTCTACTTACATTTATAGATAAAGACAATTACAATATAATTATAATATAATTATAATAATATCCGATTTTTCTTAAAAGCAATGCTCCATAATACAGTTTTCAAAGGAATGTGGCACGATAAAACACTGGATCAAAAATCAAAGTCATACGGAGGTAGAGTAGGGGCCCATAGACTCCTATGGATGTCGTATTGCAGCTCCATGCAACAGTAACATGCAGGGTCGGGATGAGGGGTATGTAGAGTAGGTGGCTTGCCAGAGCGCCGTGACGTGATGGTTTTGATTTCAGTTTAGAGTCAATCAGACAATGTGGCGGGCAGATGATAATGGTGTATGACGCAACCGTATATACATATACAGATGTAGTACAGTTTATCTTGACTCTGATAATTTTCTGTATCATGATATCACACAACATAAGCCATCGAAAGAGTCTGGATACAGAGTGCTACATCTGTATGATTATTAGATGCATGAACATAACATGCATGCTTAACATAGTCAAACATGCATGTCGCTGGGTGAATCAGGGTTGATGGGCTGAACAATTAATCTAAAAGCTATCATGCTACATTTTTATGGGGGGGGGGGGGGGGGGGTGGACGCATTCTGAAACCAGTGCGCTGGTCATATAGAGAGTTTGTTCCAACTTGTACCGAGCTGTAACATGAATGTGCACACTAGGTCTTAGAGAGAGAATGTCAGCTAAAGTACAAGAAACCAAAGCTCACTTTTTGCTTTATGGAGTAGGGAAAGCCTTTTCTTGTTCATACAGTTAGGTCCAGAATTATTTGGACAGTGACACAATATTCATGATTTGGGCTCTGCATGCCACCACGTTGAATTTGATATGAAACAACTGGGATGCAATTGAAGTTTAGACTTTCAGACTTAAAGGGAATTTTTTTTTTTTTTTTTAGTTAAACTGTTAGTGTATAAATGATTAAACATTGTTCTAATTTTTTAAATTTTTTCACGAGTCAGGAAATATTATAAATTGGATTCTAATTTATAACATTTCCCACATTGCTTTATGCTGCAAAATTTGAGAAGACACACTTGCTCTAGAGTCTTCAAACAATCTCCCCTCCTTTATCCTGGCTAGTGCCAGGAGAAAGGAGGGGATTGAACGTTCAAACCTCCTACACTGTGTGCCGCCATTTTTTGAGCGAATACACAGTGTAGTAGGCTTGCATACAGTGGTAATCACACAGTAAAACACGAACAAACACAGACATAACTTACCTGCTCCTGCCGCCGCCGCTCCCTCCGATCTGTCCGCTCCGTCTGCTCCCTCCGCTCCTAGTGCTTGCATCAGAACACATGTCCGGAAGCCGCGACCGGAAGTAGTAATCTTACTGTCCGGCCGCGGCTTCCGGCCCACAAGAAAATGGCGCCGGATGTCGCTCGGCCGTAGACCTTCCATTTGGACTGTGTGGGAGAGGCGCATGCGCCGTTCCTACACAGACGGCGTACAGCATAGTGAATGGAACGTCTCCCGTTCGCATTCTCTATGGGGCTGTATGTGCCGTATTCCATGTCTGTATGTGTCGTTAATCGACACATACAGAAATGAAAAAAAAAAATGGTAGCCCCCATAGACAAGAAAAAGTTCTAAAATAAAAAAAATGAAAACACAAACACACAAATAAATAATTTTTTTTTTAATAAAACACTAAAAGCAAATTGATTTTTTTTTCGCGACACCCTTCCTTTAATTCAAGGGGTTGGACAAATATATCCTGTGAAACGTTTAGGAATTGCAACCATTTTTCTACACAGCCTCCTCATTCCAGGGGCTCAAAAGTAATTGGACAAATTAACATTACCATAAATAAAAGGATTTCTTTTTAATACTTTGTAGAGAATCCTTTGCAGGCAATGACTGCCTGAAGTCTGGAACCCATGGACATCACCAAACACTGGGTTTCCTCCTTTGTGTTGCTTTGCCAGGCATTTCCTGCAGCTGTCTTCAGTTGTTGCTTGTTTGTGGGTCTTTCTGCCTTAAGTTTTGTCTTAAGCAAGTGAGATGCATTCTCGATTGGGTTGAGATCTGGTGATTGACTTGGCCATTGCAGAATATTCCACTTCTTTGCCTTATAAACTCCTGGGTTGCTTTTGCAGTATGTTTTGGGTCATTGTTCATCTGTACTGTGAAGCGACGTCCAATCAATCTTGCTGCATTTTGTTGAATTTGAGCAAAAAGTATATCCCTGAACACTTCAGAATTCATCCGGCTGCTTCTGTTTTCAGTCACGTCATTAATAAACACTAGTGACCAAGTGCCTTTGGCAGCCATGCATGCCCATGCCATCACACTGCCTCCACCATGTTTTACAGAGGACGTGGTGTGCTTTGGATCATGAGCCGTTCCAAGCCTTCTCCATACTTTCTTCCTCCCATCATTCTGGTACAGGTTGATCTTAGTTCCATCTGTCCATAGAATGCTGTTCCAGAACTGTGCGGCTTCCTTAGATGTTGTTTGGCAAAGTCTAATCTGGCCTTTCTATTTTTGAGACTTATTAATGGTTTGCACCTTGTCGTGAACCCTCTGTATTTGCTCTCATGGAGTCTTCTCTATATGGTAGACTTAGATACTGATACAACTACTTCCAGGAGAGTGTCCTTCACTTGGGTAGATGATGTGAACGGGTTTTTCTTCACCATGGAAAGGATTCTGCGATCATCCACCACTATTGTCTTTCGTGGACATCCAGGACTTTTGGAGTTCACGAGAGCACCAGTGCGCTCTTTTTTTTCAAGAATGTACCAAACTGTTGATTTGGCCACTTCAAAATTTTGTGCTATCTCTCTGATGGATGTCTTCATTTTTTTCAGCCTAATGTCACACCTGGAATAAACTCCAGACATTTTACATGCTTAATTGATAATGGCTTAATGAGTGAATAGACCATGCAGCCCATTAAATTGCTTTTAAGATAATAGTCCAATTACCTTTGGTCCCTTGAAAAAGAGGCAGCTACATATTAAAGAGCTGTAATTCCTAAAGCCTTCCTAAAATTAGAATGTTAATACCCTCGAATTAAAGCTGAGAGTCTACACTTTAAGCCCATATTGATTATATAACTGTATATTCAATATTTTCTGGTAAACAGCTAAAATGCCAAAACTTGTGTCACCAAATAATTTGGGACCTAACTGTATAGCAGTATGTTTTATTAATTAAAGAAATGTGATCCAGTGATTGCAAATTGGCATGGCATGGTATCTAAAGGTATCTGATGAATCTTGAATAGAAGTAGTCTAAAATAGAGACGGCAGTCCCAGTGCGATGCCAAGTGATCTGTCTCTGTCTACTAGATGATCGTATGGTCATGAAAGGTCATTGTTAATCTTACTGAAGGGAAGGATATCTCCTCTGTTAAATATGTATTGTTCGATTTATACACCATATCTCTATTGGAAACAAGGATGCTATTGGGTGTCTCATGCCACATTATCCTGCTTCATCTATTTGGAGGTCCTTATGAGCACTCCTGAGCAAATAGGGAACAGGGGGAGGAGCTCTGGGTGTACTCATGTCCTGATTGGATATGTGCACTGGGGCACAACCGCAGTAGGCATGCCCTGCTGCATAAATACAACTGAGTTTTTGGGACTGTGCACACACTGACATGCTTTTAGTCAATACGGCCATCTAGTAGACAGAATCATATTATACTTACCTACTTGTTATCACTTGTCGTGGTCCCAGTTACCCCCATGATTCTTAAGATAAAACATGTAGGGACGTGAGTTAGGGGCAGTTAATGGACAGGTCTGCAATGCCAGCTCACCCATTTCAAGGTGGTAACCCTACAATCTATAACAAGTGCATTTTAGCTAAATTAATGTAAAGATCAGGATTATTTGGTTTCACACTCGGGCTACAGTCTCTATACTGAGATGGCCTAAGCACTTTGAATTTCTCATTTTATATTTCTAAATTCAAGTAAAGTAACGTTCTAATACACAGCAGTGCTAGTCAATGACGAAACAATAACACAATAAGTTATTTAGCTTTAAAATAATAAAGATTACTTATAGAAATAAAAAGTTACCTGAAAGGGTTGTCCCAAGTAGGCAACTCCTTTCCTTATGCGTGCAGAGCCACTGCTAATAGAGGCTCCTTTTCTAGAGAACTTGACATGACCATGTATTATATGGTTATCCATTCTTTGGAATAGTGGATGTGTAATACCCCATTTTCCTGTGACATGCATGGCTGCATGCATGGTAGCTTCCTTTTTCCATTTGGGAAGAAAAGAAAAAAAGAAAAAGTCAGCAATTTACACAAGGGCCTATAGGCAAAGGGGGCAACCTCCACTTTTAAAGGAAAATATCAGTCTTTCCTATCGACTACTATAGTTTTCCCGGAAATTGTTCTTAGGGACCAACGGGCGATGTCTTGTGGATTTCCTTAATGTTGAACAGGTGATTCAATTATTTTCACTGAATCAGTAATTAGGCATTGTGTTCCTTTATAGGAAATCCTTAAAGGGAATGTATCATCAGATAATGACCTATAGTGTACATCAAATTTTCGAATGCGCTTTAGGGCATTCTGCTGATTGTTAAATTTGTAAAAAATGTTGGAGATTTTTTGTTTATATATATATAAACATAGAAAATGAAACTAAAATAAATCATTTTGTATATATATATATATATATATATATATATATATACATACTGATACATATATAAACTGAAACTTCCTGTTATGTAGAGATCACTTCTCAGCAGTCATCTCTTTATCTTCACATGCAGGATTACAATGAAAGGTATAGCACCTATATATACAGTGAAGGAAATAAGTATTTGATCCATGCTGATTTTGTAAGCTTGCCCACTGTCAAAGTCATGAACAGTCAAGAATTTTTAGGCACTTTATTACTAATATATATATATATATATATATATATATATATATATATATATATATATTAGTTATTTAAAGTGATTTTATATCAATATTTTGTTTATATATATATATATATATATATATATATATATATATATATATATATATATGTATATATAGAAAAAATAAAAAAATTTAACAGTCTAGAATTTTTAGGCTAGGTTAATTTTACCAGTGAGAGATAGATTATATATAAAAATAAAAATACAAAATCACATTGTCAAAATTATATATATTTATTTGCATTGTGCACAGAGAAATAAGTATTTGATCCCTTTGGCAAACAAGACTTAATACTTGGTGGCAAAACCCTTGTTGGCAAGCACAGCAGTCAGACGTTTTTTGTAGTTGATGATGAGGTATGCACACATGTTAGATGGAATTTTGGCCCACTCCTCTTTGCAGATCATCTGTAAATCATTAAGATTTTGAGGCTGTCGCTTGGCAACTCAGATCTTCAGCTCCCTCCATAAGTTTTCGATGGGATTAAGGTCTGGAGACTGGCTAGGCCACTCCATGACCTTAATGTGCTTCTTTTTGAGCCACTCCTTTGTTGCCTTGGCTGTATGTTTCGGGTCATTGTCGTGCTGGAAGACCCAGCCACGAGACAATTTTAATTCTCCCATTGATGCGGTGAAGTAGTCCTGTGCCCTTAGCAGAGAAACACCCCCAAAACATAAATGCAATCTCTCACTGGTAAAATTAACCTAGCCTAAAAATTCTAGACTGTTCATGTCTTTGACAGTGGGCAAACTTACAAAATCAGCAAGGGATCAAATACTTATTTCCTTCACTGTATATATATATATATATATATATATATATATATATATATATATATATATGTATATATATATATATATAGATAACACAGGATAACAATGGGTCCTCTCCTGTACACAGGTTCCTATGGTCCATGTAACTGCTGTTAACAGCAGCTAAGGTAAGACTGCTGCCCCCATTACAGAAAATAGATTTAAAAAATCTTTAATTACAAAATAAAAACAGATTAGAAAAAAAGATTATGTTTTACTATCTGGTTTTAATTAGATTAATTTGATAATTGCCTGTTGCATTTCTTTGAGAAAAGGTGTGCAAAACACTGGTCTACATTATTGACATTATTGCGTGTATGCAGGAATTTCTGGGCCCCATACATCCAAAGAGATTGCCCCCGTCCATTACCGGGGGTGGACAACAGAAAGTGCGGCGCTCACGTTTGTACGCTATACGCAGTAACTGATTTTGTTACTGACATCTAGTTACAGTGAACGAAACCATGAAGCATTCAGTGACCGGCTGATACCCTGGATTTTATTGAATTCAGCCAAAACGTATCCCACTTAATGTCATTCAATGGGATACGTCGCCTGGGGAATGGCCCTGGGGAAACTTCTGAAGTCACTGTCCATAAATGGACAGGAACATCAGGAGCTTTTCCTGGACCAAAGTCCACGGGCCGAGTGCTAATGATGATCTGCCTGGGAACTCCGGCATTGGGAAGCTCCTTACATTACTGTCCATATAGTGTTGTCAGGAGCGGTATACATTTTTTTTTGTTTAACTCTCTATGTCATTTTATATATATATATATATATATATATATATATATGTATACATATATATATATATATGTATATATATATATATATATATATATATATATATATATATATATATATGTAGTCTAAAATAGAGACATTGGGAAGAGACTTTGGGAAGCTCCTTACATTACTGTCCATATAGTGTTGTCAGGAGCGGTATACGTTTTTTTGCGGGATCTCAGGATAGAATAGCATTGTCTACTACGCTATTCCATCCTTAAAAAAAAAAAAAGTATACCGACATATACCAACCCGACGGAGAGCAAAAGGACATAATGGAGCCCTATGAACCCATTGATCGTGTACGTCGGGAGCTTTTCCAATGTACAAGATAAATGTAAGGCGCCTTTAGAGAAGGTGAAGCGATTGCGAGGATGTATGGAGCACTATGGCAGGTAAAAATAAAAGCCTATACTTACCATGCCACGTGTCTCTCTGACGTCCTGCAGCCCAGCATCCTAGGATTACATTTCATCCCATGTGACCACTGCAGCCTGTGATTGGCCGCAGCAGTCACCTGGGATGTATAGTCATTCCTGGAGGCCGGGGTAGATGCAGAAGCAGAGAGTTCTGAGTAAGTATAATCTTCATTTTTTCTGAGTTGCAATTGTTTTGTGGCAGAATCGCAGCTTTTCCGCCACAAAGATAGAAACTTCTGCTATTTTCTGCGGGTTTTACCTCCCCATTGAATTCAATGGAAATAAACCCTCAACAGAAAGCAGCAATTCTGCAACATAAATTGATATTCTGCGGTTTAAAAAGCCGCACCGCAGGTCCATTTATCAACGGTTTTCTAGTGCATTTTATTACGCAGTTTGTGAATTCGATTTGTTCAAATATGTATTATTTGAAATATGTATTACTGTATTATGCTGCAGATTTTCCACAACGAAATCTGTTGCAGAAAATCCGTAGTGTTTACGCTTTGTGTGAACTTACCTTTACAGATTTTGCTAAAGATTTGCAGAAAATTTGTGCCAATTTTGCATCATAATAGGCATGCTGCTGATTTAACAGATTTTTTTCTGCGTGATGTGAATGGGGTATCTATCTATCTATCTATCTATCTATTTATCTATCTATCTATCTATCTATCTATCTATCTATCTATCTATCTATCTATCTATCTATCTATCTATCTATCTATCTATCTATCTATCTATCTATCTATCTATCTCATATCTATCTATCTATCTATCTATCTATCTCATATCTATCTATCTATCTCATATCTATCTATCTATCTATCTATCTATCTATCTATCTATCTATCTATCTATCTATCTATCTATCTATCTATCTATCTATCTATCTATCTATCTATCTATCTATCTGTCTGTCTGTTCATCTGTCTATCTATTGATAGTATAAATTGTCCTCAGTAACATAATCTCCAAACAAACATAATAATTTTATTATTGCTAATGTTCTTAACAGAAAAATGAAGAATATATAATTTATTATTTTCTCTTTTTTGCCGCATCCAACATTATAGGCATGCAGTTTATTCTATAACTTTGACATTTATGATGTGTTGTTTATTTTGTGGTTAATATTAGAAGGTCGGTGGATATTTAGAACATTTTTCCTCTTTAGGGATATCCAAGGTTTTCTTACGCTTCTCTACCTAGTTTCGCTCAACGAAATTGAGACATTGCCGACAGTTGTCTTCCATGAAGATAGATCACTATCACCACAAGGTCAAACCACCAGGAGTGTGTGAGATTTGGAGGAAAAATCAGTCAAAAATGACAACAGACAATCACCTTGGAGTCTCCTGACTGTCTAGCTTGTCAAAACCTTCCTGGATAGCGTTATAGATTTTAATGTATATATAACACATCTTCTGAAGTAGAGAGAATTTTATAAGCTTAAAGCAAGGGGGTGGGGGGGGGGGGGGTATGTGCTCCGTTCATGAACCTTACTATTGTAGTACATTTGTCTCTGAGGCATATAAACCCTTCACTCTATGGTACGGTCATATTTTTTCTATAAATTATTGAACAGGTTAAATGTTTGGCTCTTAAACAAGTATGTTTACCGGTCTTTCCACAATTTTAAAGAATGCTAGACATTGACATGCAGGTATGAATCATTTATCACACATGCGCTTTCCTCACCATAAACTCAATTTCTTCTAGACTTTAAATGTGTTTAGTTAACAAGTGGCTTTAACATGTAAGGTGTCAGAGTGCTTTTTTTTCATGCTGCAATTTATCAATTCTTCCACAGCATCTAAGATTTATTTGCCTGGATCCAAAAAAACAAGTCTGACCTTGGCAGATCAGTCACATCAATAGAGCTGCTTGTGGTCTTCTTGTACGCTGTATTTTACAATGCATTTTTTCTGTAGGCACTACGATTAGCATGTAATATTCTTTATTTTAGAATAATTGGAAAGTTTTCTATGATTGTAAATGAATAAAGTGCTAGATGAGATTTTTTTTTTCATTTCTCTTCGGAAAACTTAATCTAAAAACAAAAAGGTTATCTGACAATATAACACATTGTATCATTTACATGTATATTGTTTTCTTTTTTAGAATAAAAGTGTACCAAAATGTCAGGAAGTCAGTTTATCTGTTCATTTCTATGAGATGTTCAATGTCTTTCTCATAGGAATGAATAGAGAAACTGACTTCCGGTCAATACACCAGACACTGTGGGAATCAGAGAGTCAAATTGGTGGTCTAAACAAAGGACCGAACGAAGAATGAATATACATGAATAAAGCGCACAATAAGATTTTTAACAAAACTTATTTTTTAAGTGCTTCTTTAAATAATAAATATAAATTTTTAAATAATAAAAATCGCACTACCTCACACTGCCACTAGGAGAGCTTAGGATAATTTTATATCTAAAAGTTAATGTTCACAGTTAAAGGTGCACTATAAAAAGGACAGTTTATATATGCATGTATATAGTATGAGATACTTTAATTACTTAAAAACCCTGTTCATTCTCTAGGAGAACCTGACACCGGAGAACACATCATTCCCTGTTCTGTGTGACCAGATTCTAATAACCTCCAGTGCCAGTGGCACAGACAGAGCAACCTCTTCAAGGAGTCCAAGTCGTGCTGTTGTAGAGGCAGAAAATACTTTTTCTGTTGATCCAAATGATCTCTACGGAGATTGGCTGCACAATCCTCTCGTTCATATTGATGTGGGATCTCAAAGGTTGGATTACACCGATGAAATTTTTATGACCTGCCGAACTGAGTGGTCATAAAAGGTAAATATGTCCAGTCCCAGGACATCTTCATATCCAAACTTGTAAATGTGCAGTAGTTGCCACCATTTTGAATACATTAATGGACATGCTTTGAAGAAGAATCACTTTGCACTTTCTGCATCTTATTTAGTATATGAACAGCCAGTACAGAAAGATAAATGACTTAAAATAACACAAAATCTAATTTGAAACCCTGTGGGGAGGAGGTGTTTTTAAATATTTGGCCGCACCAAAAAATATGTATAGACCAGGCGATTTGGATCAAAACACATATTTAATAGTATATGGTTACAAAAATCTAGTATGGCATAAAAGTATCCTTAGGGTAAGCTATGAACCTATATACACATGAACCTAGTGGCAGAACTTAATTTTTTTTAAATCAAATCAATCCCCCTCTAATAGTAATATTTAAATAAAAATGTATTTCAAGGAGCTATTTAAGAGTCTGTGGTATGTTAGGGTCAGATTTATACTTGCAAATTTTGAGTTTGCATGCAATTTTTACTTAAAATAACTTTTTGATGTAAAGTTGCATGAAGACGGTTGAGACGGTTGAAGCTGCTTGATATGACCAATATTTATTATTATCAAGTTTGCAGGTAAAGAACAGATGTTGTATATTACGCATGTAAGCCTCTGCTTGTATACTAGTTTTAATCACACACAGAAAAATTTACACATTTTTGTCCCTAAAAAAACGTATTTGTTACAAAGTTGCATTTTGGTAATCATGACAAGTATACAGAGCTGCCATCTTCCAGAAGTGAGAATTATTGTAAAACTATGTTCTTTTTGGTAAAAACTTTTACCATAACTTGCACAGTATCTGGGTTTTTGCTTTCTTGTATAGAATCATATAATATGCATTTTATTATATTTATTTTAAACATGAGAAATAAAATATGTATAATTAATAATCCAGTAGTTGTTTTTTTTGTAGTTAGATATTTGTTTAAAGAAGTTTGAGACTCAGATGCTGTTGTGATGGTGGTTGTTTTAAAAAATGCTTAATTTTAATCACGGATGAATTGTGATCACATTTATTTAAAATACAGTGATCATCAGTGTTTTAACTCCTTCCCGATATTTCACATACATATACGTCATAGTCAGGAGAGGGGAAGTATGGAGCGGGCTCGCAAGTTTAGCCCGCTACATACAGAGCTATCACCTTGCTCTAACGCCTATCCTTATCGTCTGCGATTCTAAATAACTCCAATCCTGGCCATTTAACCCCTTAGATTCTGTGGTCAATAGCAAGGCCTCCTCTGTCATTCAATTGCCCTCGGCGATGCGAGTTGCCGATGGATTGTCAATAAAAGCAAAATACACAGAACACTGCAATATGTAAGTATTGCTGCATATTTTGCAAGTGATCTGACAATCGCATGTTCAAATCACCTAGTGGGACTAAAAAAAATATGTAAAATGTTATTAAATCACTTTTTTAAGAATATAGACAAAAAATATTAAAAGTAAAAAAAGTATTCCCATTTTTTCCCTAAACTAATGTAAACAATAAAAATAAACATAAATGGTATCGCTGCGCCCGTAACTATGTGAAGTATTACCATATAATATTTATCCCGCATATATTAATCCCTTTCCTCCGCAGCCTATATTGACTTTCAGGACACAGCCCAGTTTTACAAAACTAACATGTATCACCTTATGTGATAATAACTTTGGAATGTTTTTATTTATCCAAGTGATTCTGAGATTGTTTTCTTGTGACACATTGTACTTTATGTTAGTGATAAATTTTCCGTGTATATTATGCTTATTATTATAAAAAAAAATCTAAAATTGACAGAAAATTTGAAATAATTAGAAATTTTCAACATTTTAATTTCTCTGCTTTTAAGACACATAGTAATACCACACAAAATAGTTCATAATTAACATTCCCCATATGTCTACTTTATGTTGGCATAATTTTTTTTATTAACATACTTTTTTTTTTTTAGGACTTCAGGAGGATCATAACTTTAGCAGCAATTTTTGTCCATTTTCAGTTCTGAAGTGACATTGAGGGGCCTACGTAATAGAAACCCCCATAAATGATACCATCCCTCACATTATTTAAAACTGCATTTACAAACTGTGTTAACCTTTTAGGTGTTTCACAGGAATTAAAGCAAAATGGAGGTAACATTTCAAACTTCATTTTTTTTAAAGATTTTCCATTATGATCATTTTTGTACTGTAACACAGCAAGTGTTAAAAGCAAACAAACCTCAACATTTATTACCTTAATTCTTTAGTTTGCTCTCATGAAGTCTTCCCTTTATGGTAGACTTAGATACTGATACACCTACTTCCAGGAGAGTGCCCTTCACTTGGGTAGATGTTGTTAAGGGATTTTTCTTCACAATGGAAAGGATTCTGCGATCACTGTTGTCTTCCGTGGATGTCCAGGCCTTTTGGAGTTCACGAGATCACCAGTGCACTTTTTTTCTTCAAGAATGTAGTAAACTATTGATTTGGCCACTCCTAACATTTGTGCTATCTCAGTGATGGATTTCTTCATCTTTTTCAGCCTAATGATGGTCTGTTTCACTTGCATTGAGAGCTCCTTTCACCTCATGTTATGGGTTCACAGCAACAGCTTCCAAATGAAAATTCCACACCTGGAATCAACTCCAGACCTTTTACCTGCTTAATTGATGATGGATTAACGAGGGGATTGCCCATGTAGCCCATTAGATAGCTTTTGAGATAATTAGCAAATTACTTTTTGAAAAAGAGGCAGCTACATATTAAAAAAACTGTAATTCCTAAACCCTTCCTATATTTAGGATGTGAATACCCTCAAATTAAAGCTGAGAGTCTGCACTTTAAGCCCATACTGATTATATAACTGTGTATTCAATATGTTTTGATAAACAGCTAAAATGACAAAACATCTGTCACTGTCCAAATAATTCTGGACCTAACTATATCTCTTCAACTTCACTTCACCAACTACGAGATCAGATTCTGTGACTATTTTTCACCCACCCTGGTGAAACATGCACTGTGATTGGTGGGTCTGAACAGGCCCACCAATCACAGCGATCACTGGCAATAGACCACTGCTATTGGTCCATCGTTGGTAACATGGGGCAGGGACAGGACATTACCATTCCCGGACATTACTGCAATTACCGGGACCGGTTTTAGACTTAAATGCACTATGATGGGTCCATTGCCGTTGACAGGGTAGTGTCAACTGTTGGCAACAGCTGCTCTCCCGGATCCCGGACACTGTCCGTTATGACAGTGAGCTCCGGGAACAAGCCAGAAACTGAACGACCTGGTGTGGTAGGTAATCTCTCGACAGGACATACAGTTATGCCCTCGTGCGGGTAGGGATTAAAGCATAAAAACATCAACATAAATTTGGTATCGCCATAGTAATTTTAACTCACAGTTACAATACTGTTACCATGTCATTTTTACTGCAAGATGAAACCCCAAAATCAATTGAGGTATTTTTGTTTTGTTTTCCATCTCACCTCACAAAATAATTTTTAAAAGTTTCTCCTTCCATCATATGGTAAGGACAAAAAAAAAATCTCTCGTACTGCTACGTCAAGAGTAGAATTAAAAAGTTATTGTTTTTGGAAGGCGAAGAGTAAAAATGAAAATGAAAAAATTAAACTGGCTGCGGTGGGAAGAGTTTAAAGGGAATGTATCATCTGAAAATTACATATTGTCTAAATCAGGTTTTAATTTCTAAACATATAGTATTTTGTAAAATTGTAGATGGTATATGACTATGCATATAAAGAAACAAAATCCTGAAATATTCCAGTTCTCACACTGGCCACTAGAGTAGATACAATAGGTTGACCCTTTCTGCTTTCTGCAGCTCACTTGTCAGTTGTGCTATGTAGGCTGGCAGAGGGCGGCGGATTGTATGACAGCTCTTATTGTACTGCTGGAGGCCCTGAGTAGACAGGATAGCAACACTTTACACATTGATAAGGCTCTGTATGAATCTTCCCTGTCGCTCCCTGGTCTCTAGGGGACGGGGGCTCAACTCCATCACTTTGTGTAGACTGTAATAATCTATTAAATTTCTCTGTAAACTAACTGCCATTCATTTAGGCTTCTCTAAAGCATGCACTGTCTAGAGACACAATACAGGAAGAAAGTTTGTGCCTCCAATATGGCAGCCCCCATGAAAGTTTTTACAAATACAAATTAAATAGCTAAAACATAAAAAAATAACAAACACATTTTTTCTCTTCTACATACTTACATATAATTGAAGAAATTAAAATGAAATACATGAGATACTCCCTTTAAATGTCCTTTTTAGGCCTTTTCTACACAACAAGACCTAACATTATAGGTTATTTCCACCTAAAATTTGCATCAGTGTTCATGAATGCGTTGTGATACAGCATGATTTATTTCACCAACATGGATGTCTTCAATTAGCACATGCCTTAACCCATTAAGGGGTTTTCTCATCAGGGACATTTATGACATATCCACAGGATATTGATCCAAAAAGAAGGGTAATAAAGCAGCACAGGACCCGATCTCGGGAGCGGTGCATGCTGTCAAGCCAGGCACACCCAATCTGGCATAATGCATTTTTTCCACAAAAGGTTGTAGGACAACAGCACACATCTCCAAGTCTTCAAAATAGTGTATTTAATGTCAAGACATCCTCAGAAAACAGGCAACGTTTCAACCCATAGTGAGTGAAGGGTCTTGAGAAAGAGCCTTCACTCACCATGGGTCGAAACGTTGCCTGTTTTCTGTGAATGTCTTGACAATAAATACACTATTTTGAAGACTTGGAGACGTGTGCTGTTGTCCTACTACCTTTTTTGCTAAATATCCACGGGATATGTCATAAATGTCAGATAGATGCGGGTCCCACCTCAGGGACCTGCACCTATCTCTAGAACGGGGCCCCCTAAACCCAGTTCTACTGCTCTGTGTTGTGGCTGCCCCCTGATATTAACAATTGCAGCATTTAAAGGGTTAAGAGGGCGGAATCAAAGTGATCTTTGATTCTGCCTGTTGCAGTGAGGTGTTAGCTGTATTACACAACCGTCACCCGTTAAGTATTGAGCGCGCTCAGCCTTTAAGCCCGCTCCATACTCCCCCTTAACGGCTGCCACGTACATGTACATGGAATGTGGTTAAGGGGTAAAACAGATTATCTGGCAATTAACACTTATTACTTCTAAAATTTGCCTACCATATGTTAGTAGAACAGTTGAGCGTTGTAATGTTCAGTGACCACCTATTGTTTCTCTGTGTAAGATTGTTTGAGTTCTGGACCATGTCCATTGAGGAATAATGCTGAGGATTTATATTTTCGACCTCCTTGAGCACATACGTGTAAAGTCTTGAAGCATACTGCTTTTATATTGGCTGATATCCATCCAATCTGTTATGTTTTACAAATACTTCTTACATCATCACATTTGTATTCATCACATGGCTTATGTGCAAGTAGATAATTAGAATAATTAGGCTTGAGGTTGCTATTTAGTGCTACGTTTTTAGAATCAGTCTGGGCACCTTTTATTTAGTACAACACAAACAAAATCAGCACTTTTGAAAACACTATCAACGCATTCTGCATGACAAAATGTCTTTAATAAATCTCTTAATTAATTGTTTGCTTTTTCTTTCAAGTGAGACAAATAGAAAGATGAAAAATATAAATGAATTCCTTTGCTGACATGGAATGATTAAGCCGTAGGGTTGATGGCGAATCTCAATGGAATTTTATTTTATGTTCTGCAACGTAACATACACTGTTCAATACTTAACAGACAGTGCCGGATGTAAGACACCTGCTTCACAAAAATGCCCGTTTGATCATTTATCCAGCCAACATTAATACACTTCAGTTTTGTGCTTTATTTCTCTTTTCTTCCAGTTTGGTTCTAGAGTAACAGTGGAAGTATTCATAGAAGAGACCAAAGACCATGTGCTGTACATAATGTACATTAAAATGGCTGCAAAAAATGATGCAGATGTAGCGATCTTTAACTTGACTTTTAACGCATTAAATACACACTGGAAAGAAAATGAAACTTCACATTTCAATAGATTTTTTGGGCTTAATTGATGTTATCACGCTGCAGCAAGTTATCAAAGTCAAGATAAAGATTGCTACATCTGTACATGTACTTCATAATGGGTGTAACCTCAGTGACATAGATGTTTCCGACAATTCAGACATCAAGTGTTCCATTCAGGCACGAAAACACAAATTCCGGTCAGTAAAGTGGATTAGCGCCCACAGGAGCATTAAACAAAGGGAAAAAATGGGAACCTTTGCCACCCCCCTTCTTAAATAGGAACTACACTTTTATCAAACTTTTTAAAGTCATAGAAAAATATCAAAAGTTTGGATTGGTGGGGGTCCGGGTGCTTAGACCCCCACCATTGCTGAAACGAAGGGGCAAAAGCGCTCAACTGGGCACTTTGCTCCTTCAGCTGTGATAAATCTCATCGTCAGGCTGAAGAACGTGTATGTAAGCCATCTTCAGCTTGACAGGGAGTGACGATCACAGCAAAAAGTGCAGAGCAGAGCGCTTAGCTGAGCGCTTAATCACTTTAGTATCAGCAAAGATGGGGGTCGCAGCTCCCGGACACCCACTGATCAAAACTTTTGATATTGGTAGGGGTCCGACTCCTGAGACTCACGCCGATCAGCTGATTCATGGGGCTGCTGTGTTTTTCACACTTTACAGACAGTTCTGGTCCCATTCAAGTAAATGGGACTGAGCTGCAATACCAGGCACAGCCGCTACTGTGTGTATGGTGCTTTGCTTGGTAAACATTAAAGAGGCGTTCGTTGCCGCAGCCCCTTCCGTCTTCTAATTGGTGGGGGTTTTAAGAATAGGCCATCAATGAAATGTCTGGAGAACACCTTTAATCTAATGTGCAAGGACAGCATAAGTCAAATATGATGAATTAATTAGACAGAAATGTATAGTTTATCGCAGCTTTATTGACTAAAGGTCAGATTTTTATGTGGACAGTTTCAGGTTAGTTTAGTGTTAGAAAGGGTGTTTGCTTTTGTCAGGGATCATTACCATGCATATTGTTTGCAAAAAATTATTGCTTTATATCAGTATATTCCACAAAGATTTGTAAGATGGAACCTGTATCAGGGGCACGCCTAAGGAGACACCGCCCCTGGAATGCAAGAGGAGTGTACAGAAGAACTTACAGCTGAGGAGCCAATGGGGCTTAAGCACGTCCCACATCTCTAGGGAGGAGTTTTGTGTTTCTTTCTTTGTTCAATAAAGTTCAGTTCTTACCTCCTACTGAACTGAGGGAGGATGTCTACCAACATTTGTCTGTATGGTGTACTTTTTCCACGCATGCTCTCATTTTTCAATTTACAGAGGTGGCTATTCGGTGTGAAATAACAGGGAAAAGGAAGTTTTGCCCTGACACTTTCAATAAGGTACAATTTAAATCTCTTATTACTTCCGATATATCCATGAATGTTCAAGAAATCAAATCAAAGGCCTCAAATCCTGCCTCATGCTAAATGAATCTTAGTAAAGCTTGAATGCCAGGGGCCGCAGCACTAGAGTGATTCCCTGCAGCCTTTTCATTATTTATCATTGGTTTCAGACTGTTCGTACTTGCACACGCCATTACTTTTGTAGAGGCTGTGCCAGGTACTGCAGCACTGTCCCATTCAAAAAGCTGATTGGCGGGGGTGTAGAGAGTCGGACACCCACTGATCTAATATTGATGGCCGATTCTAAGGATAGGCCATTCATTTGTAAATCTTGTATAACCCATTTAGAATCCTAACATATTTAGGCTTATGTATCACCTTTCTTTTTCCAAGAATGTATCCATGAACAAAATAATTTACAATGCCTATTCTATGTCTTCAGTGTGTTATTTTTTATTTGAGAAAGCCATAGGTAGACATTACATCTTTAGGCCCCATGCACACAACCATATTTTTTTCTCTCTACCGTAAATACTGGCTGTAAATACGGGTCCTTTGTCACACGTTTTCAACCCGTATTTAACCCGTATTACGGACCCGTAAAAAAAGGGGGGCTGGAAATTATGTCACAATCATGTCCAAACGCCTTAAATGGGTCACATGATTGCTCAGACTCCATTTTCTCTGCTTCTCTTTATTCAAAAATTGAACCCACTGACGTTGCCTAGCAACGCTCCCGTAATTACGGGTGCACACACGTAGCCACCCGTAATTACGTAAGCCCCATAGACTTCTATGGGACTGCCCGCGCCGTAATTATGGCCTGAAATAGGACATGTACTTTATTTTTCAACGGCCCGGGCACATTTCCGTACGCAAACGGGAAGGTACCCGTGGCCAATAGAAGTCTATGGGCCCGTAATTACGGGCGTTTTTACGGTCGTGTCCATGGGGCCTTAGACTGTTACTATTCAATCCCATAGAATTTACATTTTTAGTGTTTCAGTTTGATAATGGATTTTCAAAAATACTAACATGACGACTTATGTTAACGCTAACAGCAATAACCTGCACAAGCATCACCAGCTTAAGAAAAATACCATGGACGCATCTATTTTTTATTACGGACACTGGCCACAAGTTTCACATTTTTTCAGATTGAATTTATGAATTTATGGACCATTGACAACCTTGCTACTAGAAGCTACTAGAAGCATACGCTACATACTAAAATAAAAAAAACAGCTCTATCATGAGTTACTTGGAAGTCAGCATAGGGAGTACTTCAATTGCACCTCACAGTGACAATAGGATAACTGTGAAACGCTGTCATGAGAAACACAGGAGCTTGTATAGGAGATACTCCAACTGGTAAATACCATTGGCAATGTTATTTGTGTCTATTATATGTATAGGTAGCATTATCACAGATATAGCAAGTCATTAACAGCTAGAGAGAAAGAGGAATCAAAAAATACAGAAGGGGATCTAAAATGGTAAATGCACAGCTGCTTGGGACCTGTTCAGGGAGCCGCAGAGAAGGAGACACCCATAAGAAGACCCCAATGTATCTCCAGAACAACAAGGACTAGCTAAGAATAACTTTTTGGTGGGGTGGGCACCGTCCCTTTTGGATAAAACTTCATTTTTAGCTGTGTCCCAGAAGGTCAGTTTAGTAGAAAAATATACACTACATAATGGTGGTAATAAGCAGGAAAAACTTGATAACATTTTGTTGCCATACGGATGTAGCCATCTTGATCTTTACTCTGATAACTTGCTGCAGCGTGATATTACACAACAAAAGCCATTGAAAATGTTAAGATAAAGGATCTTACCACTGTGTATTTAATGCATTAAAAGTCAAGATAAAGACGGCTACATTTGTACATATCTGAAGCTACAATATTTAAGAGTATAAGAAAGCTTGCCTAAGTAGGTGCCAAAGCTTCATTGCTAAATGATAAGCCCGCCAAACTGCTAGCTATAGAAATTATGCCATTTAAATGTGTGGAGTCTGAGAAATTGTATGCATTAATGTCAAGCTTCAGACCGCCATATCCACAGCTGTTTTAACTTTTCCAATATTAATAAAAGCTAGAACATTGTTCTATAAAGTGCTTTATAACATTTTATATTTTCACAAGCAGATTTTCCTTTTTTTGTAAAAGCTAGACAGCAATGTACCTGAAAATAGAAAAGAGCAGTCACTTGTTATTTACATTTTGTAATTCAAACGCAGAGGTACTTTTAAAAATGTAGAGCATTTTTTACGATTTAGAAAACTCTTATAGCCAGCCATTTGCCAAATCAATGGCCCCATTTGGTTTGCATCAAATGATAGTCCAGCAAATTGCGCATAAAAAAACTCTTAAAGTGTACGTAACTTTTCAGGAGACTTTTCAAAATAATCTGTCATATATGTGTACATGAGGAATGACACTATTTCTGACCATTATATGAGTTATATATGGCTTTTATGTTTTTGAGCAATGTTTCCATCTGCAGGCTCTATTTTTACTTTTCCGTTTTCTCTGGGCTAGTGGCAGTGCCTAACTGCTATCATGTCTTCTGTACACTGCACACACAGAGAAGAGAAGAGGATAATTCCGCTCGTCTATCTCTATCTATGACACATAAATATATATATATATACACACACACACGCACGCGCACATACACACACATATATATATATTTATATACACACACATATACAGTATACATACATATATATATATATATGTATATATATATATATATATATATATATATATGTATACTGTATATAAGCTGCAGCAGTATGGAGAAGTATGCAGCCGTAATAAGCAGTGTAGCTGAAAATCCAGCACTGGGGTGACATGTAACACTTACCAACAGCCTGTGTGTCCTCTCTCTCTCTCTATGCTTCTGCATCCTCCTCCTGCTCCCCTTCCTGCTTCCCCTCCCCTGTCCATAGACTTCTATGGGCATCAGCGTCTATATCTCTTTCACTGCTTCTGCTCCCTCTTCCTGCTCCCCATCCCCCCTCCTTAGACTTCTATGGGCAGACTGAGAAGGCACTGGAGTGTGCATTGGCAGAGACACCCACACTTCCTGCAGTCTGTCTCCTCTGCTCTGTAACTGGAGACGATTTTGCTTGACAACAGGGGGTGGAGAGCAGATTTAAGGAAGGGAGACACCTAGTGGCAGTAAGTTCACACAGAATTTGCATGGATAAAACTACAACATTTTAATAGAAAGTAAATTACAAAGTTGATATATTTCAGGTATACTATTAGATTAGCATGTTATTTGAAAAGTTAGTGTCCATTTAACCTTCACAGATTAATTGAAAACATTTTTGCAACTAAAAAATCTGTTCCATAAATCTGAATGGGGCTGTTTCATTCAGATATATGCAGGTTTTAAGAAAATGTGAGATTACATTTTCTCAGTGGGGGATTATAACATGTATGTTTTGGTATGCCGTCAGAGGGGCCAAAGCCATCGGTAGCCCATAGCCGCACACACTGCCTGAACCGTGGTTCCCATTCGTTTTTATATGCCCTTCATGCAGCGTGCATCCACTTGGAGGGCTAATTCAGTCCGAGCAGTGCTAGGCTGCATGTCACACCACTGTCTCGTACCAGAATCCCGCTATTAAGGTAAGCGCAATGTGAGCTTTTAGGTTTGTGATTCATTTTTGGTTTTTCAACTTGTGCATAACATTTTTGGGCTGTCTGCAATTTTTTGCTAGATTGAGCCAAAATAAAAAAAAATGGTTCTGAACCCTGGAAGTCTGTAACCATGAAGGCATCTAGATCTGCACAGGAGCTGTACACATAAAACGCTAGGTTATTTTTTTATTAGGACAATATCAAAATTTTTGATTTTTGATTCATTGGATCAGTAATATGAAATTTTACTTACCTGAAATATTTGTTTCCTGGAGTCTGAAGACAGCTCATCAATGGGTTAAGATATTGTCAACCCTGAATTAGACAGAAGACAAGATAATTACCAATTAAACAATAAACTGGTACTCCCTATGAAGCGATAGTACAGAAGAACGCAGATGTGAGGTATGCAGCAATGAAAACATTTATAGGACTCAAGGAAACAAAAATTTCAGGTAAATAAATTCTCATATTCTTGGTCGTCCTACAGCAGCACAGCAATGGGATTTGAAATGCAATTGGGGGAGGGTTAAGTAGCAGCATTTTTCAGCCTCTTTTGCCAATGGCTACATTTTTCTGTGGCTTTGACATCCAGCCTCTAATGTCTGACAAAGGTTTATGAGGAAGACCAAGTAGCAGCTCTACAAATTTCAACCAGAGATACTCTAGAGACTTCTGTCTAAGATTCGGCTGTGGAATGTGCTCTATTATGTATAGGAGAATTCAGATTGTGTAATCTGTTACAGAAAGCTATGGTGGATTTGATCCAGTGAGCCTGGAAATCTTTACTCGCCTTTACGTTTTAATTTTTTCCTGGTACTGGAGGATCAAAACTTTCTGAATGGATGAACCTTATCAAGGTAAGCAACTAAAGCTCCGTGCACATAAATTAATTAGAGATTTTCATGATCTCCCTCCTCTGACAAAACCGGAAGAATCACTTCCTGGTTGATATTAGTAGAGGTCCCTTTAGTCAAGATGTGCAGAAACACAGTATAAAGGTATGTGCACACGACAATGCCAATTATGTCTGAAATTACGGAGCTGTTTTCAGGAGAAAACAGCTCCTGAATTTCAGACATAATTTCATGTACTCTCGTTTTTCGCAGCGTTTTTTATGGACGTAATTGGAGCTGTTCTTCATTGGAGTCAATGAAAAACGGCTCCAATTACGTCCCAAGAAGTGTCCTGCACCTCCTTTGATGCGGCCGTAATTTTACGCACCGTCTTTTGACAGCAACGCGTAAAATGACAGCTCGTCTGCACAGAACATCGTAAGACCCATTGCAAGCAATGGGCAGATGTTTGCTGACGTATTGGAGCCGTATTTTCAGGCGTAATTCGCGATGTAAAAAGCCTTCATTACGCCTGAAAATTGGTCGTGTGCACATCAAGGGACTCAGCAGTCGCAAATATAGCTCTCTACGGGACAGAGCTTGAATATCACTGATTCGTCTGACTGACAATCAAAAATCACAATCAAAAACAAAGTCTTTCAGGACTTAGAATTTCATATTGGTTTCTTTGCAAGGGCTGAAACGGGCGTCCACAAGTTGTTTAAGGATCACCGAGACATTCCAAGAAGGCACTAGAGAATAGAATATTGTCTTTAACTTGTTTACTGCCTTGGAGAAACGTTGGATAAGAGGGTTAACAGAATATTTTCCACCCACCAAAGGAGTTGATTGCTGAGAAATGTACCTTGAGCGTGTTATATTTGTGGCCTTTTTCAAATCCTCCTAGTAGAAATTGTTAAATAGAGGCTATAAAAGGGGATGGAGAAGCTGAAGAACATCAGACTTCAAAAATTTTCCAGACTCTGCTGTAGACCTTGTTAGAACTTGGTCTTCTGGATGATAGCAGCGTGGACTGTCAAAACTAACTTCAAATTGTTTTCTGCCCAACGGATAATCAGACCTGGGATAGGACCAAATTCCTCCCTGTTTGTTTACATAAAAAAAACAACGTCATGTTGCCTAACAAAATAACCACCCCTTGATTGAAGAGAATTGATTGAAGGCCAGTCTGATGGCCCTCAATTTCCTCTGGTTGGAGGACATCAATGATTCTTGATGTGACCATTTGGATTAAGTCCACAGGACCCTTACATGGACACCCCAACTGGAGCTGGACAGATCCATGGTAAGGACTATCTGGGGAGCTTGCCTAAGATAACTGCCCTGAGATAAGATACCTCTCCTGACCCACAACTGTAAATCCTGAATGATGCTCTTGAAGATCCACATCTTCTTGTCTAGGCCTTGAGGTGCAGGATCCCAAAAGGACAAAATATTTTGTTGTAGAACTCTTATAAGGGCTTTTACCCAGGAAACGGCTTCAAATGAGGATGTCATGAGACCTACTGTAAGACTTGCACAGCTCTCCTCATAGACGTAACGAGATGAAGAATGTTGGAGCTGTTCTTTCTCTCCCTGTCTGGAGACAGCTTGAGCAACATGAGTGAGAGCTTAGGAGAAACCCCAGATACTTTACTTCCATAGAATTAACAAGATGAGACTTCTCCTTGTTGATGAAGAAGACATGTATTGATGGTTAATTGAAGAAGTGTTTCGGTTTTGGCTATGACTAGCCAGTCCTCCATATATGGAATGACACAAACTGAAGGATTTTTGCTCAGCTGATTTATCAGTTTGACTGTGTCTTTGCCTTGAAAAATTTAGAAGACTTGTCTTTATGGAATAAATAAAGGTCTTTATTGGATAAGGAACTAGAACCGTCAGAAACTAGAGGTATCCTCGCATTGTTTGCGCTTGGGCTTGGAATAGCTTGCTGACTGAAGTACGCCCGACAACTGAAACATAAACTCGCTGACCCACTTCCTTATGACTTGACATCTGAAAGAAAAAGTAGACATTAGCCCAGCACAAAAAACAATAGACTGATGAAAATTAATCAGATGCCTAAGGCCGCAAAAAAAAAAATGCTGCTCAGGCTGGATGCACCAGCGTTGTAAACGCAGCGGCAAATTATAAGCAGCCAAAGACTCGCAGGATTTGGGGAATCCCGCACATTCTCAGAGCAGCCGTCCCACTTTCCACCTGTGCCAAATAAAGTGTAGGCGCTATGAGTAGTGGTCATCCAGCATGCGTTGAGACACAACTGAAAATTCACTGCGAATGCTCATAAAAGAAACGCTCACAGGGTAAATATCACCGGAGAAGGAAGGAAGTGCAGACTTGGTGAGAAAGAAAAAACCCAGGCAGCAGAATGAATGTACATAAACAGGCTGATAAGGGAGCTACCATATATTAGCATCATGTAGTTTGCAGCGATAACGGTCCTTGCTCCCAGCAAGCGGGCTACCTTTAATTTTTCTAATGTTTTGTAAATTCTAGCAATTTATGATTTCACATGGTACCTCCTATCATAAATAGAGCAGGGAAATTATTTTGTTATTTCAATTGTTTTCTATGGTTACAGTTTAGTAGAATGCTATTACATGTTTCCTAGCCATTTGTTGCATTTCATTTCACTGCAAGTTTATTTCCTTTTTAGCATTGCAATTCTTTTGTAGTTTTATTTTATGTATGATTTGCAAGCATTCAATCACTACTTTGTATACCAAACCTCAAAGTCTTTCCATTCATTGAGCAGGCATAGTAATGCAACTGACTGGACAAGAAGCTCAAGCCACACAGACCACCTGTAAGGAAAAGTTCATTTATTATTTGTAGGGATTAATACACAAAAAGATTATTGAAGGCAATGAAAGCTCCCCACGAACGTTAGAATCAATGGCAGCAGTTGGTGTAATCCTTGAAAACAACACACAGTTAAGTTCGGGCTCCTTTATTGCATAATAATGTCAAGAATAGTACCAATATTTTCTTAAGTCTTCAAAAATTTCTGTGCTCCTAGGTGATAACACTGAAGAGAAGAAATGAGAGGTTTGAAGTCTTTTTTTCATTTTTTCGATTAGTTCTTTTTTGCCAATGGGGTACTGTATATTTGCTATTGATTCCATAAAATTATTTCATAGATATAGAGTACATATTGTTAGATTCAATTTTTTTTAACTTTTTTGAATTTTTTCATCCTAAAAAAATAACACTTTGAGTGCTAAGAAAATAAATACACAGTGAATAGCCACATTTTCATTATGGAACTGCCACAGGAAAAGTACGCTCAGAAATGTTTTAAACCAAGTGGTAACTGAAAACATTGTTTACACTTATAGAAGTAGGTCAGATGTTTGCTTATATTCTCTAACAATATTTTCTAAAGTGCAAAATGGTTCCGGACCAGACATTTCCTTGGTAAACGCCTCACCTCTGTCCAACTTGTAATATAACACAATCATCATACTCTGCTATGGGTTTGCTTTAAAAGCATTACCAACAACCTTCTACCGTATTTCACCAACTCTGCAGCTGGCGAATTCTCTTCTGCCTCTATCCAGAAAATTGCCAATAAAGCCACTGATGCCTATGCTGTTTACCCTTCTCACCTGTGATCATGAGCCCTCCCCAAGACTGACACCTTACAAAATTGGGCTATATGTTGCCAGGGCATCCTCACCCTGCTATTAGTGTTGACTTGGCCGTGCTCCAGTTTATGGACATCCAGGCCACATCTTGTCTTTGGAATTATAACAGAGACAACCCATGACCATATGATGCTTAACTCTTTTTTTTTGATGAGCTGAGTAGAAACCTTTTCAGGTAGGTTTCCAGAGCAGCCACTACAAGACATTTCCTTAAAGTCAACTGGACTTAGAACCTTGATTTCTTTGCTGTCTATTTCCTTGTGGGCAACTTAATGCAACTAAACTCTGTGAATTTTATAGCCCCACGATAACATAAAATCATGAGAGGCACTAAGGCAGCTCCTATCTATATACTGTATATCTACTGCCTTTCTATGCTTCTGTCTGACAGTCATTAATACTCGAGATTACAGTTCCCATGCAGTCTGCTCAAGCTATGTCTTTTTAATAATTTCTTTGTATGATACATACTGTGTATTACTGGTCTGAAGCGTTCCCCCCATCCCGTACGGGGTACGAAGGGGTTATGTTCCCATCATCACATATTGTAAAACCCAAATGATATGTTACCTTACACTCTCATGGTCTTGTGTTCTTGACTACAGGGACACTGGCCTCTCTAAGTTTAGTCAATTATTTTAAAATTAGTATACTCAATTTCTCTTCTGCCCCATGTGCCATAATGGGCCTTATGTTTGTGATCAAACTATGTCTTCTCTACAGTTCTTTTTATTACCTGGACCGCATCTTTTAGTATACAGTTATATCTTTATATGTAAACAGCTATTTTATTTTGAAAATATATATAAAAGGAATGGCTGATGGTTACGGCCGGATTACAGCTAGTAGATTCTCATGATTAAAACAAATTTGTGGTGTCCTCTCCTCTGTGTAATACAGAGCTTCACAACACCCACATACTGGCATAGAATCAAAATAATAGTGCCTTGTAGCGCCTAAATAACACAGTGACCAAAACACAGTATAGTACCTAAAGAAAACTGATCTACAATGCCCGAATAACAATGGCAAACTTGTCTACCATAGCAGCTATAGCCATGGGCTAAAGTTTGAAAGCACGCAACATGAAGCAAATACCTGTCATACGCCCCTGCAAACTTTCAGGGTTAAGTACATGTCCTGCTGCACAAAGACCATCATGTCTAGAAAGGGTCTGTGAGATCAGTTGGTAGATGTCCAGTATTGAGGGGACTGTATTCCATGTTTTTCATTGTGGAGGGGAGATACATTTCATGCTGATAATGGGGGTAAAGGAAACACATTTTCTAATGTCCCATTAACTAGTCTGTAGTGGATGGGGTAGAATCTTCTCGTAATAACTTGGGGGAGTAATCTTGTGAATACATTCCTGGTGCATTTTAAGGTACTGTAGTACTGCAGCATACTGTGCAGTGGCCACATCACACAAGGACAGGGAAAGCTTTCCATTGGTGCTTTTCACACAGGTAGACATTGCCCATGTTTACCACTTTTAAAACAAGCGCCAATTGACAAAAGAGCAATGATTGTTTAGTATGGCGGACAATCGATTGTTACTACAATCGCTCGTCCCCATGCATTTGCATCATATCGGCAGTACATCTCCTTGTTTACACAGGGAGAAGAACGACCGACTAGCAACCATTTTTTTAGCTGCATAAAAGATGCGATCAGTCCAGGAATGAGCATTTGCTCGTTCAATGGCTGATCTTTGCCCTGTTTACACATGGCAATAATTAGAAATGAGCGTTTGTATGAACGCTCATTCACTCAACCATTGGTCCATGTAAAAGGGTCTCAAAAGTGCCTCTTACCTTCTCAGCTTGTTTGATATGCACATAAGTAGTTATCACTGTGTGGCACATTCAAGGTAGCGTAGTTGTCTCGACTGCTGCATTACACTACATGGCAAGGGCTGAGTGAACTACAATGCCCCAAACAAGCTTCACCTAAATTTTGAACAGACTTCTAATTAATTGCATCCTACTCTCTAAGGAACAATTTTAGCAAATGGTCAATTTACTAGTCAGCATTTGCAATATGTTTGGGAGGCTGCAGAAAAACGGACACTTGCACCAGTGGGTGACAAATCTACATCTAATGTTAAACACCACAAGCACTTCTGCCCGCCACTTTACACAGAGGAAGATGGTGGCTGTTCTACAGTACTGGAGTGTTGGTTGCGTTTAGGAGGAAGGGAGACACTGGCAGGAGATACATTTAAAAAAAAATAGTGCAGATTTGAGCTTAGGAACTGTAGAACATAATATACAGCTAGGTCCAGAATTATTTGGACAGTGACACAAGTTTTGGCATTTTAGCTGCTTACCAAAACATATTGAATATACAGTTATATAATCAAAATGGGTTTAAAGTGCAGACTCTCAGCTTTAATTTTAGGGTATTCACATCCAAAAGGTAATTGGACAATTATCTCAAAAGCTATCTAATGGCCTGCATAGGCTATTCCCTTGTTAATCCATCATTAACCCCTTCACTCTTTAGCCACTTTTGACCTTCCTGACAGAGCCTCATTTTTCAAATCTGACATGTGTCACTTTATGTGGTAATAACGTCGGAATGCTTTCACCTATCCAAACGATTCTGAAATTGTTTTCTCGTGACACATTGCACATGATATGTTCAGTATTTAATTGTGAAAAACACCAAAATTTAGCGAAAAAATTCAAAAATTAGCATTTTTCTCAATTTAAATGTATCTGCTTGTAAGACAGGTAGTAATACCACACAAAATTGTTGCTAATTAACATCCCCCATGTGTCTACTTTAGATTGGCATCGTTTTTTGAACATCCTTTTATTTTTCTATGACATTACAAGGCTTAGAACTTTAGCAGCAATTTCTCACATTTTCAAGAAAATTTCAAAAGGCTATTTTTACAGGGGTCAGTTCAGTTGTGAAGTGGCTTTGAGGGCCTTATATATTAGAAACCACCAAAAAGTCACCCCATTTTAAAAACTTCACCCCTCAAAGTATTCAAAACAGCATTTAGAAAATGTCTTAACCCTTTACACATTTCCCAGGAATTAAAGCAAAGTAGAGGTGAAATGTACAAATTTCATATTTTTTTGCAGAAATACATTTTTAATACAATTTTTTTTATAACACAGAAGGTTTTACCAGAGAAATGCAACCCAATATTTGTTGCCCAGTTTCTGCAGTTTTAGGAAATATCCCACATCTGGCCCTAGCGTGCTACTGGACTGAAGCACAGGCTACAGAATCAAAGGAGTACCTAGTGGATTTTGGGGCCTTATTTTTGTTAGAATATATTTTAGGCACCATGTCAGGTTTGAAGGGCTCTTGCGGTGCCAAAACAGTGAAAATCCCCCAAAAGTGACCCCATCTGGGAAACTACACACCTCAAGGAAATTATCTAGGGGTATAGTGAGCATTTTAACCGCACAGGTTTTTTACAGAAATTATTGGAAGTAGGCCCTGAAAATTAATATCTAAATTTTTTCAAAGAAAATGTAGGTTTAGCGATTTTTTTCTCATTTCCACAAGGACTAAAGGAGAAAAAGCACCGCAAAACTTGTAAAGCAATTTCTCCCGAGTAAAACAATACCGCACATGGGGTAATAAACGGCTGTTTGGACACACGGTAGGGCTTAGAAGAGAAAGAGAACTATTTGGCTTTTGGAGCTCAAGTCTAGCAGGAATGGTTTTCAGAGGCCATGTCACATTTACAAAGCCTCTGACGGGACAAAACAGAGGAAACCCCCCACAAGTGACCCCATTTTGGAAACTACACCCATTGAGGAAATTATCTAGGGGTATAGTGAGCATTTTGACCTCGCAGGTTTTTGCAGAAATTATTGGAATTAGGCCGTGAAAATTAAAATCTACATTTTGTCAAAGAAAATGTAGGTTTAGCAAATATTTTTTTCATTTGCACAAGGACTAAAGGGGAAAAAGCACCGTAAAATTTGGAAAGCAATTTCTCCCGAGTAAAACAATACCCCACATGTGGTCATAAACGGCTGTTTGGATACACGGCAAGGCTTAGAAGGGAAAGAGTGCTATTTGGCTTTTGGAGATCACATGTAGCAGGAATGGTTTGCGAAGGCCATTTTAGGGGGACATAATGAAAATGCCCAAAAGTGACTCCATTTAGGAAACTACACCCCTTGAGGAATTCATAAGCATTTTGACCCCACAGGTGTTTCATAGAATTTATTAGAATTGGGCAGTGAAAATAAAAACAATCCCTTTTCTTCAATAAGACGTAGGTTTAGTTTAAATTGTTCTCAACAAATAAAGGAAAAGAAGAACCCCAACATTTGTAAAGCAATTTCTCCCGAGTACGGAAATACCCCATATGTGGTCATAAACTGCTGTTTGGGCACACGGCAGGGCTCAGAAGGGAAGGAGCGGCATTTGGCTTTTGGAGTGCAGATTTTGCTGGATTGGTTTCTGGGCGCTATGTTGCATTTGCAAAGCCCCTGTGGGACCAAAACAGTGGAGACCCCCCAGAAGTGACCACATTTTGGAAACTACACCCCTCAAGGTATTCACCTAGGTGTGTAATGAGCATGTTAACCCCGCAGGTGTTTTGCAGAAATTAGTGTGCACTCGATGTTGCAGAGTAAATATGGGATTTTTTTCATAGATATGACAATATGTGGTGCCTAGCTTGTGACACCATAACAAGACAGCTCTCTAATTATTATGTTGTGTTTCCCGGTTTTAGAAACACCCTACATGTGGCCCTAATCTTTTGCCTGGACATTTGACAAGGCTCAGGAGTGAAAGAGTACCGTGTGAAATTGAGGCCTAATTTGGTGATTTACAAATGTTTGGTTCACAATTGCAGAGGCTCTGATGTGAAATAATTGAAGTAACCCCTGAGATGTGACCCCATTTTGGAAACTGCACCCCACAAGGCATTTATTAAGGGGTGTATTGAGCATTTTCACCCTACAGGACTTTTCCATAAATGATTGCGCTGCGGATGGTGCAAAGTAAAAATATTAATTTTTCTCTAGATATGCCAATTCAGTGGCAAATATGTGTTGCCCAGCTTGTACCACTGGAGACACACATACCAAAAATTGTTAAAAGGGTTCTCTCGGGTATGGCAACGCCATGTATGTGGAAGTAAACAGCTGTTTGGGCATGTTGTAGGGGAGGGAGCGCCATTTGGTTTTTGGAGCGTGGATTTGCTTGGTAGTAGTTTTGTTTGAGTATTGCTGGTATTTCCGTTTAAAATGTGGGGGCATATGTAAGCTGGGCAGAATACATCAGGGGCATAGTCAGGTGGTATAACAATTGGGTTAAAAAAAAAACAGTAAAATAATCCATAGATATTTGTTACGCTGTGAAGCAATCCTTTCTGCACAGGCCGGTGTCGCACTGATAAATGTCCTTCCTTATAACCCTTTTGGTCCACACTCCGCACCTTTGCAGTTTGGGGAATTTTGCTTGGAAGTGTTACCCTGGTATAATACGGGCACCCTCCCTTCCAGCAGATATGTTTGGGTCCTCCCCTTGCTGGTTCCTTAATTTTAGGGCCTTGATAATTCGCCTCTTGAAACAGAAGGCCTCGGGCCTGCACAACTGCATATTTTTCTCTCCTGGCTTATTGGAGCCTTAACTAATATTATTTTTCATAGATGTAGTGGTATGAGGGCTGTTTTTTTTGCGGGACAAGCTGTAGTTATTATTGGTACCATTTTGGGGTACATGAGACTTTTTGATCACTTTTTATCCTATTTTTTGGGAGGCAAGGTGATTAAAAAACTGCAATTCTGGCATAGATTTTTTAGTTTTTTTTTTTATACAGAATTCACCATGAGTTATAAACTACATGTTAACTTTATTCTGCGGGTCAGTATGATTACGGCGATAACAAATTTATAGCACTCTTTTATGTTTTACAACTTTTTTCACAATAAAATTACTTTTGTAAAAATAATGCATTTTTTCTGTCACCATGTTGTGAGAACCATAACGTTTTAATTTTTTAGTCGACAGAGCTATATGAGGGCTTGCTTTTTGTGAGACGAGCTATAGTTTATATAGGTATCATTTTTGGATACATGCAACTTTTGATTACTTTGTATTCCAATATTTGTAGGGCAAAGTGACCAAAAAACAGAAATTCTGGTATAGTTTTTTAAGTTGTTTTTTTACGCCGATCACCGCATGGAATAAATAACATAACATTTTTATCGTTTAGGCCGTTCCGAACGCGGCAATACCAAATATGTGTAATTTATTATTTTTTTTTCAATAATAATGGACTTGATAAGGGAAAAGGGCGATTGTGTTTTATTTTATTACTTGAAACTTTTATTATACGTTTTAAAACTTTTTTTTTACACTTTTTTTATACTTTTTTTACACTTTTTTTCAAGTCCCACTAGGGGACTTGAAGGTCCAACTGTCTGATTTTTTTTTTAATCTTCTAATAGATTGCACTACCTATGTAGTGCAATGTATTAGATCTGTCAGTCATTCACTGATAGCAAGCCCATTAGGATTCGCCTCCCGGCGGGGCCTTATCGGCTTCGTAATGACAGAGCAGGAGGCCATTGTTAGGCTTCCTGTTGCCATAGCAGCATCGGCAGCCCTGATTGCATGGCAGGGCTGCAGATCTGCTAGCAACCTCTAAGATACAGCGATCGCTTCCGATCGCTGCATCTAAGGGTTAATGGCAGGAATCGGAGCTAGCTCTGGTTCTTGCCATTGAAGGTGGATGTCAGCTGTAGCATACAGCTGACATCCAACGCTGATGATGCCAACTCAGCTCCTAGGCAGACGCCATTTTGCCGTCGGCCAAGGAAGCCTTTCAGGCTCCGCCTCCGAGCTGGGCCTGAAAAAATTTGGTGCTAGGCAGACTGGGAGGCCAATATTAGGCCTCCGTTTGCCATTGCAGCCACCGGAACCCCTGCAATTTCATTGCTGGGGTTCCGATGAGCTGCAAACAACTTAAATGCAGCGATCACGTTTGACTGCTGCATTTAAGGGGTTAATGGCGGGGATCGAAGCAGAATTTGGTCCCCGCCATTACAGCCAGATGTCAACAGTAATACACCGCTGACATCCGGCTATGATGGCACCGACTCAGCTTCTGAGCCAGTGCCATGCATTTCTCGTATGGATACGGAAAAATCCGGGAAGCACTGGCTTTCCATGACGTATCCATACGGCAAATGTCGGGAAGGGGTTAAAAACTAACAACATAGATATATCAGTATAATGTTGTGTAATAAAATACCATTAACTAATATTTTTCATTTAGTTGATACCTTTAGAAAATGTTTACCATTCTGATGGCAGTAAAAAGATGTCAGATGAAATTGACGAAATACAAGACTTGGATAAAATTAGCATTCACATAAATAAAGCAATTTAGCATGTACGATCTTGTAACATTTTTCCTTCTCTACAGCTACAAGCATAATTTACTGAACATTTGTTTTCCCGTTCATTTTTTTTTT
Source organism: Rhinoderma darwinii (assembly GCF_050947455.1). Lineage (NCBI taxonomy): Eukaryota > Metazoa > Chordata > Amphibia > Anura > Rhinodermatidae > Rhinoderma > Rhinoderma darwinii. Next base: position 36,372,297 of record NC_134695.1, read on the forward strand.
CTTTTTACATTCACGTTTAGCACATTTATACTTGATATATTCCTCGGAAGTGAGCAGATGGAGCTATTTCTTCTGGTGGAGATGTATAGCTTAACTTCCATGTTTTTTTTTATTTTTTAAATGCTGTGAGTTATAGCAAGTCCTGCCTAATATAGAACAGCATCCCTGAACAAAAGGAGGACAATTCTTTTATTAGCATGTTAATTTTATTATATTTTTAAAAACTGGATTTATTGGTCTTTTAAAAAAAATCTAAATATTTCTGTTAACGCAAAAAATAGGTGAAGGTCAGAATTTTTACTGAGAAAGCAAGAAAATATATGGACATTATCTTTAATGCTATTCTCTTGCAATTATTGCACAGTATGGGTACATTGCTTTAAAAAGAGAGGTTATCAAAATTACATTTATTTACCCTAGGGAAGAAAATGATGGGGGAGGATATGATATCTTTCTATAAATATCTAAATGGTCCCTATAAAAAACTATTTGATAAGTTATTCTTTTTCTTGACCCCACAGAAAACACTGTTTACCGTTAAACAAAGTGCAATTTCTTCACAAGGCTCGAAAGCATTACATTACTGTCTGAACCTCAACGTTATGGATCATGCTCCCACAGAAATGTCTGAAAGTGTGGGTAGATTTAAGAAAGGGTTAGATATCTTATTTAAAACATAATATAAAGGGTCCGTCCAATTGCCAGCAAGGGTCAGGACGGAATTTTTTCCACTTTATGGCGAATTGGTTCTCTGTCATTTAAGGGATGATTTTTGCCTTTTTCTGGATCAACTAGGGTTTGTAGGTATAAAAGGTTGAATTTGGTGAAGTCAGGTCTTTTTTCAACCCACTAACTATTTAACTAAAGTATGTAAAAATAGTGAGAAAAACTGTTTCCCCAAAAGTGTAGCTGATTTCATGAGTGAAAATGAACATATGTGCTGATATGGGAGATTAAAATAATAAAATTATCATTGACTACAGATCTGGCACATTGAAGGGAAAAAGTTTTGGACCCTTTTGTAAACTATATATTGTAATAGGTAAACAGGCCAATACATTGGGGACACTGCATATTATCAATACAGTATTTAACAAAAATAAAAACCTGTATAATCCCTTTGCGCACAACTACGTAAAAGCACATTGTGGTGCAGGGAGGGGGGTTGTATGGAGCCACCTCATGCGCTGAGCGCACTCCATACGCAGCGGGTGTCAGCTGTGTTTTACAGCTAACACCCAGAATTAACCCCTTACATGTTGCGGTCAATTGTGACTGCAGCATCTGAGGCGGCCCCCTCTGAAGGCTCATCGTAAAAATGACAATATACTGCAATACATTAGTATTGCCCTATATTTTACCAGCAATCCAATGATCGCTGGTTCAAGTCCCCGAGGGGGACTAATAGATTGTGTAAAAAAAAAAAGGTTAAATAAAGTTTTTAGTAGTGACAAAAAAATAATAAATGTAAAAAAAAAAACACATTTCCCCATTTTTCCTACAAAGTAATGTAAAAAATAAAATAAGTAAGCAAAATTGGTATTGCTGTGTCCATAAAAGTCCTAACTATTACAATATACCACTATTTAACTCGCCCAGTGAACAATGTAAGAAATAAAATATTTAAACACCAGAATCGCTGTTTTTTGGTCAACTATTAAAAACTACAGCTTGTCTCGCAAAAATAGGACCTCACAGCGCTCACTCGACCATAAAATAAAAATGTTACGGCTCTCAGAATTTGGTGAAACAAAACAATTATTTTTTTTAACAAATATTTTTAAAATAGTAAAATATTTAAAAAAACTATATAAATTTGTTATCACCGTCAATCATTTTGAGCTGCATGACAAAGTTAAGTTGTAGTTTTTACTGCAAGGTGAACGCCGTAAAAACGAAACCCAAAAAACATTGGAATAATGACAGTTTTCTCCAATTTCAGCCCGCAAAGATTTTTTTTTCCGTTTCCCAGTACATTATATGGTTCTTTAAATGGTGCCAAGAGAAACTACAACTCCGCCTGCAAAAAATAAGTAGTCACACCACTCTATAAATGGAAAAATAAAAAAGTTATGGCTCCTGCAAGGCGGGGAGTGAAAAACAAAAAATCTAAAAATGTCTCAGTCCTTAAATCTAAGTGCAAAATATCTAAAAACTGAAGAAAATATGAATAAATATTCTGTAGACTTTCATAGTAGTTCAAAAACTCTTTATATACATGGCGACAGGCATGCTTAATAGAGTAATATTTTCACAATAAAATGTTTACACTGTCTGCACCAGTAATTCCTGGCCTTTTTACTATGGACAAACCACTAAAAATTTCCCCTCCCGAGGAACGCCAACAACTAACCTATTACTACTGCAAAAGATATCACTAGCTGTTATTGAACCCTAAACAGATTCCAATGAACTCTAGACTGCCATGAAACTCTGGTCTACACTATAATAATAAATGTGTTATACATATTTACTGTACTTTCTACTTGCCGGATGGTATTGGGTTTGCAGCAAAATAAACTAATATGGAGGGTGCTGGATAGTATACTTCTCTATTAAAGGCTATATGCACTTTTGAATCATAAAGAGAAGCCTGAAAACATTACCAAATCTTTCCTTTGTGAGTCTTTTGCTTCTTACTTCACTTGGGATGCATTCTTGTTTTGGAAGGGAAATAAACCTTTCCGATATTAGTATAATCTCCATGGGTATTGCAAAATAGTATGAAAAAGTCTTTACCCACTCCAGATATCCCCTAGTATAGCAAATTTGTCACATTGTTGTTTTTTTTTTTTTAAGTAGAAATGTAATATTACATAATGGGGATTCGAGTAAACACATGACACAGTTCAAAATTAAGTACTGCATTTCTTTATGAACAAAGTTACCCAACTCCCATATCACCCATAATCACCCATATGAACATGCGAGTACCCATTTTAACCTAATAACTGGATGTTCTTTGCAACTTTAGTCAGAGCTAAAGGATTAAAAGATGGCTGATGTTGTACCTTAAAAAGGGAAAAAGGGTAATCAAAAAAGTAGAACCGGGTAACTACAGTCTAGTATACCTGACTTCTGCTATTTGTTATATAAATGTCTTTTAAGAGATAAACTGCAAAAAAAATGTGGCAGTAAATAATCTAATAACTAATAGCCATGAATTGATGAAGAACAGGTCATGTCTAACAAACATGCTCACTTTCTATGAGGAAAATTTGGTCTCATGTTGGTGGCTAATGCGAAACTGTATATCCGGATTTTGCAAAAGTATTTGATACCGTGCCACACAACAGCCTATTGTGAAAGTTGAAGGGACAAGAGGTGGATGCCTGTAAATGGGTAAAGAAATTATTGTGACAGAAGACAAAAGTTGGCCATACCCATGGGACTTTAATCGGCCAGAATGCGGCCAATCAGTCATCCGTGGGATTGTTGGTATGATCGAACCCACAAGCAACATGATAGAGTAAACTGGCTGATCAGGGATTTAGTTTTTTGTTTTTAAAACTGTGATTTGTAAATGATCAGTTTGAATTTGGACGACCATGCAACACACTTACAGTTTCAGCCGACCACGGCCAAAATTTTCCAACCTGGCCAATCATATTTTCCCTATTTGGCCATCGTGAATAGTAGTCCGCGTTCATTTTGCAAATGATAGTCTGCCGAAAAAAAGACAAAATCGCCTGTTTCGGCCGACTTTAACCATATATGTATGTGTATGCTTAAACGGAATGTGTTGCTAGCAAAAAATGCATTTTTTTTTTTAGTTAAACAATTAGTGTGTAGGTGATTAAACATTGTTCTAATTTTTTTTATTTTTTTCACGAGTCAGGAAATATTATAAATTAGATTCTAATTTATAATATTTCCCAGCACTGGTCACTAGATGGAGCAATTCCCAAATTTGCAGCTTTGCATGTGGTAAAGCAACCACATTGCTTTATGCTGCAAAATTGGGAAAAAATCCCTCGCTCTAGTGAGCTCTCAGAATCCCCCCCTCCTTTATCCTGGCTAGTGCCGGGAGAAACGAGGGGATTGAACGGTCAAACCTCCTACACTGTGTGTCGCCATTTTTTGAGCTAACACACAGTGTAGAAGGTTTACATACAGTAGTAAACACACTGAAACACGAACATACATAGAAATCACTTACCTGCTCCTGCCGCCGCCGCTCCCTCCGGTCCGTCCGCTCCGTCTGCTGCCGCTGCTCCAAGTGCACAAGTCTGGAAGCCGCGACCGGAAGTAGTAATCTTACTGTCCGGCCGCAACTTCCGGTCTACAGGAAAATGGCGCCGGACGGCGCTCAGTTCAACTCGGACTGTGTGGGAGCGGCGCATGCGCCATTCCCACACAGACGGCGTACACCATAGTGGATGGAACGGGCCCCGTTCGCATTCACTATGGGACTGTAGCTGCCGTATTCCATGTCTGTATGTGTCGTTAATCGACACATACAGAAATGGAAAAAAAATGGCAGCCCCCATAGGGAAGAAAAAGTAAAAAAATAAAAAAAAGTAACACACAAACACACAAATAAATACAAAAGTTTTTTATAAAACACTAACCTCAAACTGATATAAAAAAAATTTTTGGGCGACACTATTCCTTTAAGAGTGGCTGTAAATAGTATATACTCAAAAGGGGCTAAAGTCAGCAGTGGGGTATCACGGTGATCTGTGTTAGGTATAATTATTTTTAGGATTTTTACTAATTGCCTTGTGGATAAGATAGAAAGTAAAGTGTCAGTTTTTTTGAAGACAGAGCTATGTAGGATACTTAAAACTTATCTTAGTTTGGAAATATCTAAGACTATATAATAGAAATACATAAATAAGCTTGCAGCCTGGGCTAGTACATCAATGTTGAAAATGTAAATATTAATTTGGCTTCATATACATCAAATAGAATATTGCTGGGCACCATGGAGTAAGGGAAGGACTTCAAAATAAGCAACAGTACTCAATGTGAAGCAGCAGATGAAAATGCAAACATGGGTTTAGAGTGTATAAAAAAGAAAGATAAAAACCAACGATCTAAAAGTAATATTGCCCCCTCTATAAATCCCTTAGACCCCATGCACACGGCCGTGCCCGTAATCACGGTCCGCGATTACGGACACAGCCGGCTGCTGGAGGCCGCGGACAGCCACCCACATTTTCAGCCCATTCTCCCATACAAAGTATGGGAGCACGGTCCGTAAAAAGAAAAAGATAGGACATGTCCTATCTTTTGCGGAGGCTTACTACGGTCCAGACACCTTCCCGCAAATATACGGGATGGTGTCCATGGTCAATAGAAATGAATGGGTCCGTGATTGCGGACCATAATTACGGTCCACAATTACGGACGATATCTACGGTCGTGTGCACTGCCTTAGAGTTGATCTTATTAACATGTATAAGTATATACTGACCATGGTCAATACGAAGAACTAGCACAAAATTTATTCATTTCAAGAACTGTACTAAGGACGAAGGGCCAGTTTTTTTTAAATCCCATGATATCAATTCAATACCTTACCCCAAGAGGCGGTCATTGCAGGTACAATTACAGCATTTAACAAAGGAGTTAGACATTTATCTTATGACTAATAGTATTGAGAGTTATCATTAATGTAGCAAAGGATGATATTTAATTGATATAGGAAAATTATCCGACTGCTGTGTGGGGTTATGGTTTTTTTCCCTTGTGAATCAAAATCAGCAGTTGGTCAGGTTTTTTTTTTATTTTCTATTCAGGACCAAACAGTTCCCCACCCCCCATATGGAAACATTGGGATCATGCAATAGTCAGAGTAACCCACGTTTACCATACCCACTGACCAAAACTCACCATGGAGTCCTAGTCTTAGGTGCAGAGAGTGTAGTTTCTGATGCATATTTTTAAAGTCAGAACAAGGTGTTTAAATGGTTTTTCTTTTCTACTTTTCCTCATTTTAGAATCACTGCATGAGACTGCCTATGCATTTGGCCTCAGGTCCATTTTAGGCAGCCTTATAGAATAATGGGGCTCCAGGTGTTGTTACCATAATACAGACCCTAATTTTTTGCTCTATGGCAGCAGTTTGAAATGAGTCTTAGGGTATGTGCACACACACTAATTACGTCCGTAATTGACGGACGTATTTCGGCCGCAAGTCCCGGACCGAACACAGTGCAGGGAGCCGGGCTCCTAGCATCATAGTTATGTACGATGCTAGGAGTCCCTGCCTCGCTGCAATTCAACTGTCTTGTACTGAAAACATTATTACAGTACGGGACAATTGTCCTGCAGCGAGGCAGGGACTCCTAGCATCGTACATAAGTATGATGCTAGAAGCCCGGCTCCCTGCACTGTGTTCGGTCCGGGACTTGCGGCCGAAATACGTCCGTCAATTACGGACGTAATTAGTGTGTGTGCACATACCCTTAGGCATACAAACAAAAAAATCTGTATGTTTGCTAACTTGCATTGTTCAAATTAACTCTAAAATTCTTATTCTACAATAAAGAGATTCTGTAAAACTACTCTTTTGCTACTCCCTCCAAGAAGTCTGGTTTATAAATTTTACTCTTCAAACGCAATTGAATTAGTTAGGCAACATGACTGTCTGTGTCCTAGGGCTTGTTTCGTGGAACACACAGGAGAATATGGAGAGTGTGAATTGTCCATGGCAGAGCCAACCTTCTTTTAGTACAACTAATAGAGCCTTGGTAATATAATAATACAGACATTTCCTTCCTTAGCTTTCCACATACATCACCCTATCCTGAGATGTATGGTGCAAGATGACCAGCTTTAAAGAAAAACATGATTTTGCGAAATCCTGGCATGAGATATCTATATGTGTTTATGTGTGGCCACCCAATGGTTGTGAAGGGTTGTCAGGGGGTTTTACTAGCATGTCGCAATATCGTATTGAAGTTGTTTAATAAAAAAAATGTAAGTCCTTAACCAAGTTCAAGCAACGGTCAGACTGGACACATCTATATAATATTGCTTACCAAAATTGTGTCAGAGATGGCAATTGGGTACCCCCAAAATCCTGCAACAAATTTCTTATAATATAAAATGGGAGAAATCTGCAGTGAAAATGTGTGGAATTTAATAAGGAACGCGCTGATTTTTTTTTCTGCGTAGATTTTTCAGCTACATCTGGATTGGGTTTTTCAGAACTCCTTCCACATGCATTGTACTGTAAATTGCTGTGGATTTGTGGTGCGCAATACTTTGCATCTCAAAACATCCTATAAAATGCTGAAGTTTTGGTATTTGGTTCCCGCTCGTTGATTCATCCTTCATTCATTTTTTCCTTCTTTCCTGCTTCTTCGACAGTTTGACCAACGCTACCTATTTATTTTGGGTATCCATTATTATTGCCTGATTTACGCATTTAATTTGCTTATGCAACTATTGTAAGAATCTTATGATTTCGTCTATATATATATGTCTATAAATATGTCTAACTTCTGTGTATCTGAACTGTCTTTTTTTGCTGTTTTTTTAAAATAAAATAAAGTTGAAAAAAACCACACATCAAAACCTAATTGTTCAAAAGCTAATGTGAAATTTAAAGTTCCTTTTTTTTATTTGTTATCATCGTCTAACTAAAGGCCCTACTACACCGGGCAATTTTGGCCGCTGCAACGAGTGCCGATCAACGAGACAGCTCGTTGATCGGTGCTCGTTTTCTCCTGTCACAAAGAGCTATTTATGGGGATGAGCAGTCGTTACTCCAATCGCTCATCCACAAACATTATTATCATGTCGGAAGCATGTCTCCCTGTTTACACAGGGAGATGTGCCGCTGACAACGATAATAGTTTTAATTTTTAAAACGATACGATCAGCAGATGAACGAATGTTTGCTCGTTCATCTGCTGATCGCTGCCCTGTTTACACAGGTCAATTATCGGCAATGAGGATTCTATAATTGGCCCGTGTAAAAGGGCCTTCACATGCATGTTTTTTGCCAAAGAAGTACAATGTCAAAAAGTTGAAAACCAAAATGTTACTCAAGTGAGAGGATAGTAATTCAATTGATCATTTCTAGATTAGAAATGAACCTTTGTTTATGTAGAGATGGCAAATGTAATTATGGGATGATCTTCTCACTGCGTTAATTCACCTTGACGAGAATGAAATTAGTTTCATAACCCAACTCTATTGTTGCATAGAAACCTTTCCATATCCCTTTAGGGCTTCATACGCATGAATAAATGCTAAATAATATTCAAATGCAGGGCCTGCAACAAACTATGTGAAGGGTGCCAGCATAGTCAAGATAAAGTATTGGGAGGGTTTCAAGGGAGTTGAAAGGAGTGACAAAATCTGGTTTGATGAATCCTGACATACTGAATAAAATCACTACATGACTTCCCCCTAGGTCATGGAACGACATTGTTTTCCTGAGCCACAGTGACAAGGAGGTGACAGAGATTAATAGCTTTGTATTGACTGAGCAACTTCAAGTTCCTTATCTTTGTCAAGTCACGGCACCGTCCAGAAACTGAAAGTGTTATTAGTCTTATAATTGCAAAGACATTTAAAGGGTTTCCCCTTAAGGGACTTTGAAATCCAATAAACCTTTCATAAAACCTCAAGCACTGAACTGCAAAGCTTGTGTCTGCCGAAGACAGGGACTTGCGCAGCTGGTCCTGGGGAAACCTTGGAGCTTCATACATTAAATCATGTTTGATTTATGAAGTCGATTTTGAATTTGTATCAGCGGTTTTATTAAAAATATATGAAAGGATGTTCTAACCACGAGCTGCGTGTTTAAGCTGTAGGTCTTTGCCTGTCATTTAGATTCATGGCTCTTTCTATGTATGTATTGCTAATTTGAAAGACTAATTCAATTGGGCTCTTATTAGATTTAAGGAGAGTTTTAGAGTTTTTTTTTTATTTTTACAAAATTTGCAAAGAACACATTATCAATAACTCGGAGATGCTTTGCAACTGCTTAATTGCCAGCAATTTTTTTAAGAAATAAATTAGGCAAACATCATTAAGTTTATATTTTATGATGGCCTAAATTAAGTAATTAATTTATAATGGCTGAAAAAAAAACATCCCAGTTTATGGATATCAGTAAGCATCTAGTTCCTGATGTTTTGTTCAATCACCTGTTTAATTGCTTAGTGCTAAGTATGGCCAATGTGTTCATATTTTTACTGAATGTCCTTAAAGTTATTATGGCTTTTTAATCGTGTCACATAATGATATTTTAGCTTCATGACTGCCCTTTTCAAACTGTTGAATTTCTGTGTTATTTTAGTGCTAATTAGGCTTGGGTCATTTTTTTTTCCCATGCCAATGACAGTGCTGGCAGATTTTTAGAATTTTTTACCTTTTGAATCTTCAATGTACAATGATTCGTTCAGTGGCAATGTAATAGTGGGCTACATAACCTGGAAACGAAATGAGTCAAGCATTATAGAACATGGTTGTTATTTATACAGAATTTAATTAATAATATTTATTGGCCATTATTTATGTAGGGCCATCATTCTGGAACACAGAATATAATCTATATAACCTACAATCGAATTCCCTAGGCTAGATAAAAGAATAAACCCTAGTTTGTTTTTATGAGCGTCAGCTATTAATATAGTACTTTTGGACTTGCAAAGTTGTTTGACATAGTCCCTTATAAATACCTAAAGTCTATTGGTTTAGAAAGTATAGTTGATAATTGAATTGAAAACTGATTCGAGGACTGTATCCAGAATTGTGGTCAATGATTCATACTATGCATGGTCACCAGTTATAAGGGGTAGCCCCCAAAGTTCAGTTCTGGGACCGCGATTATTTATATATTTTTATTAATAAAATAGTAGATGAGATTAATAGCATAGTTTCTATGTTTGCAGATTACACCAAGCTATGTAATGTAATACAGTCTATGGAAGGTATTTATAAAGAACGATTCGGACACAAGGCATTCACTTAGAAAATGACACCTAATAAGGATAAATGTAAAGTTATGCATCTGGATAGCACAGTGGATATTAGTTATGGGCAAAGATTATAATAATCATAAAAGGACATGATAAATTTGACAAAAAAATGGCTATACAAAAAATAAGGTGAAGATCTGATCCATATGAAATCCCCTCTAAATTCAAGCGGCATTCCCTTCATCTGGGGAAAAAAAGGTTAATCTCCAAAGATGACAAGCCTTCTCTACTATAAGAGCAGGAGAATCTATGGAATAGCTTGCCTCTGAAGCTGGTCACAGCAGTAACAATTGATGGTATAAAGAAAGGTTTAGAAAATGTATTAAAACAACATAACATCAAATCTTACGTGAATGTACAGAATGCCTGTTGTATTGCACATCTCATCTGATTACCATTTTGGATTAGAAAGCCATTTTTCACTTTTAGGAGAAGATTGGCGCATGCCTTATGTTCTTTTTCGCCCCTTCCTCTGGATCAAATGGGGAAACCAAATTTCTAGATTTACCCCTCCACTTATTTTTCATCCACTTGCTCTCCCTTTCCCTACTTGAACTTGATGGACATATGTCTTTTTTTCAGCTGTAATAACTCTTTATTTAACCGGTTCCCGACCGCTGGCTGTGTATTTATGGCCGGCAATCGGGGTCCCTAAAACCCGCGCCATAGACTATTTATGGCATGGGTTTTAGCTGGCAGCCTGAGCGCTTAGGGGCCCGGTCATAGTTGTGACCCCTATAGCTACGACACTGCTCTGCTCCTCACAACACTGTCCATATATGGACAGTGATGTCAGGGGCTTCGCCAGAGACGGATTCCTGGAGCAGAGCCGCTAACGCTCTGCCTGGGACTCCTTCTCTCCTCCATACATGGACAGTGATGCCGTCAGCACGGCCACGTGGGCCCCCCCCCAAGTGTAGTTGGCCCCCGGAACTTGCTCGGGGTTCGCCGGGTGCTGACGCCGGCCATGGCATTATGGTCTCTGTGGTTCTACTAAAGGAATTGTGTTGTATTATAATTCAACCAAGATGAATTATAAATTATGGGAAATAAAGGGATAAGATGCCAGGGCAAAATCAGGTAAACTACAGGCAAAAAATGGTTACATTAAATCAAAGAATTTTCCTTTCAGTAATCCTTTCTTCTTTCAAATGCTGCTATTTACTAAAAAATGTCCTTGGAAAACCATCATAGTCGTCTGTTGTAAAACATTTTGTTGTATGTTGTTAGGCATACAGAATTCAATATATTAATATACACATACAAGTGAAGAGGAACTGATGGATGTTTATCACTCTTGAAAATAGTTCTGGAACATTACGTTATGAAATGTGATGAAAACTGAGTGGTAACAACTGCTTTTATAATTTTCATCATAAATGGGTATATACAAAAGAGAACAACTTAATTCAAAAAGTGGCAATGGTATTCAGTAAATGCACATAGAAATCAGGCTTGTGTAAAATGGAAAAACTGATTCAATATAACACTATGATAAGTAGTGTTACTGAAACAGGATTAACCCCTTAATGACCAGCCTATTTTAGACCTTAATGACCAAGCTATTTTTTAAGTTTTTCCATCGTCTCATTCAAAGAGCTATAACTTTTTTATTTTTGCATCGACATAGCTGTATAAGGTCTTGTTTTTTGCAGGACAAGTTGTTATTTTTTAATAGCACCATTTTGGGGTACATAGAATTTATTGGTTAACTTTTAATAACTTTTTTTGGGGGGGAATAGAAAAAAACCCTGCAATTTTGCCACACTTTTTTGCGTCCTAAATTTACGCCGTTTACCGTGTGGTATAAGTAACACAAGAACTTTATTCAGTGGGTTGTTGCGATTGCAACGATACCAAATTTGTATAGTTTTTGTATGTTTTACTATTTTTACACAGTGAAAACACTTTTCTTTCAAAATTATTTGTTTTTGTGTCTCCATATTTGAAGAGCCATAACGTTAAAAAATTTTCACCGATGCAATTGTAGGAGGGATTTTTTTTTTGCGGGACGTAGTTTTCATCGGTACCATGGATTAGATGCGACTTTTTGATCACTTTATCAATTTTTTTTAAAGGCTGGATTCAAAGAAAACAGCAATTTTTGCATGGTTTTTTTATTTTATTTTTTCCGACGTTTACCGTGCGGGTTAAATTATATAATAAGTTTATAGTTGGAGTCGTTACGGACGCGGCGATACCAAATACTTTTTTACTTTATTTTGTTTGTTAATAATAAAGCAGTTTGTAAGGGGGAAAAGTGGGTTTTTCATTTTTTTTGTTTCATTTTTTTTTATTCAATTTTAATTAAACTTTTTTTAAACTTTTTTACTAGTCCCACTAGGGGACTTCACTATGCGATTATCCGATCACATTTATAATACACTGCAATACTTCTGTATTGCAGTGTATTATGCCTGTCCGTGTAAAACGGACAGGCATCTGCTAGGACATGCCTCCGGCATGACCTAGCTGGCATTTACTACAGGCAGACCTGAGGGCCTTTATTAGACACCCGGCTGCCATCGGAGACACGGACAATCGGCGAACTTATCGACGGGTGTCAGTGGGATGAGAGGGAGCTCCCTCCCTCTCTCCAAAACAACTCAGATGCGGCGCTCGCTATTGAGCACCGCATCTGAGGGGTTAAACGGGTGAGATCGATACTAATATCGATCTCACACGTTAGAGCAGGGATGCCCCCAGCCCTCAGCTATTTCTGGTAGCTGAGAGCAGGGACATTTAACGGCTCCCTGCTCTGTTTATTTATTCCGATGCAGCGCCGTAAAAAGGCCTATGCATCGGAATAAAGCCCGTTAGTGGCCGCCGTAAAAACACTATGGGGCGGTCACTAATGGGTTAAAGAGGCTCTGTCACCAGTTTAATACTTTTCTATCTCCTACCTAGCCTAATAAATGTTTTGATGATAATAGCTACTGTTTTTTGTTTTTTTTTAAAACGTTTATGATTGACATAGTTCTGATAATTTATATATTTATGCTAATGTTTTCTAAATGCAAAACTGAGCGATTTATTTTTTTTCATTTCACCAAGTCGGCTTTGTAAAGAAAAGTGTATGACGCTGACCAATCAGCGTCTTACACTTCTCTTCATTCATGCCCAGCTTTATTCACAGCCCAGCGTGATCTCGGCTAGAATTGCGAGATCAAGCTGTGACATCACTTACTTCCACAGATCCCTCATTGGACGGAGCGACGGGAGAATGAACAGACATCGGCTCCAGCCGTGCCAGGACGATTACAGCAGGTTATACCCCTATTATAAAGTGATGGCATATACCTAGGATATGCTATCACGAAATGATCAGTGGGGGTCTGACCTGTGGGACCCCCACCAATCCTGAGAAGAAAGGGAACTACAGCTCTGATTTAGCGCTGCGTCCCCTTCTAAGTTTTTTCTGGACACCAGCACCTTGTCCACCCACTGTGCAGGGAAACACAGTAAAGAGGTTGCAGAATTAAATCAGAGCTGTTGTCCCTTCATTCTCAGGACTGGTGCGGGTTCCCCGAGTTTAGACCCTTACCTATAATGAATTGATGGCATATCCTAGTGATATGCTATTACTTTATAAGATAGGAATACCCCTTAAACTCCTTACCAACATCCGCCATATATATACAGCAGAGGTCAGGTGGGAGTATGGAGTGGGCTCACGGGCTGGCTCTATGAACGAGCGTGCTGGCTGTATGCAACAGCTGCCACTTTAGTGTAACAAGCGAGATCCCGCTCATTTAACCCCTTAGATGGCACGGTCCAAAGCTCCTGTGACGTTGCTCCAGCCCCCCTGCGATGCACTCTTGGCGGGTGCCGATGGTTGGCATGGGAACCTGGAGGCATAACAAAGGCCCCCAGGTCTGCCATCTTTGTACTCCTATGAAACCCTGCCTATCACGATATACAGTACTGCAATAAATTTTCCTCCAGAGGCAATGTAAAAAAATATGTTAACATAACTGGTATTGACGCATCTTTAAAAGACCAAACTATCACTAGAAAACATTATTTAACCCACATGGTGGACGCTTAAAAAAAAAAGAAAACGTTTAAAACGCCAGAATCGCTGTTTTTTGGTCACTTCATCTCCCACAAGAAATGTAATAAAAAGTGATCAAAAGATTAATGTACCCCGAAATTATACCAATACAAACTACAGCTCACCACGCAAAAAATAAGCTCTCATACCGCTAAATCGACAGAAAAATAAAAAAGTTCTCAGGATATGGCAATACAAAACTAATTTTATTTTTAACAATCATATTTTTCCTTGTAAGGCCTTATTTACACGAGCGTGTTAAACGTCTGTCCCACGGATCTTTGTAATTCAATGTGGCCATTCACACAGCCGTTGTTTCAACGGACCGTGTGAAGGGTCCGTGAGAAAATAGGACATGTCCTATTTTTTCACGCGTCACGTATCCCTCCATAGACTCTCATCTATGGGGGATGCGAGATATCGTGTCCCGCAGCGCAGAGCACGGATGCACCTCGGACGTGAAAAACTGCCATTTTTCACGTCCGAGATGCACAACGTTCGTGTAAATAAGGCCTAAAAGTAGTAAAATATAAAAAAACAATATAAATTTGGTATCGCCATAATCGTATTGACCTGCAGAATAAAGGTAACATGTCGTTTTTACCGCACGGTGACCACCGTAAAAACGAAACCCCAAATAGATGAAGGAATCACTGTTTTTTCCACATTCCACCCAACAAAGACATTTTTGTCCAGTTTCCCAGTACATTATATGGTACAATAAATAGTGCCGTAAAATTCTACAACTCGTCCCGCAAAAAACAAACCCTCATATGGCTATATCGATAGAAAAATAAACAAAGTTATGGCTTTTGGAATGTGGGGACGAAAAAATTAAATGACTATTTGAAAAATGGCTGTGGCAGGAAGGGGTTAAGGAACAGACCAAAGAGGTAAACCAAACCAATTCCAATAGATTTCCACCTAAATGCATTTTAAGAAATCTCAATCTGGGCTGAGATTACATGAATGCTGTCAAGGCAGCCAGTGACAATCCAGCTTGGAGCTCAACAGTTCAGTTATTTGAGTTATATGACCTGAAAGCTGAAGCATTGTCGCGGAGCATCACTTCCCTAGCAACCAGCCTCTTCAGATCATTCAGTCCTTGAGCTCAAGGTCAAGCAGGTAAGAATACTTACATTGACAAAATAATTTTTGAAAATGGTTGTCATAGTTATGATGGTCTTTTCCATTGGTAATAAATAAACCAATCTTCAAAGTTATAATTTCCTCCTCCAACATATAAAGAACCATTATAAGTTGTCTAGGAGTATGAGGCGGTAAAAGTGTACACCAGGCATCATGAATAAAAAAATTCTTGTTTCATTGTCATTTACAATGACAGTTTACTAGTAATGTGTCAAATAAATACAGTCCCGTAGAATAAAATAAATTGCCAAATAAGAAAACATTAGAGCTGAGTTCTCAGGTTGTGGTCAATTTGCGCTTTTTGCCAAGATTTTGGAATATTGCTTTAAAACCACAACATTGTTGTAATGGATCTGCCAGACACAGCTTCTGTGTCGACGCCCGTGGTTAGTCAGTCTGCACCTGCTCCTAAGACTGATAGAGTGACTCCTTCTTCTACCACTCAGGCTGGGAGGCTGAGGAGTGGGAGAGCCTATCACAGCCTGGTCAGACGGAGCTAGCTCCCGCCCTCTGTCTATTTATACCTTCATTTCCTGCTTCTCCTTTGCCTGTGATTCTGCTTGTTTCCTGGCTCTGCTGCTGCTTCTTGTACTATTTGTCCTCTGCTTCATATTGACCCTGGCTTTACTGACTACTCTCTTGCTCTGCGTTTGGTACCTCGTACACTCCTGGTTTGACTTGGCTCGTTCACTACTCTTGTAGCTCACGGTGTTGCCGTGGGCATCTGCCCCTTTTCCCTTAGCTTCTTTGTACCCTTGTCTGTTTGTCTGTTGTGCACATAGTGAGAGTAGGGACCGTCACCCAGTTGTACGCCGTCACCTAGGATGGGCCATTGCAAGTAGGCAGGGACTGAGTGGCGGGTAGATTAGGGCTCACCTGTCTGTCTCCCTACCCCGTCATTACAATTGTGTAACGATTTAACAAAAATTGCGTCAGGAAACTGACCGAGATGTATGAACACAGCCTAATGCGAGGAAAGATGTCTAAGTCAGTAGTAAATAACATTGAGGCAGAGGACCTTGTTACCCCGTGTTGCATTTTGAGGTCATCCAGTGTTGGCCCTATATGCTAAGTATCCCTTTGAAGGCTATCCCCATGGACATATGGTGATTAGTTAGACCTAAGGGGTTGATATAAAATAACATGTAGGGCTAAATAAAGTGTCCAACGACCCACCAAACCTGAGAATGAAGAAGTTACGGTACTGTATAAGCAATGCGGCCATTTTAACGTTTTTTTCCTGCACTACGGCACTCCCAGCTAGCTGCAGCACAGCGATATTCACTTGTCAGGACCCTTACCCATCAGAAAGTTAGAACAATTGTTCTGTTTAAAGTTTTTAAATTTGAAGAAAATGTAGCGGTGCCATACCAAACCCGTTGACAGATGAAGCGGTGTTTGTGGAAGAAAGCAGCCAATAACTGTCTTGGTTAAAAATGTAACCGGTGGCGTAACTACCGCTGTAGCAGCCATAGCAGCTGCAATGGGACCCGGGGCATGAAACACCCGCTGTCATGGCCCCCCATGCCCGGTGGCGCCGCTAGCAGCCGCCATGGCTGCTACAGTGGTAGCGATGCCACATTCAATAGTATCTGCGTCCTTAGGACGCAGATACTATTGAACGCTATGGCAGAGCAGGGAAGTAGCTCCCTACTATGCAATTTACTAGGCTACAGGCCACATTCAGGGGCTGGCGTGATGACATCACTGGATCACGCCGGCCTACACAAGGATCCCATCAGCATTGATTCACCTCATTCGTTGCGAGAATGGGGCCTAGGTGAGTATGACTTTTTTTGTTTTATTTGTTTGGGGACGCTACATGGCGCTATCTACAGGAGGGGTGACGCTATATGGCGCTATCTACAGGGGGCTGTATGGAGCTATCTTCAAGGGGGCTGTATGCCGCTATCAACAGGGGAGCTGTATCACACTATCTACAGGGGAGGTGCTTTATGGTGATATCTACAGGGGGGGCTGTATGGCACTATCTACAAGGGTGTGGTGGGGCGCTATCTACAAGTGGGGTGGGACACTGTCTACAGGGGGGCAGTATACCACTGTCTACAGGGGGGCTGTATGCACAATCTACAGGTCGGCTGTGTGGCACAATCTACAGGGGCCACTATTTACAAGGTGGGCTGTGTGTGTCACCGAAGAGAGGGGGGGTCAGTCAAAAGTTTGCTATGGTGCCCAGTCTTTCCTAGTTACACGCCTGAATGGAACTATGTTTCAACTAATCTTTGATGCAGAAAATCCTACCTGGTAAATAACACAGCATTACAATTTGGACAGGCACTGTACTTACCGCTGGTGGTTGTGGATAGCATGTGACAGACTTGCATGACTCAGAACAGGACTGGTTTGATTTAGAGGATAACACTTATGTTACCAACCTGAGGGAAAGACAAAATTAACGTTCAGTGTACAAGCTAGACAGAGTTTTCCTAAAAGAGAAACACCTAACATTAACCCACTAAGCCAGTATCCAGCAGAAAATCCTACCTGGTAAATTGCACATTACTTACCGCTGGTGGTGGTGGGTTGCATGTGATCAGGACTGGTCAAAAACTGCATCAAAAACACTCCAATCGTATGGCACATTTTTTTCAGCCTCACAGCGATTTTAATGAAGCTTCCGAGGCGGAAACCGCTCCAAGATAAGGCATAACGTTTTATTTTTTGCGAGCGGACAAAAACCGCCAGGGAGAAAAATTCCTCTACCTTAAATTAAATTCGATTAAGGGAGATTTGGGCATTTTTAGCACTGTTTCTGATGAGGTTTCTGCATCAAAAACAGCTAAAAAAAAAACAACCCTGTGTGAACTGGGTCTTAGAGGATGGCGCTGATATTACCAACCTAGTGGAGAGACAGAAGCAACGTTTTGTGTACAAGGCACCACAGTTAACCCCTCTCCAGCCAGACTGTAACAGTAAATCCCTCTGCCACCAGGTTGCCAGGCAAGGCACAAGTTGAGGATTTGTTGGGTGACCCCCTGCTGTCCATTTGATTTATTAATTTTCAGAGAGAAGCAGGGTTAAGTGGCCAGAGAGGTTCCCTGTAAGGGATTGCTGTTTGGCGGTTGGAAGCTGCCAGGGAACCTCTCCACAAGCGAGAGAAAGGGCTGGAGAGATTAAGAGTCAAAGAGCCTTCTGGAAGTCAAGTGGTGAGCCACCCTTGCCTGCCTGTATCTGCATTTTGCCACCATTTTGCTGTGAACCTCTCTGCTGGAGAAGTGTTTTTTCCCCTAGAGGGCATTCTGTGGATAGCATGTCATAAAAGAAGTTACAAAAACAGATATGTCTCCCTCTTTATATTTAGTGGGTGGTTATTTTTCTTCTCATTTGCAATTAGTTAATTAACCCCTTCCTGGCATTTGCTGTAAAAGTACATCATGGCTGGATACGGAGGAGTCTGGAGCAGGCACAAAGCTGAGCCAGCTCCATAACCAGGGGGTGTTAGCTGAATGTTACAACCGACACGTCACTGTAATGGTCAAAGCGACTGCGGCATCTAAGCCGTTAGAAAGAGGGGGACTCCCTCCCTTGTCCCATTTGCTACCCCGCGACGCGATCGTGAGTTTTCTATGGTTGCTATGGCAGTCTGCGGGCCTAATGTAGCTCCTACGACTGCCGTCTTTGTCCTTAAAAAAATTTCGGCTTAACAGCAGCTGGTAAAAGTTAAGATACACTGCAAGTACATAGGCATTGCAGTGCATTGTACCACTGATCAGACGATCGCTTGTTTAAATCCCCTAGGGGGACTAAAGAAAATTGTAATAATTGTACTAATTATAATAATGTACAAAAAAATGAAAAATGTTAAAAGTAAAGAGAAAAACCCTTTCCCCAAGTAATGTAAAAAATAAACATGATTGTATCGCTGCATCCTGAAAAGTATAAACTTTTCTAATTGTAATATAACGTTATTTCAGTTTGAACGCTGTAAAAAAAAAAAAAAATTCAGAATTGCTATTTTCAGTCACCTTAGCTCTCCCCAGAAAATGGAATACATACAAAAAGTTCTATGCACAAAAAATGGTACTTGTAAAAATAATGTTCGCCCTGCAAAAAAACAAGTCTTCACACCACTTTAAAGTACAGATAATACAAACAAACGACATTACAGGGTTACACTAGTAAGCTAGGAGGAACCTAATTGCTCAGGCAATGACTAAACAGAAGGGAGGTTCCTTTACACCAGGGGTCTCAAACACGCGGCCCCTGAGGCTGTCATCTACGGCCCGTGGGGCACCAGAGCTGCCTCAGGAGAGGAGAGACCAGGCCTAAGGAGGAGTGCACCGGCGCTCCTTCATGCTGTCCCAGAGCAGAGCTTATACTAGCACTCTGCTCCAGGACTCCTGCTCTGAGGAAGCCCCTGACATCACTGTCCATATATGGACAGTGATTTCAGAGGCTTCCCCAGAGTTCCCGAGTAGAGCCTATACTTGTGCTCTGCTCTGGGACCCTGGCTCTGATGTTGCCCCGTCCTGACATCACATTCTGGTCCAGGAGGATCCCCTGACATTACTGTCTATTGACAGTGATGTCAGGGGCTCCTCCAGCAGAGGAATCACCGGCCTAAGCGTCAGCAACCGTCTGGCTGGAGATTCCACTCCTAGAGGAAACCACATTGGAGGTATCTACAGGGAGGTGTGTGTGTGTGTGTGTGTGAGTGTGTTTGTGTCAATATCTATAGGGTGTGTGTGTGTGTGTGTGTGTGTGTGTGTGTGTGTGTGTGTGGCATTATTTACGGAGGGCACTGTGGCATTATTTACAAAGGGTAGTGTGGAATTATCTACAGAGGGCACTGTGGCATTATCTACAGAGGGCACTGTGGCATTATCTAGGGGGTGTGTGGCATTATCTACAGAGTATAAAAAGAAAAGAAACAAAGTGCACATCGTGCATGAACCTGTAGAAATACGGAGGGGAAGAGAGGTGGTCGATTGTGCTGACCTAATATTGTTATGCTCGGAGCATTACATCCAAAAGAACGTGTCCAAGTCCCACTTGTAGGGTAGTTGCAGCCCAGTTCCCGATCCGGAGATGTAGAGGCAATCTCCGCTTTATATATCCAGATAAAAAGGGGTGAAAAGGGACGGAAAATCCAAGGGCGCAGCTAGGTTTGAAATAACTTTTATTGTACATAAAACAACAGCACTATATGTGTTTTGAAGCCGTACCGGCCCCTTCTTCAGGTCAAGTACAGGTAAATTAAAACAGAGAAGTCTCGGCCATTATATAGCCCCTATCACAGGTCGGTAGTCAAGATGACTACCGGGTTAGGTTATAGGTCACACTGAGAGGGCAGGTTACGGCAAAAATATTTTTTTTAAATTTAGACATTTAAAAACACATTATTTCCAGTAATATAAAAGACGTATGAAAGGATGTTAAATAAGGATAAAATTTGGACATAGAATATAAAAAATAAAATTCAAAGTGAAACTATAAGTGTATATATAATATATATAGCAATCAATATACCTTAACAATGTCTGGACAAAACATGTATATGTATATATGTTTTTCAAGTATTAGTCATTATAACAAGCAAAAGTGTCAGAACTGTGCGTTGTTGTCATAGAAACACAACGCACAGTAAGACTGTTAGAAAGGATGCAAGACTTTTTAATCACCCTAGACGTAAGTGCATTATACAGCAACATTGAGCACTCATTAGGTCTAAAAACCCTCAAAAATACTCTGGAAAAAGATATCGATCTTCTACCATTGCAAATCAAATTTTATTGTGACAGCATGGAATTTATTCTCAAAAATAAAGTTTTTTCATTTGACCATAATATATATCATCAAATAAAGGGTACTGCGATGGGGACCAGGGTGGCACCTAGTTACGCCAATATTTTCATGGGTGAGTTTGAGGACCAATTTATATGGAAACATCCTTGGGCCATGAACCACATTCTTTTATACAAAAGATATATAGACGACCTGTTTTTTGTATGGGATGGCAATACGACAAGTGCTATTCATTTTTGTAATTCACTCAATGAGAACCTTTGGGGTATCAACTTCACTTTTAATATACAGGACAAAGAAATTGATTACCTTGATTTGACAATCATCTAATCAGGAGATAATTTAAGTACACAAACTAATTTTAAAAAAGTAGACACCAATAGCTACTTAAATTTTAACAGTGGTCATCATCCAAAATGGCAAAAAAATATCTCTTACAGTCAATATAAGAGAATTTGAAAAAACTGCACGCTCCAAGTGGATTTTAAAAAACAAAGTCAAATATTATATAAACATTTCAAAGACAAAGGCTATCCAAACACCCTTTTGACAGATGCCTATAAAAAGACTTTAATATTGTCTCAAGAGCATTGTCTTCCACAACACAATGTCAGCGTTCCAAAAACGAAAAAAGAATCACAAGAGCATGCAAATATGACTAAAAAATTTGGATTCAACTTTATCACACAATACAACATATCATATAAAAAAATAGGAGACATACTAAAAAAACATTGGCATGTACTACAAATTGATCCTTTCCTTCAAAAAATGTTACCTCCAAAACCGACAATCACATTCAAAAGGGCTAGAACCATCAAAAATATTCTAGCCCCCAGTCGTGTAAACCTCTCTGGCTTAAAGGACATTTCAGGGCATGAACCAGAACTATGTAATTTGTTGCCCCCAGTGGGCAGTTTTAAATGTGAAACAAACAGGTGCTTATGTTGTAAATCCATAACGGATAAACCCTTTACCTTTGAGTCTCATCAAACTAAAAAAACATTCAATATTGAGGGAAATCTAAATTGCCTGTTTAATTTCGTGATCTATTTGATCAACTGTGTATGTGGAGTCCAATATATAGGAAAGACTATTCAGCCACTACACTGCAGATTAAACAAACATAGGTCTAATTGTAAAAATAAATTTTTACTCCACAGCGTATCTAGACACTGCACTCTAGTACACGATGGAGATTTCAGATGTTTTACTATCACCCCTATTGACCAAATTAAAGCTAATCAGACAGATCGCTTTAATACTCTGTGTAGAAGAGAAGTCTTTTGGATGTACAAGCTAAAAACACTGGAACCGTTGTGTCTTAACGAAGTGAATGAGACCATTATTTTAATCTATAAACTAATCTGAACAGTACAATAACAATTAGAAAGTATATACCTCCTTGATAATAGATTCATAAACACTCACTTTTTTTGTAACCACGGACAGTCCCCTGCTCTGTGCATCCTTGTGCAGGGCCGCCATCAGGAATTTCAGGGCCCCCTACAGCTACATTTTCTGGGCCCCCCTACCGTGGCACCGCCTGTTAACGGTACTCCGTCCAGTACTATATCATGGTACCCAGGGCCGCCATCAGGGGGGGTATTAGGGGTACTGATGTGAGAGGCCCGGCCAAACCTAATTGAAAGGGGGGCCCGGCAACTGCCGCGACTTGCCTTTGGTAGAAAAAAAACAGGCCCCTGCAATGGGGCCCGTTTTTTTCACCAAAAGGATGTCATGAGCTGCGGGCCCCCCTTTCAATTAGGTTTGGCCGGGCCTCTCACATCAGTACCCCTAATACCCCCCCTGATGGCGGCCCTGGGTAGCATGGGGGCCGTCAAACACCGCCGCCCGTGCGACCGATCACGCGCACCCGCAAACTCCCGCGCATGCGCACCGGCGACCGCCTGGAACCGCGCACCGAATTTTGAGGCAGATTTTGACCTGCCCACACTATCTTGCCGCGTTTTTTGCTGCGTTTTTTGCCCGCGGCGATTGAGGACAGCAGACAGAAAACGCAGCGAAAAATGCATTCTCTGCCTCCCATTGATTTCGATGGGAGGTCAGAGGCGGAACCGCGGCAAGAAAGGACGTGCTGCTTTTTCTTTTTTCCGCGACTGGCTCCGATTGATTTCAGATTAAATCAATGGGGGGCGGTTTTGGAAGTTGTTTGGTGCTGATTCTGACGCAGTGTCCGAGTCAATATCAAGGGCCAAAAACTCTGGGAACTGGGCCTTATTGTCAGGGCTTATTCAGACGAACGTGTAATACGTCCGTGCAACGTGTATGATTTTCACGCGCCTTGCACGGACCTGTGTTACTCTATGGGGCCGTTCAGACTGTCAGTGATTTTCACGCAGCGCGTGTCCGTATGTCCGCTGCGTAAAACTCACGACATGTCCGATATTTGTGCATTGTTCGCGCATCACGCACCCATTGAAGTCAATGGGTGCGTGAAAATCACTCCCAGCACTTCCGCAGCCGTATAAACTATGAATGAAAACAGAAAAGCACCACGTGCTACAAACATACAAACAGAGTGTCATAATGATGGCGGCTGCGCGAAACTCATGCATCATACGCTGCTGCCACACGGAGCTGTTATGGACCTTTTGCAAGCGCAAAACGCCACGTTTTTGCACGCGCAAAAAGCACACGCTCGTGTAAATCCGGCCTTAGGGTAGGAACACACTAGGCATGAACGCTGCGGATTTTATGCAACACATTTTATTGTGGAAAATCCGCAGCGTATCACAGTCGCAGCAGAGGGGATGAGATTAGAACAAATCTCATCCACACGCTGCAAAAATAATGGACCTGCAGTGTGACTTTTTGGCTTTTTAAGTCGCATGTCAATGTATTCTGTGGAATCGCTGCTCCTCTGTTGCGGAAATGCTGCGGTTCTGCCGCAAAAATCACAAATGAGAAAAAAAAAAAAGGCACTTTTTTAAATTTATAAAAAAGTTTAGACTTGCCCCGGCCGTAGTCCTGGTGACGCGATCCTCTATTCTTAGCGCAGCCCCGCCTCCTGTCATGACGTTTCATCCCATGTGACTGCTGCAGCGGTCACATGGTCTACAGCGTCATCCCAGGAGGCGGGGCTATGTTCAGAAGAGAGAGATGCGTCACCAGGACTACGGCCGGGGTAAGTCTAAACTTTTTTTTCCCTGCAGGATTCCCGCAGCGGACACGCCTCACGAAACCTGCGCCACTATTTGGTGCGGTTTTGCTGGCGGAATTCCCTGCGGCTCCCGGGATAAGCTGTGGAGTTTTACTCAGCATATCCGCCTAGTGTGTCCCTTATGATGTCGCTCCTGGAGCTGCTGCCGCTCTCTAAATAGGCAGTTGGTTCAGTAGAATTTGGAATTATTTTTTTTTGTGAACCAGCTTAAAAAAATACAAAACTTTTGTGTTAGGGCCTGTTCACATCACCGTTCGCTTCCGCTCCGGGGTTCCTTCTGAGGTTTCTGTCGGGTGAACCCCGCAACGGAAAGTGAAAGTGACAGCACAGCTTCCGTTTCCATCACCATTAGCGCAGTCGACTGCGCTATTAATTCCGTCCGAAAACCAGCCGGAATGGTGACGAACGGAAACCATTAGCGATGTTTCCGTCACCATTGAGATCAATGGTGACTGAAACGGAAGCTGTGCTGTCACTTTCACTTTCCGTTGCGGGGTTCACCCGACAGAAACCTCAGACGGAACCCCGGAGCGGAAGCGAACAGTGATGTGAACAGGCCCTAACACAAAAGTTTTGTATTTTTTTAAGCTGGTTCACAAAAAAAAATAATTCCAAATTCTACTGAACCAACTGCCTATTTAGAGACCAGCAGCAGCTCCAGGAGCGACATCATAAGGAACACACTAGGAGGATATGCTGAGTAAAACTCCACAGCTTATCCGCCCCGGTAGTCGCAGGGAATTCTGCCAGCAAAACCGCACCAAATAGTGGCGCAGGTTTCGTGAGGCGTGTCCGCTGCGGGAATCCTGCAGGGAAAAAAAAAGTTTAGACTTGCCCCGGCCGTAGTCTAGGCGACGCATCTCTCTCTTCTGAACGTAGCCCCGCCTCCTGGGATGACGCTGTAGACCATGTGACCGCTGCATCAGTCACATGGGATGAAACGTCATGACAGGAGGCGGGGCTGCGCTAAGAATAGAGGATCGCGTCACCAGGACTACGGCCGGGGCAAGTCTAAACTTTATCAATTTAAAAAAGTACCTTTTTTTTTTTCTCATGTGTGATTTTTGCGGCAGAACCGCAGCATTTCCGCAACAGAGGAACGGCGATCCCACAGAATACATTGACACGCTGCGGCTTAAAAAGCCAAAAGCCGCACTGCAGGTCCATTTTTTTTGCAGCGTGTGGATGAGATTTGTTCTAATCTCATCCTCTCTGCTGCGACTGTGATACGCTGCGGATTTTCCACAATAAAATGTGTTGCATAAAATCCGCAGTGTTCATGCCTAGTGTGTTCCTACCCTAAGGCCGGATTTACACAAGCGTGTGCTTTTTGCACGCGCAAAAAACGTGGCGTTTTGCGCATGCAAAAGGTCCATAACCGCTCCGTGTGTCAGCAGCGTATGATGCGCGGTTGCGTGATTTTCGCGCAGCCGCCATCATTATGACACTCTGTTTGTATGTTTGTAGCACGTGGTGCTTTTCTGTTTTCATTCATAGTTTATACTGCTGCGGAAGTGCTGGCCGTGATTTTCACGCACCCATTGACTTCAATGGGTGCGTGATGCGCGAACAATGCACAAATATAGGACATGTCGTGAGTTTTACGCAGCGGACACACGCTGCGTGAAAATCACTGACAGTCCGCACGGCCCCATAGAGTAACATAGGTCCGTGCGAGGCGCGTGAAAATCACGCACGTTGCACGGACGTATTACACGTTCGTCTGAATAAGCCCTGACAATAAGGCCCAGTTCACAGAGTTTTTGGGCCTTGATATTGACTCGGACACTGCGTCAGAATCAGCACCAAAAAACTTCCAAAACCGCCTCCCATTGATTTAATCTGAAATCAATGGGAGCCAGTTGCGGAAAAAAGAAAAAGCAGCACGTCCTTTCTTGCCGCGGTTCCGCCTCTGACCTCCCATCGAAATCAATGGTAGGCAGAAAATGCATTTTCCGCTGCGTTTTTTGTCTGCTGTCCTCAATCGCCGCGAGCAAAAAACGCAGCAAAAAAACGCGGCAAGATAGTGTGGGCAGGGCAAAATCTGCCTCAAAATTCTTTAAGGAATTTTGAGGCAGATTTTTTTTTGCCTGCAAAATACTGTGTGAACAGGGCCATACATAAACAGCACTTTGAGATAATTTACTCACTGTCAGAAGAGCTGCTCCCACTCCAGTCCTCTTCCGGCGATGTCTTCCAGGGGAGGTCTTCGGTCCAGACGTCCAGTCCTTCACCTCCAGCCAGGCTCCAGGTAAGTTTTGTCCATGTGTGTCCGCGGCTGCGCGCGCTTCGTTCGCGGGTGCGCGCGCGGCCGGTCGCGGGTGCGCGCGCTTCGTTCGCGGGTGCGCGCGCGGTCGATCGCGGGTGCGCGCGCGGGCGGTCTCCAGTGCGGGCGTTCGTGGATGCGCGCTCGCGAGTGCGCACGCGCGGGAGTTTCCTTGTGCGCGCGATCGGGTGCGCGCGCGCGGGCGGACGGTTTGACGGCCCCCCATGACGAGGGGAGGGGGCCCGCAGCAGCAGCAGCAGCTCACGACATTCTTTTGGTGAAAAAAACGGGCCCCATTGCAGGGGCCCGTTTTTTCCTACCAAAAGAATGTCGAGGCAGTTGCCGGGCCCCCCTTTCAATTAGGTTTGGCCGGGCCCCTCACACCACTACCCCTAATACCCCCCTGATGGCGGCCCTGTCCTTGTGGGTCTGAGCGATCGTGTCTTCTTTCTGGAGTGCTCTGTTTCTTGGATGATCCATATCCACGACGAGCGCTAGACTAATATGTAAACATCCATATGTATTAAGATAATGAATAATTTGTATACAATATTCACCATTATGGCTCCTTGAACACCATGCCTTTACAACATTAACTTATAAAGCTGGCAATCTAACGCTGTTACATTGCGCAGAACCGAACACACTCCAACTTGTTAGCATCCTTTTTTGATGGTCTTTTTTGATGGTCTGTTTTTGATTGTCTCTTTTTTTCTAATATCTACGAGCGCTAGACTGCTGTGAAAAAATCCATATATATTAAGATAATGAATAATTAGTATACAATAATCTCCATTATGGTCTTTTAAACGTCATGCCTTTATAACATTAATATATGAAGCTGGCAACCTAACGCTGTTAAACTGCGCAGGACCGATCATACCTGAACTTGTTAGCATCCTTTTTGATGGTCTTTGTTGATGGTCTTTTTTGATTATCTTCTTTTCTAATGGCCTTTTTTAACGATCTTCTTCATTGATCAAACTGAGCGTCCAGGACAATAATACCAGTTTGTTTTGAACTACTGAATATGTACAACCTAATATGCTTAAAAATGGTAGCATCCTTTTTTATGGTCTTACTGAATAATTTGCTTTCATGACAATAATACACAGACCTCATGGGTGAG